>NC_050447.1:76626290-76967956 GCF_903995425.1 Onychomys torridus | reverse complement strand
CATGGTACACAGACATACATGCAGACAAAACACACCCGTACACACACACACACACACACACACACACACACACACACACACACACTCACACACACACCTGTACACACACACACTCACACACACACATATGTATGTATGCATATAACATATACACTTTTATCTCATCTACTCTACAAACACAACAGCCAAAGGATATTGGTTTGATAGGATGACATGGTTGTCTTAGTTAGGATTTTATTGCTGTGAAGAGACACCATGGCCATGGAAACTCTTATAAAGGAAAACACTTAATTGAGGCTGGCTTAAGTTTAGAGGTTTAGTCCATTATTGTCATGGTGGGACATGATAGCACGCAGGCAGACATAGTGCTGGAGAGTAGTTGAGAGTTCTATGTCTCGATCTGCAGGCAGCAGAAGGAGAGACTACCATATTAGGCCTAGCTTGAGCATCTGAGACCTCAAAGCCCACCTCCACAGTGACACACTTCCTCCAACAAGGCCACACCTCCTAATAGTGACACTCCCCATGGGCTAAGCATTCAAACACATGAGTCTATGGGGGCTATTGCTATGGAAACCACCACACAGGTGTACCCTTGCTAGCCCGTCTAGGTTTCCACAGTCCTCAGTCTGTTTCCACCTAATCCCTTGAGCCCATCAGCTCCTGCATCTTGCACTAGGAAACATCCCGCCTGTCTTTCCTAGTCTTTCATTTATTTCCCTTAGTGGTTCCGTACCATCAATTCCCAGGCCTTCTCAAGCTTCTTGCATCTGAAACAACCTGTCCTTGTTCGTCTTTCTTCCTTTTCCTATTTCCCCATGTCTCCAGTCCTCAGCCCAGTGATGTTCCTTGCCTGTCATCCTCATTTCCCAGTGGACTCTACAACCCACTGTTCTCATGACTATGAATCTACCAAGGCAGAAGTCGCTGGTGGTGCAGCCTTGCTGGGTGATGGCTCTTCTGTCAGGAAGTACTCTGCTGCCCAGACTTCCCTTCTGTCTCCAAGTCCTCAGCGCAGTCTTCTTCCAGCCTTCCCTTCAGTCAGGGTAGACTGTGGGGTCTGGGTGTCTCCTCAGCTGCCCACAGTGTTCACTTTTTTCCTCATTCCTTCCTTCAGACTGTGACAAATCCACAGGCTTGATACCAACAAGGACAACAGGTACAGTTTACTAAGAGCACGTTATTATTCAGACACTAGACCAAGCAGCCCTGTAGCCTTATTCCTCACTGCACCTGCAAAGGACAGGTAGTTGCACACGTTGCTCATGTGTTAAGGAACAGACCCAGCTAGCACACTGTCAACTGGACTTGACCAGGAGGAAACTTGTGGTACTCACTCTGTGTCTCAGCGGTTTTTCCTGTTGCTGCTACCAAATACCTGACAGAAGACACATAGGAAGGATTGTTTCCTCTTTCTGACTGACAGTCCAGGACACAGTCCATCCTAACAGGGCAGGAGGGGGAAGAGCAGAGGTGCCTGGTCCCAGGGCAAAGTATTTGTCCTCTGATGACCTCAAGTTCTTCAGTCCAGGACCCAAGCCCACAGAATGGTACTTGTTCATATGTAGGGTGGGTCCTCCCACCTCAATTAACCTAATCTAGATCTCCTTCCCATACACGCTCAGAGATTTGTTTCCATGGTGATTTTAAATCCCATCAAGTTGACAATCAAGATTAACTCCCTCTTCATCTCTGCCACCAACCTGGGACTTCATTGGCCACACATCAATCACTGACTGAGCCTCTCTCCTAGTTCGCTCTTTGAAATGGCTCGCCTTTTAGGCTTTTTCTCTGTGTGATCCTTGCTACACTCCCTGAGTTTGAGAACGCCTTACTTTTAAATCTCGACTATGAATCCTTCCAGTTCCACCTCTTTGTCATGGCTGCCTTTAAATCCTCCCTCTGCCTTGCAGCAGTGGACATTCTGGCAATGATAGCTTGAGGCGATCACTTCGAGGCAAGTGTGGTGGTCGGTGGCCAGTCTCCTCTGACCTCCTAGGCAAACCTCGTCCATCTGTGGTTTTCTAGGTGGGGCTTTTATTGCCCAGTCCTGGCTGGAAGGACTGAGGAGATGATGGCTAAGGGTGTGTAAACATGTCACTTAGGAGGAACATGTTTGGGATCTGTTGTACGGCACGGTTAGTAACCATATAATGTATATTGAAAACAGCCCAGAGTCTATTTGTTTTCACTGCAAAATAATAAGTACACATTGCACATTTATTAGCTCCACTGAAGCATTGCACCATCCCACAATGTATATGCATTTCAAAATAGCATGTCATGAATAATAAATACCTGCGATATTTGTCAGGAAAGACACACACACACACACACACACACACACACACACACACACACACAGAGAGAGAGAGAGAGAGAGAGAGAGAGAGAGAGAGAGAGAGAGAGAGAGAACACCTATGTTTCACCCACCAAGGGCATGGTAATGTATGCCTTTAATCTCAGCACTTGAAAGATACATAGCAAGATGCTGTTTTAGCTAGTAGCTGGGCCTGGTGGCTTACACTTGTAATTGCAGCCTATGGGAGGCTGAGTCCTGATGATGGTGGTGAGTTCCAGTCACCCTGAGATACATAGAGAGATCTTGTCTGAAAAAAAAAAAAAGAAAGAAAGAAAGAAAAAGAAACATATCATTCATTATAGTCCAAATAAACACATGCTATTAATTATCCATTTATTTGTTTGTATGTTTATTATTTGCAGGACTGGAGATCAAACCTAGAGCCTTGCTCATGCTAGTCAGTACCCATGACTCTACCATTGAACTACACCAATAGTCCTAAGACACATTTACTTCTGTCATGTTATTTTTATTTATGTGAATCCCTGTGTGTGTATGCTCACAAGTGTGAGGGTACCCATGGATACCGCAAAGAGTGTTGGATCTGGAGAACTAGAGTCACAGGCAGTTGAGAGCCACTTGGCGTGAGTGCTGGGGACTGAACCCGGGTCCTCTGCAAGAGCTGCAAGTGCTCTTGACTGCTGAGTCATCTCTCCATCTTTTTCTTTTTCAAGACAGGGTTTCTCTATATAATGGCCCTGGCTGTCCTGGAACTAACTCACTTTGTAGGTCAGGCTGGCCTTGAACTCACAGTTCTGAAGTGCTAGGATCAAAGGTGTTTGCCACCACTGCCCGGCTTCACCTTTTTTTTCTTAAAGAACAGTTAATACTGGCCTGCCAAGACGGCTCGGTGGGTAAAAGCAGTTGCTGCCAAGCCTGAAGACCTGAGTTTGTAGCCAGATGCCACGAGGCAGCAGAGAACTGACTACTGCAGGCTGTCCTCTGACCTCCGTACTTTGTCAAGGCATGTGACCATTCTCCTCACCACAAAATAAATAAATAAGTAAAAATTAAAAAATAATAGCATTGTCATATATAATTCAAGAATTCCTTAATATTTTCTCTACTAAGTCTTTGTAGTCTCTTGGTCATTTTAAAATCCAGTGCATTCTGCAGCTGACATTTTGCATCAGTAGCTGAATAAGGTTCCCACACCACCTCGGTTGCTGTATGTCTGTGTTCTTTCTTCTGCATCATCTCTCATTTCCTACTTGCACTCATTTGTCAGAAAAACAAACAATTCATTGGTCCTATCAAATGACTACACTTTGGGTTTGTCTAATATTTTTGCTATAATGTTATTAATTTATTTTTATCTGTCTATTAACTATTACTGTTATTTATTGTATTTTGGGGTATGATAGGCAAGCTATTATATGACCACTGAGGTGCACGCCCATCCTTTAGCCTGGGGAACAGGGTGTGAGGTCTTTGCTGACCATCTTCTTTTGTTAGGTCGTTTACATTCTTTCCATGTTAATGGCATTTCTCCTCCAGCCCCCTGCAAACCTTCATTTAACTATGAGGACAATGAGGAGAACAGGCCCATCTTTAGAATATCATAAGAATGAATTGAGGAGCCCTATATGGTAAACGTTATGGTTCGTTGGAAGGGAACTCTATATAGTGATGTTTAGAAAAATTCTTCTTAACTGGTGGGAATGAGGTGAATCTAGAAAGAGGTTTTGGGGACAGCGAGGAGAAAACACAAATGCATTAGATATAGGGACCGATAAGGCTCCTTCCTCTCTGCATATAAAGCAGGGGGTCTGGATCTACATGGTAAAGAAAAGCACAAAGAAAGGGAGATCATTCAAGGTGAAGCATCACATCATGTTAAGCTTATTCTGTCTGTTGTCTTCATTACTACTTCAGTCAGTGAGCGGCAGGCAGGGCTCTAGCTGTGGCATCTCCTGACCGTGCGATAACACAAGGTGGGATGAGAACATTCTGCTGTGGAGACCTGTTCTGCAGAGGGGGATGACTGTTGGAAGGTGACTGGAGACCTTTCAGCTGGTCTCTATGGATCCTAAAATCCACTCGTGTTACCATTCAAAAAATTTACTTTGATTTGATTTTGTTGAGACAGAGTCTCACCATGTAGCTCACCTTGGTCTTGGAGTTTCTCTGAAGCTTAGATTTGTCTCAAACATGAGAACCTCCTGCTTCAGCTAGCTAATGATCAGACACATATGACACCAGGCCAAGGTCCCACATGATCTATTGATGTTGCCGTCTTGTCTTTACCACCTGCATAACCAGTACATTGCTTTCTTTATGAACCAAGATTCTGAGCATGTCTGGGGTGGGACTTCCTTTCTTATTTGTCTTGAGACCTGAATGTCAGCAACTCTTGCCCTAAGTGACCATGGAAACTCTTGCTTACAGAAAAGTTGCTTTTTTTTCCCCCTCCACTGAGATTTGACACCATAGCAAAATGTAAAAGTCTGGAAAATAATTTCAATGTGTAGAACATAAATAAAAGTACTTCCAAGGTGAAGCTTGCCTTGTGTTCTAGCAGGACTATTGCCAGCCCCAGCTACCCTTCCACTGGGAGTATTTAGTCAGTGTGGTACCATACAGCACCTTTTAGGTGGAAACCCTGGGCACACAGTATTTATAGGGAGTTTGTCTGAATGAAATCTGGTGCTGGGCAGGAACCTTTCTCTTGGCGTAGTATGTTGCATATTGCACCTCCCAAAGGCATGTCTTCTGGAATCTTAGACTCTGACTTGGTTTGGACTGAGAATCTTTACAGCTACAGTAAAGGTAAGACTCTTGAGATGAGGTCATCCTGGGTTAAAAGTAGTCTTTTACAATGATTTCCTTAGAGGAGACACAGAAGTGGCATCTGGGAGAAGGACAGCAGCAGACCCAGTCAGAGTTGGGTGACGGAACAACAAACAGAGAACACCCGGTACCAACCACCAGAGGCGTAGAAATCCATCGCCGTCCTAGCGGTTTGGAGGGAGTGTGGGCCTGCTAACTCTTGTTTGCAGATTTCTGCATTCCAGAACCATGAGAGAATACATTTGTGTTGTTTTAAGTCACCATGTTCGTGGTAACTGGTTATGGCAGCCTGAGGAAGTGAATCTATTTGCCTATATAAAGATCTCACCTTTGCCTGCAACCTAGTCACTGACAAGTAATTTGACTTTGAAAAATGATTTCCTGTTCAAGTCAGCTCCAAAGTGTGCTTTTCCAGGAGTGTAGGGTTTCCATGGCTGAAGCTGTAGGAATGAGGTAGAGAAGTTATAGAGCCTTGACTGTTCCATTAGTCAGCTAATACCTCCTGGGTTATGCTGTCCTGGTGTGATCACCATGGTCCAAATTCTGTTCTAGATTTATGAATCTAGAAACTTCTACCTTATCCACATAGTTAGAGCTGAATAAGGTCTTAGGAGATTACTTCAATTCAAGTGACATCACCATGGAGAGATGGATGAATAAGAAAGACAATTACAATTCATCAACTAAGTTAGGAGACACAACTCTGTAGGATGGGGTGCTTGCTCACACATCATTAAAGCCTAGTGCTTTCTAGACTTAGAGTACTGGTCAACCTAATCACTAAATGGAAAGTTTCTTGGAGTAAGAGTAAACACTGGCCTCCTTGGAACCTTTGGTGTCAGCTTGACTTGATTTGTAATCACCAGGAAGGGGGCTGTTGAGATGAGATGCTCAGTAGTTAAGGCACTTACTGCCAAGCCCAATGACCTGAATTCAGTCCTTAGAATCAATTCCCACTACTTACCCTTTGACCTCAACACACACACACACACACACACACACACACACACACACACACACGTAATAAAAATTGAAAGAACAGAATCATTTAGAAGATTGGTGTGGGTGTGTCTGTGAAGGTGTCTCTAGAGAGGATAAAATAAGGAAGGAAGGCCCATGCATGGCTTGGGAACTGGACAGAATAGAAGGGGAGAAAGCCAGTAAGCTAGAACACTCGCTTTCTCTGTGTCCTACCACAAAAGTGTATTATTTTGCCTGCCACACCTTCCCCACCATGAGAAAGTGAGCCAATAAAGTCAGGGATCAAAATAAGTCTTTGAGACAGCATTTCTCTGTGTGGTCCTGGCTGTCCTGGAACTCACAGAGATCCGCCTGCCTCTGCCTCCTCAGTGCTGGGATTAAAGGCGTGCGCCACTACTGCCCGGCAAAATCAGTCTTTTTTCCTTTGTTTTTGTTGGGCATTTGGTCACAATGAGAAGAAAGGTAATTAGTGCACACTTCTTGATCCCTCAAGACAACATTGCCTGTTTCTGTTCTATCACCAACTTCTTTCCAACAGAATCAATGTGAGCAAGAGTGATGCTTGTTATCTCTGGGCCAATAGTAAGCATGTACTTCCCATACTGTCTCTTTCTCCCTATCCATCAGCTCACTATACAGTTCCCCAGGAACCAGAGGAAGGTGCTACTCCAGTCTGAAATTACCCTGAGTCCTTGAGTGACTGGGTGGAGTACTCTTTTAGCATGCCATGGAATTATGGCATGACAGGGACATAAGCATTTAGGGCTTTAAGCCAACGAGACTGTAAGTTTATCCACCATAGCGCTGAGCATCTCTTAGTCACTCACCCTAAGTAGTATAGTTGGTAGCATGACATCTGAATGAGGGATTTGGAAACAGAAGAAATTGTTCATCAAGATGGCAGTAAGTCTGGGGGCTGGAGAGATGGCTCAGAGGTTAAGAGCACTGACTGCTCTTCCAGAGGTCCTGAGTTCAATTCCCAGCACCCACATGGTGGCTCACAACCATCTATATTGAGATCTGGTGCCCTCTTCTGGTCATACATGCTGTATACATAATAAAAAAATAAACGTTAAAAAAAAAAGATGGCAGTAATGCAGGTAAGTTGCTTCTTTCTCACAAATGGAGTCCAGTTGTTCAGAAACTCTGGTGTGCTGTTCTCAGAGCTAGTGATGTCCCACTTGGATACAGTGGGATAAATACCAGCAATCCAGCCAGTGTTTATCCTTTAATCCCAGCACTCGGCGGGCAGGTGAATCTCTGTGAGTTCCAGGCCAGCCTAGTCTACAAAGCCAGTTCCAGGACAGCCAGGGCTGTTACACAGAGAAACCTTGTCTTGAAAAACAAAAAACAAAACAAAACAACAACAAAAACCCACTGACAACTCTCTCTCTTTGGGACTCTGATTTCTCTAGTCATCTTTCGAGTGTCCCTTCGGTGAACTACCGTTTCTGTAATTGGCGTTTGTTACAGTACTCTAGGCTGAAGCTTTGGCTACAGCCGTCCCCAGCTTTTCTCTCTCTCTCTCTCTCTCTCTCTCTCCCTCCTCCCTCCCTCTTTCTTTCTTTCTTTCTTTCTTTCTTTCTTTCTTTCTTTCTTTCTTTCTTTCTTTCTTTCTAAAATTGTAGGGAGTGGAGGAAGCCCCAAATGAGCGTGTATTATAGACAAGGACCCCGATGCCTCCGACTCAGGAGAACTGGAACAACCTTCCTCTGGTCCATGTTGACAGTACAGAAGACATCACAGCAGACTGCTCCCTGCAAAGACCTCCTGCTGAGACCAGCTAACTCCTCCTAGTGCAGTGATAACTTGCTTAGGCTCCCAGCGCTGCATTGTCCATAATATTCCACCGGAGCGACAACAGATTTTCTGTACACATGTCCGTGCCTCTGTCCTTTCTTCATCCCCCTGAAACATCAGGCTGGTTTCCAGGACCAAGCCGCACATGATGAGGCACAAAACAAACCTGGGTCATTGTAGTATTTTATTTTCTTTATACCAAGGCTGTTTTTTAATTAGAATTTTTCTTGTAAATTTCATAAATGAGATATGGTAATATCCACCCCATTTTCCTCCTCCAACTCCCTCATTTACTCCCAATATGTTCCTCTCTGAACTTCATATCCCCCCTTTTCATAACCCAGTTAAGTCCAATTAGTGCTTCCCATAGATACACCATGGAAATCTACCAATGGCCAAACCCTAAAAAAAAAAAAAAAAGGATTCTCCTCATCCTCAGCCATGCTTTCTTGCCTTAGGAAGCAGAGTTAGTTTCAATTTAATTTCAACATTCATGTAGCTTTTGAGCTACATTTTCAGATGACTGATCTAAACATTTCTATATAGTCATGCAAAGAACCTTCCCTCCTCTTTAATTATAAAATTGCTATAGTTTAGGTTTTAAGTGTCCCCCAAAGGTTCATGTGTTAAAGGCTTAGTAGCCAGCCTGTGGTACTATGTAGAGAGGTGTCAGAACCCTTTAGAATAGAGGTTTCAACCTGTGGGTCAAGATGCCTTTAGGGATTGGCTAAGACCATCCTGCATGTCAGATATTTACATTACAATTAATAACAGTAGCAAAATTAGTTATGAAGTAGCAAAGAAATAACTTTATGGTTGGGGTCACTACAATATGAAACATTTATTAAAGGGTTGCAGCATTAGGAAGGTTGAGAATCATTGGCTTAGAGATAAATACTGTCTCCTGTTCATTCTTCTAAAAAGCTTGAATATGTATATTACTTAAAAATACAATAAATGACTTATCTTTATACTTACTGTATTACTTTGCTGTATGGGCTTTCCCAATATCATGGAGACCTTTAGAAGATCAGGAATGAATAAATATTCATGCCTTTTGGGGGTGTTCTGGATGCAGAAAAACTGGTGGATTATTATATATACTTATTTTAAAGACAAAGTATGTTATACTATTTAAGAGAAGAAAAGCTGGGTGGTGGTGGCAGTGGCGGCGGCGGCGCATGCCTTTAATCCCAGCACTTGGGAGGCAGAGGCAGGCGGATCTCTGTGGTTCAAGACCAGAATGAGTTCAAAGACAGCCAGGGCTACACAGTGAAACCCTGTCTCAAAACACCAAGGTGGCAGGGGGTGGGGGGGGGGGGGGGGGGGGGATAGGGATAGTTGAAGTGAAAATTGTCAGATGGAACATGCAGTCACTGGGCTCAAAGGCTGATGAAAGAGAGCCAGGGACAGACCACGACATGACAGAAGGGCTTTCACCCACAAGATGTCTGTCAACAACAACAATTACCAAAGACCATGACCATAACCTTGCACAAAAGCCACTGTAGCCACAAACTTCTACAATTATAACTATCCAGTCCCGGGCTTACGCTGCTCTTGTTATTATTTTTTTTTATATTTATTTTGTGTATTCAAGGCTACCTGATTCAAAAAGACTTTCATAATCTTTGCTTTTGCCCTTTAAAAATTTTCTCCTTGCTTTAATCTCTTTGAACATTGCTGTCTTTCTCAAGTAAATTCACTACTTCGGAGAATCAATCTCTTTCTCTGTTACTTTGACGAAGCAAAGATGCCCATCCAGCTATAGACACCTGTCCAGGACCAGGCACCTGCTTCATGAACAAAGTCTCCTGTGGTCACAGCACCTGAGCCAGATGTGGATGATCATTGTACCCACACTGTACAGATGTGAACACAGAAACTTAGAGTAGCTCAATAGAACATGTCCAAGGTCACATGGGATTTGAACTTCAAAGTCCATGTACGATTCCACTTTGCCTGCCCCTCAATGACAACGACGAAATTTATTTAAACAGGGGCAACCCTCTGAGGACCAGGTAAGAGTCATCATAGATTACTCAGAGTCTTCTATTTCTGTTGTTAACTGTTGGTTCTTGACAGGGAAGCTTCTTGGCTGTTTTGTTAGAAACAGGTGCCTGCGGTGTGGCCAGGTCTTGGGCAAGATCCTGAACACAGTTTTAAAGTGGGGAGGATGGATGATAGTGTGAGCCTGGGTGGTGGTAAGGATTCAATGAATTAATTCTGGATAGCGCGTGAGAATGCCACAAACACAGCCAGTGAGGTTGTGTGCCCTCATTCTGGACCCGCTCTGCAAGGCTGCGTGGACTTGAGAAAGGGGAGTAAAGTCTGGGCAGTGGAGGCAATGAGACAGATGCCTGAGAGGGCCAAACTCTGAGAGGGGCTTTGATGTAACATGACCCAGACATAATCAGGAATGCCGGGGAGTAGGCTACTAAAATCTGCAGCCCTCTGAGAACAGGCCTCAGCCTTCTGCCTGAGGGGGCTAGCCCCTATTCTGAAGGATTGGTGGTGATGAGGAGCTAGAGGATGTCTATCAAACAGGAGGCCATTCTAGCAGTGTAGCAGGTCAGAGTGAGGGCAAGCTGAGCCGTCAGCCCAAACTCACCCAGCTGTGTGTGATGTGTTCCATCAAGCAGGGGCTTGTCTTAAAGTCCTCCATGGTCTTGGTGAGAATGGTCTTTAATTTTTTTCTACATGCAAACTCTTTCTGGGTCACCCCACAATAATGAACTTGGGGTGTCTAGGGGCTCTTGGATGATTTCTTTCTTGACTGGGTCTCACTATGTAGCCCTGGATGGCCTGAAATTTGCTATGTAGATCAGGCTGGCTTCAAACTTGCATAGATCTTCTTGCCTCTCTCTAGAATGCTGAGACTAAGTTGGTGTGTGCCACTGTGCCCAGCTTATGTGCGGTGATCTTACACAGAGGGGGTCATGGGTCTACGGAGACAGGACAAAGTTTTACCAGCAAAGGGAGAAATGACCCCTTTTCTTGCTTTGCCCCATTCTATGGCAGACCACTGATCCCATAGGATAAATACAGGGACACAGATGTCTAAATGTCAAAAGAATATGTCTGAAGTGCAAGGTACTGAGGCTCCAGTTGGCTCCGGGGAGTGTAAAGGTAATGGACACACTAACTGGAAAACAGGGTAGCCACAACAACCCTCTTCCCTTGGGCCCACTGCCTCAGATTCCTCTTGTCCTGAAAGAGGAGCAGAGTCAACAGGAGGGTTCCATACTGAGTTTTATCTCATTGTTCTCCTGGTCTGTCCTTCAGTATGACTCTGGTGACAGGAAGCAGGAACCTGGTACCTTAGCCTGTTTGGGGACCATGGTTACAGGCTGTTGGAAATGAGATGCTTTCTCAAGAGAGGATTAGTGTCTCTGTCTCTCTTTGTCTCTGTCTGCCTGCCTGCCTGCTTCTCTCTCTCTCTCTCTCTCTCTCTCTCTCTCTCTCTCTCTCTCTCTCACACACACACACACACACACACACACACACACACACTGATTTATAGTGAGAACACTTAAAAATCTGCTCAGTGCTTTTAAAGTGTAGAACGCATTGTAACTAACTGCCATCACCCTATTGTACAGATCCGATCACTCTCAATACCTGCCTGGTGAGATTTCAAGCAGAGCGTACCGGTGAAGCTGGGTGTCCTTAGACACGTACCCAGGAGAACTGGAAGCTGTCATTTCTTTGGAGGATGTTCCAGACATGAGACTGTGGTCTTTGGTCCCAGAGGCCCAGAAACCTAATTTGTCATCCCACAGCTTGTGGGGAACAGAATGTTTCTCAGGGTGGAACTCAGGGAATGATGGATGGAGCACAGAGGCTGCCAATTTCTTATGACAGAAAGGGCCAACAGGGACTGGATCTTGGTCATTTTTAGCTGAAAGCAGAGCCAGGCTGCATGGGAAATTGGGATCTTCAAGTAGCTGCATGGTGACTGAAGAAACAGTATCAAGAGGGCAGCCAAATGGCTCAGAGAGTAAGCAATGCGCTGCCACCGAGTTCTCAGTCCCCAGAACTCACATGGTAGAAGGAGAACCCACCTCTACAAGTTGTCCTTGATCTCCACGTGTGAGCCTGGCACGAATGTGAGCACTGGATTACAGTCAAGCACTGTCAACTTTTTGTCTATGATTTTATGTCGGGTTGGGAATCTGAGGGGTTTTTTTATATAAAGATTTATTTTATTTATTATGTATACAGGAGAGGGCGCCAGATCTCATTGCAGGTGGTTGTGGGCCACCATGTGGGTGCTGGGAATTGAACTCAGGACCTCTGGAAGAGCAGTCAGTGCTCTTAACCGCTGAGCCATCTCTCCAGCCCCAAATATGAGGGTTTTTTTTGTTTTTATATTTTTGTTTTTTAAATTGTGTGTATGTCTCTGTGGGGGTATGTGTCGTGGGATATCTGTACACTATGTGAAGATGTATTGCTATGATTAGCTTAATGGAGAGCTAAATGGCCAATAGCTAGGCAGGAAGTATAGGCGGGATATTCAAGGAGAAAAAGGAAGAGGAGGGGGAAGTTGGAAGAGAGGCAATGCCATTTGATAGAAGGTAGATTATACATGGATTAATTTAAATTATAAGAGCTAGTTAGGAACAAGCCTAAGCTTAGGCTGAGCTTTCATATTTGGGAACTGGCTAGCAGGACAGAAAAAGACTCGTTACAGGTATGTGCACATAATTGCAGTGCCCGTGGAGGCCAAACGCATGGATCCCCTGGAGTTGGGGTTATAGGCAATTGTAAACTGCCTGAAATGGGTGCTGTGAATGTAACTTGAATCCTTGGCAAGCACATGCTTGTAACCATTAAGCTACCTCTCTAACCTTGAGAATTGTTTTCATATTGAAGTGTATACAGAATTTGCAGAATCGATTCTTTCACAGTAGGTTTCAGAGTGTGTTTGTGTATCTGTCAGATCAAACCAGTCCACATTCTTAAAGCTTATGAACCCGTATCCCGGATGCACACTCCTTTCTGTGCGTGTGGGGAAGGAAGTTAGACACGGCCATTATTCTGGAACGTTCCCTCTGATGTGTCATGTTTCCTCTAATTAATCTCTCATCCTGACCCCACTGCTGGGTGTCCTGCCAAATCCCAAACCTCTAGTTATTCTGAACAAAGGATCCTAGTTGAAAAAATATGAGGTCTTCGTTTTTTAAAGTGACACAAAAATTTTTGTTTCTGGTTTTTAATAGGATATGAGGAGTTTATTATTTTTTTTAAATCAGTTTCATTCATCACTATTACAATGACCTCATGGTCATGAATTTCCTTTGTATTTTTTTAATGTCAAAAGAAAATTAACTTTTTTTTTTTTTTTAAATGTTAAAGAAATGTTTCCATAGTTATATCCTGATTTTTTCGTAGATAGCCTATTTTGGGGAAGTTAATTTTGGTAACTCTGTTTTTGACTGTACCTTGGGGACAAGATGCCTTCCTGCTTTAGTTTTGTTTAAGCTAATAATAGTATATTTATCTTTACAGATGTTTGAAGATCAATATTTGTAGAACTGCATTTCCATGTTATTTCTTCTTTCCTTTTGCTTCCATTATCCCTGGGACCCTCCTTCAATCCAAATCTTTTTCTTTGTGTGTGTGTGTGCACGCACAGGCCGCACGTGAGTATGCTGGTGATGGAACTCAGGGCCTTGTGCATGTCAAGCACATGCTCTCACTGAGCTACACCCCCAGCTCCAACCTAAATCTTTGGAGGCTCATTTTTCTTGTTTTTAATTCCTTAAAACAAAGGCTCTTCACTAACCATCTGGGAAACATAAGTCAAAGTTGCCATGATATAAACTATGTTCATAGCCCTTAGGGTAGCTGTGATAAAAAACAAACAGGAAACAGCAGCGTTGAAGAGGCTGTGGAGGACCTGGGACCCTTGTCATTGGTAGTGGGAATACAAAATGGTGCAGCCACTGAGGCAAACAGAGGTGACTCTTCAAAAACAAAACACCCCAAAGAAAACAAACTGACTATAAAACAACCAGGTAACCCTGTAATTCTACATAAAGTATAGACCCCAAAGAATTGAAAGCAGAAACATATTTGCATATCTACATAGGCAGCATTATTCATGACAACTGAAAGGCAGAAGCAACTACATCTATCAACAGAGAAGCAAAATGTGGTATATACATATAATAGAATGTTATTCAGTGTTTAAAAAAAGGGAGAAATTCACGTGCTACAACATGAACATGGAGGAACCTAGAAGACATTGTGTTATATGGAGTTAGCCAGTCACAAAAGACAAATACTATATGATTCCACTTAGAGGAGACACTTAAAACAGATACTTGCTGGGTATGGGGACACATACAATCTCTGGGGAGGCTGAGACAGGAGGATGTGTGAGTTTGAGGATAGCCTAGTCTTCATAGCAAGACAATGTATCAAAACAAACATGAAATATATGGAAAGCAGAATGGTGGTTGCCTGGGAGGTGGGGAGGCAGGTAGGAGCATTAGTACTTAATGGACACAGGGATTCAGTTGGTTTCGTTAGATGGCTGTGCTGTCAAACTGCCCTCCAAATATTTGTTCCTACCCATAGGTTTTGTCCTGCTCTCAGTTTTTATCAGAGAAGCTTCTTTTTGCAGTGGGTGGTGGTCAAAGTGTGAGAATAAATGACTTTCTAAAGGTTAGCCTTCAACAGGACTTCTGTATCTCCTCTCCAAGGCTCAGAGAACATGGTGGAAGGAGTGGGTGGGAAGCCTGAAAGAGAAAGAGTATTCTAGTTTGCTTTCTGTTGGTGTGATAAATACCATCACCAAAAATGGCTTGGGTAGGAAGGGGTTTATTGTATGATATATATTCTGACAAATAAAGCTTGCTTGGAATCAGAGGGCAGAGCTAGCCACAGGTTAACCATAGAGGTTTGGAGGTCTGTATAGAGAGGAGACAGGAAATGATAAGGCGAAGCAGAGAGAGGATCTGGAGAGGTAGGAAGTCACTGGTGGCTGTTCCTCTGCTTCTCTGATCTTTCGGGTTTGACCTGGATATCTGACTCCTGGTTTTTATTGATAAGATTAATTAGATTTACACATCATCTGGAGTCCAACTTTTGGGGCGCAATTTTAAAAAAATTCACTTGCCCATGGCTTTGTTGCTACCAGCACACACTGGAGCTGCATTTGGGGGCTACCACTGGAGCCCTGCTGTCTAAAGCCCTCCCTGGCCCGAAAGCCTGAGTGAGTCTGGGATTTTCTGTTGCACACAGAAATGCCACAGGCACTTGGACTCCAAATGCTGCCAGAGTTAGCCGCTCACCACTGGCCAGCTCTGCCTTCCTGCCAGTCAGTCACACGTTGCTCGCACGTTCCTCCAATCAGTGGGCTGGCTCTTTGGCTTCTTTTCCCCTGTGGGCTGTGGGCTTCCACTGGACCCTTCAGGTTGCTGCCACTCTAGGTAGCTATCTTGACGCTGCTCGGGCTTCTACTGTTGTTGCAGCTGCCACACACTCTCAGCTCACAGCTGCAGGAAAGCAGCTGCAGCTCCCTCAGCCAGGCCGTGCACTGCCTGTGTTCCCTGAGATGTGCAGTGCAGTGGCAGCCAGCCTCACACTTCATGGTCATCAGCAGCAGATTTGGTGAGACAATTGGGAAATCTTAAAGCGGGCAATTAATCTAAAAAATAAAAAAATAGAGGTGTTTTTTTTTTTCATGTTAAAAAATGGGAAACACTATTACAATGGAAGGAGTTAGGTCTCTGTATGATTACACAATGGTTGGTTTTAAAATGGAACAATTAAATGAGAGGATAATTAATTTTGATGGGGTTTATGTTATGTAAATGATAAACATTATCGATTTGATAATTCTTATTTCATCCCTAAAAAAATTGGTTGCTAAGAGGGCCAAGATATAGGCCTTAGAAAAAGTTCCTAGAGAAAATATTGCTGTTTTGACTGATAAGTTGTAAGTTTTATATTGGTTGAAATGTTAAGGCAACTCCATATAGTTAAAAGGGAGGTTTATTTTGTGGGGTAACTTACAAGAGAAGGGATAGGTAACAGGGTCTGGGAAAGGTGAAGCGCAGTCCAGTGGTGTTCACTGAACTCTGCTCAGCAACCTCCAGCATCCAGGATCTAGGAACCAAGAGAGTCGGCACATCCAGATCTCGGGTCTTCAGGGCTCCTCTCTCAGCCCCGCCTTCTAGGTGTGAAAGTTACCGAAGCCTCAATGGGGGTAGTACTTCCAGGTCAAAGCTGGACCAGCTACCTACTATACCTTAGGAAAATATACTAAAACAGATAATAGAGATATTCAGACAAAGACAGAGGAAATTAAAGGAGAATCAACTTCATAGTTACATTATAAAATTAGAGAGGAACAGACAAAAGTTATCAAACAACCAACCTTAATTTACTCAGTCCTCATACAGGAACAACAACCAAATGACAGATATCCCGAAGGCTATGGAACTCAGTGGATTCCTGTGGAAATGCTAGATTTGAGGAGATTTAAGGAAGCAATAGTCTCATGTAGTACGCATTTTGTGAAGCAGATGTTAAATTCATGGTCATCTAGTAACAGAATTTTTCCACAAGACTGGGAAGACTTGGTTACAGCAGTATTAGAACCTGGTTCTCAATTATAGTGGAGGATCTGGTGGAAATATGAGGCTAGGACCATTGAACAACGAAGTAGGGCTAGACGTATTGAAATTTCCCAAGACCAACTTCTTGGAGAGGGCAATTATGCTGATGTACAAAGACAGTCTATGTATGATGACCACACCTTGGCTCTATGCCATACTGCAGCTTTGAATGCTTGGGACAGAGTCGAAAAAGATGGAAAGATAACTGAGTCATTTACTAAAGTTATCCAGGGCTCAAAAGAAACCTTTACTGATTTTTTTCATAAAGACTTTAGCTGTAAATAGAATGATATCAGATCCAGAAGTTAGACAAATATTAATTGAATATTTGGCTTTTGAAAATGCTAATTCAAAATGCAAAATGGTGATTAGGCCTTCAAAGGCAAAATCAGCACCCATAGATGAATAGATTAGAAAATTAATTTATAAGACTAACAACTGCTTTTCATTTGATCAGATATAACCTGCCAAAAAGAAAACTACCCAAAGTTAGGGTTTGGGCAGAGTTTTGTTTTTGTCTTTCCAGGAGAATGAAGGCATTCAGGAATCTGAAGGCCACTGTACAAATGAGACATCTGAAGAAAAAGGATAAATCATCCAGAGAAAATGTCCAAAGAAAAAGAGTAAATTGACCTATCGGTATATCACATTTCCAACAGAATAAAATTTCATAGATCTTCCCAAATGTTTGTTTCTTCTATTCTCTACAGTCACATAATATAAATGGTCTTTTTGTAGTTCTGGTTCAATTAAAAATTAAAGCTGTCTTTGGAGTTGGAGCATGGCTCTCTCCTCTAAACCCAAGCATGCTTGTTAAAAGGAAAATCCAAAATCTTTTTCATGTCAGAAGAGCCACCTGATATGGGACAGAAGAAAAACCAAAATTAATGGACTATCCTATTGCTACTAATCTCATGATCCTTTGGTTTTATTTTAACTATTTAAAACTTTTCTTAAGGTATGAATATCATATCAAAATTTATAAGATAAATATGTATATTTTAAACTTTTTGTCATGTTATTAATGGTCATGTAGAGTACTAATTTTAGTTCCAGGAACCGGTAGGCATTGTGTTTCTGGAAATTCAGAGAATGATGAACAAAAACAGCAAAATCAAACTTTTATTTTGCCACTTTAGCTCAGTGATTTTTCTCACTTTCAGATCTCAATAGTTCTCTGTCTGACCAGGAGATGAATGTATATAGGTTCTATTTTGAATCTGTATTTTTTTTTCAATTTGCAGAAATTGTCTTTGTTTGTTTTCCAAGATAGGGTTTCCCTGTGTAACAGCACTGGCTGTCCTGGAACTTGCTTTGTAGACCAGGCTGGCCTTGAACTCACATAGATCCACCTGTCTCTGCCTCCTGAGTGCTGGGATTAAAGGCATGCACCATCACTGCCCCTGGGGTGTTGGGGGAATTGTTCTATCTGTATGGTAGGGCACAGTGGCACACATTTTTAATTCTAGCTCTTCAAAGGCAGAAGCAGACAGATTTCTGTGAGTTCAAAGCTAGCCTACTGTGCACAGAGAAGCCTTGTCTCAAAGGAGAAAATTTAAAAAAAAAACAAAACCAAAAACCAAAAAACAACAACAACAAAAAAAACCACCCAAACCAAACAAACAAAAAACTTAAAGTTACTTAGATTATACAAGATTTGCCTTTGGAAAGTTTCTATTCAGAGTTGCCTTTTTGGCCTCCCTCCCTTGGCATGTCCACCTCTCTTTCTTTTAAAGACAGTTTCTGTGGTGATTTGAGTAAAATGGCCGCATTAGGCTCAAATACTTGAATGCTTGGTCATTAAGGAGTGGTAATACTTTACAGGGATTAGGAGGTGTGGCCTTGTTGGAAGAACTGTGTCACTAGGGGTAGGCTTTGGGGTTTCGAGGGTCCAAACCAGGTCTAGTGTTTCCCTCTCTGCCTGATGCCTACAGATCAAGATGTATAACTCTCAAGCCCTTCTCTAGCACCATGTCTGCCTGTGGGTCATCATGCTTTCCACCATGATGTGTAGTGATATTTTATTTGTATGTTAATAAAGTTGCTTTGGGGTCAGAGCAAGCCATAGCAGAAGCTGGGCGGTGGTGGTACACATCTTTAATCCCAGCACTTGGGAGACAGAGCTAGACAGATCTCTGTGTGTTCAAAGATACAGCCAGCATGGCGACACACGCCTTTAATCTCAATACCAACCATAGAAGACCTGGAGGTCTGTACAGACAGGCAGTGACGAGGAGGTCATGTGGCTGGGTTTACAACCAATGAGAAAGCAGAACAGAAAGTCTATAAAAAAGAAAAAAAAAAACAGAGAAGTAGCTCTCTGGCAGAGAGGAAAGAGAGCAGCAGCAGTGAAGGGTAAGGTTCTCAGCTCTCAGTTATTGCTCTGACCTCTTGGCTTTTACAGATTTCTGCTTCGCAGAGGAAACTGCCAGACATTCTACAGGACACTAAGAAAAGTGACCAAGAGACTCTAGCCCTGTGGGCTGAAGACAGTATTAGGTGACTGTCCAGGCTGCCAGCTGTCTTTGTCTATCCTGCAAGACTCCTGAAAGTTGCTTGCATCCTTCTCTCATTTCTCAGGTAATATTATATCCTTTTGAGGTCTTTGATGTGGTTGAAGACTAGATAGGTATAATTTTCCTTAGTTATGATAAAAGATAAGTTAGATATAAAACCTTAGACTCATAAATATAGGATAGATAGAATATTTTGTTTAATTTTGCCAAAACAAATAGACTCGATATTGTAACTATAATTCTTGCTTGATAATTGTTTTGTTATATGTAATTTTACTATGTAAAAGTTAAAACCTTCCTTAAAAAAAAAAAAAAAAAGAAAAGGGGAAGTGCTGTGGATATCGCTCTGTATAAATAAAATTCTGTTTGGCCAGTGGCCAGGCAGGAAGTATAGACGGGACAAGAGAGAAGAGAATTCTGGAAGGTGGAAGGCTGGGGCAGAGAGACGCTGCCAGCCACCACCATGACAAGGAAGATGTACAGGTAAGGTACGAACCAAGTGGCAAAGTATAGACTAATAGAAATGGGTTAATTTAAGATAGAAGAACTAGATAACAAGAAGCCTGCCACAGCCATACAGTTTATAAGTAATATAAGCATCCGAGTGATTATTTTATATGTGGGTTGTGGGACTGCGGGGCCTTGGTGGCACCTGGAGAGAAGATCTCCAACTACAAAGATGATAATGGACTAAACTGTAAGCCAATGCCAATGAAATGCTTTCCTTTATAAGAGCTGCCACGGTCATGGTGTCTCTTCCCAGCCATGGAACAGTGACTAAGTTTCTTGAAAGTTTATGGACTAGCTGTATTAGTCTGTCTCTTGTCCCCAGCTCTATGCTTGAAAACATTACATTTATTTATTTGTTTGTTTGTTTATTGTATATAGGTGCACATGCCACAGCATGCATGTGGAAGTCAGAGGATTGTAGGTCCTGGGAATTGAACTCAGGTCATCATGCTTGGCAGCAAGTACTTTTACCCACGGAGCCACCCCATGGCCTACCATGCTTTTAAATAGTGAATTCCTGGGGTTGTTGAGCATCCCAAATAAACAAACAATAATACATGCCAGGTAATTTGGCGGCATTCCTACTGGGCTACACCTGGCCTGCCTCCGCAGAGTTGCACCTAGCCCTAATCCATCCTTTGTTTCTTGGTTACCTTTTGTTTCTCTCATTGCCCGCTAAGTGTATCTTGTCTGAGTCTCCCAAGGATACAAAGGCCTATGCAAAAACTTGGTTCAGGAAACCTGGGAAAACTGCGGAACCTGATGAATGGAGGAATTTGCACTTGGCATTATATTTTTGGAAGCTTCTTTCAGGTTGTTTTGAACATATGAAGATCAACTGGCTAAAGTATAAATACTGAGAAAAATAAAATCACCCTGGGCGAAGGGAAAGTGCTTCAGTCCTTAGAGAAGGACTGGGCACCCCTGCGGCCAGAAAGGCTAGATGCATCCTTAATGTGCCTCTGAGTCTTCTTTCGATGGATTCGTGTGAACCCACACACCCATGCCATGACACTTTGCAACAAGGTAATGATGAGATGCAGTGAAGGTTGAGGATTCCCAGAGATGAACATTTACTAACTTTTAGGCCATTGTTGTTATTAATACTAAGCTGATAGAGATGAAAACATTAAAAAGAAAACATTAGCTAAAAGGGCAGTGGATTGTATGGCAGTGATAATAGACGAGGTAACAGCAGAGTTGTGTCCCTCTGGAACTCACTGGGTAGCACAGCTGACAAGCATGAACCAATACCGGTAACACACGGAGTCCTCGACATTCTCTAAGTATATCCTTTCAAACTGTGATTCCTGTGATCAGTTGCTCACATTAGAGATAGAACAGTTGAGGGCGTTGGGGGAAGACAGACAGTTGAAGAACATGGTAGGAAACAGGCAGGCAGAGTGTAGCGTACAGACTTGGGAGTAGCAGGGGACAGTTTTAGACATGGACACCTAGGTTAGTGGAAAGTCAGCAAGAGGCAACAGATGAAGTTTCAGTCAGTGAGGAAGAACATCAAAAGGACAGTTAGCTTCCAGCCCACAGGCAGTCTGTCTAACAGCGTCATCAGAGGCTGTGAGGCAGGTATAGACCTCAGGTAGTGAAGAAGAGAAGTAATGTCTTCACCGTGAAGGGCTTACAGGCTGCGGTGGGTGTCAAAGACCCATGACTACAGCCTTCATACTCAGGTCCTAGGCACAAAGACATGATCACGTGACGTTGGTCCAGAACTCAGGGTGGAGAGAGATGCTGGGGAGGCCCAGAACCAGCCAAGCAGTGAAAGTCAGAAGGCTCAGCCCAGATCCTTACTTGTCCTTCTCCTGGAGTCAGGCTGGGGATCAGGGCCTTGTCTTCTGGTTCCTGATGGAGCCTAATGCTTTGGGAATGCACAGTCCCAACAAAGATGGCCCCACCAGTGTCTTCTGTTCTTGTGCAGTCATTGACAGGTTTTTCTCCATGATGTTTCACTTTTAGGATTAAGTAATGTGCTGTACACACATTCTCTCCCCTCTCTAAGACAGAAATGAGCATATATGAATGTCGTCTTGAGAAAACATATTTCACCTGCCTTTGCTTTCCATCTCTTAACTTACAACCGAGGAAAAGTCAAATTCTTATCATGGAGTTAGCAGAAATGGTGCCTTCAGGATGGCCCTTCTTGTGTGACTCAGAAACACTGGCTTGAACTCATTTTGTGGCTTAGAAGAGGCTTAATATGCTGATTGTCAATTAATTGGTGTACTACTATGAGCCAAATTCTCTCTTAATGGGGAACAAGAGTTGTAGCTAAAGAGGATAGGAACGTAAGTCGATCCGCCAGTGAGCAGTTTCTCCCACACTGGATTGCATGTCAGTGGCAAACAATGTGTGGCTTTTTCAAAAACAGACTCTAGACATTCTCTATGATTCTCATAAAGCCAAGATACAATGGAGGCTTTTAATTTACTTTATTTTATTATCTTTTAAAGCTCCTGGTTGGTTCTATAGCACATGCTGCCAGGATTTGAAGCTAGAACAGCCCCCAGTCATTTGCTTTCCCCTCTGTCCTTCACCTCCTGTATTTGAGCATAGGTGTGTGACTTCCTGGGGCATCAGTCCTTGACGAATGTGTGGAACTCTCATCAGTGATGGTGCTCATCTTGGCATCAACTCAAGAATGGTGGATGGTGGGAGCGCACGATACTTTCTGGTCTGCCTCTGGGGCTAAAGGCCCATTTCCCAGCAAAGGGACTGGTGCAAGATCATGAGGAAAGGTCTAGCTTCCCCTAAGGGTCAGACCGGCATTGACCCATTAAGACCCATGAACATTTTAGCATGGACTAATTGGTAAGATGAATTGGTTATTTTCATGTGACATATTGTGTACCCTAATAAAATTTGACTGAAGATCAGAGAACAGAACAAGCCACTAGATTAAACATAGATGCCAGGCAGTAGTGGCACACACCATTAATCCTAGTATCAGGAGACAGAGTTCAAAGCCACCATGGATTATGTGAGACTGACTCAGTCTAGGAGAGAAACAGAGCCAGGCAGTGGTGGCACTCACCTTAATCCCCATGCTTGGGAAGCACACACGCCTTCAATCCCAGCACTAAGAAGACTGCGTGGAGAACAGTATATAAGGTGAGAGGAGACAGGAACTAAAGCTTGTTCGGCTAGAGTCTTTTGGGTGAGCACTCGGGTTTCAGTCAGAGGATTCATGGAGTTGGTGAGGTAAGATATGGCAGTGGCTTGTTCCTTTGTCTCTCTGATCTTTCAGCATTTACCCCAATGTCAGGCAGGGTTTTTATTATTATTATTATTATTATTATTATTATTATTATTATTAAGACCATTTAAGATTCAAGCAACATTTACAATATTCAGATCTTGCTGCCACAGCCTTTCCAGGTCAGGAGATTACAGTTGTGCACTACCATACCCAGCTGTAACCTACTTTTTAGTGTTTGGTGGATTAGATACCCAAAGACCGTAAGGAATCAAAAATTAAAAAAAAAAAAAGTACAGGTTGAACATCCATAATCAGAAAATCTAAAGTCCAAAGTACTCCAAAAGTCTGAAACTTTCTGAGTGCTGACAGGAACACAAGAAGCAGAAAATTCTATACTGTAATAATTATTTTGTACACAAAACTCTATGTTTATCTGTATATACTTACGTTGCCTTGAGGCACTGTAAAACATATGAAGTATAACATAATTTTGTATTTAGGCTTCATCCCCAGGATATCTCATTATGTCTATGCAAATATTCCAAAATCTGAAGAGGAAGAAGAAGAAGAAGAAGAAGAAGAAGAAGAAGAAGAAGAAGAAGAAGAAGAAGAAGAAGAAGAAGAAGAAGAGGAGGAGGAATCCAAAGCGGAAGTGCTTCTGTTCCCTAGCATTCTGGATGAGGTGGGACTCAGTGCTGCGTTTAACCGACAGCCATGCTATGCCAAAGATCTGGGCCTGGAATTTGCGAAGTGTTGGCTCCCGCCTCGAGAATCTGTCTGTGGCTTTTGTTGGGCAGGAATCTGAAACAGGCTAATGCCGAAGGTGTAAAGCGCCCGCACAAAGGACTCAAACGGAGGCAGGACAGCAGAGAGAGGAGGGAAGAGAAGGGCCAATTAGTGATTTAGAAGGGAGCTAATTTTCATACGAGAAAGAGCGTTCTTACTTTAGAAACTGACAGTTACCAAGGACCTCAGCTGAGTTATTTGCAGTTTCATCCAGCCTCTCTCATGGAAAATTAATCAACTTCATCTCCTTTTTCTCATTCCTTACATGCCTTTCTTTTCACTTCTTGCCTGGCTCAATTCAGGAAATCCTGGAGTCGGAAGACCTATTATGCTGCTGGCCTACTGTGAGGACAGAGAGCACTGGCTGTTGGGGAAGCAGAGTCAAGCTACAGCTGGTGAGGGGCCCTTCCCTTTCTGCCGGAAGAGGGGACCAAACCCGACCTGCTTGGGGAAATAGCCTCCTTGGTTTTTGAAGAACCCTAGAGAGCCGCATCTCCCTTGACAACGTCTCCGAGGTCTGCTGTCCTCATTGGCAGAGATCGTTTTCTTGCTTAAGTCACTCATGTGGAAGCTGAAACTCGTTGCTTTGTGTTCTCTCCTCACAGGAGACGCTGAACAGCTGGTGTCGAGTTCCCCGAGGAATCGTCTTTAAACCTTGCAGGCCGTTTGTTAAATGGCCTCTAGCCTTTCTTTTCCTCAGACCAAGAATCACAGCTTCGTTCCCCTTATTTCTCGTGGGTCCTATTTTCCAGCCCTTTCACATCATTGTTCTTTGAATGCGCTCAGATTTTTGTAAGATATTTCCCTTTGGAAGGTCTTTGAAGGAAAACAGCAGACGTGTGTCTTCAGCTATACTTAGTACTGGCAGCATTCTTGTCTTACCATAAACCTTGCTCCCATTAGTTGATTGGCTTCTGGGGCTTTGACCATGGAGCCAGACCACACCCATTGGGGAGTTCAGTGGTGCCACCTTAGGCCAGGACAGGCCCTGCTGTTAGGCAATTTTAGCCGTCCAGCATCCTGACCACGTCATTTTACATAAAGTCCCCTTTAAGAAAAACCCTTCCCTTTCTCTCTTGCTATGAGGTAGTGCGCACTTCCTCTCTTCCCTTTTCTCTTTCTCTGCTTCCCTCTCTTTCTTTCTCTCTTCCCCCCAGTAAAATTTACCATGTGGATGCTGTGTCTGCATGGTGTGTGGAACTTTCTTTGCCACGCCACTGCTCACTGGGTCTGCATGGGAAAACCTGCAAGAACAGGAGGCTGGTGGCTTGCAGAGCTAAAAATGACATCAACATTTGTGTGGCTCTTAAAGAACAGGAAACATCCTCTTGTTTTCTATTGCTTTATCTAGACTTTACTTGGATCTAACAGGGTATCTTGACCCTGATTGTTTATTGTTTATAAAAAAAAAATGCAACTTTTAGTGGAGGAGAAATTGATTTCAGAAAATTCTGTCAGATATGTTGAGATCAACAATAGTTTATGAGACTTTATCTTATTGGGTAGAGATGCAAAGGGTATGAAGGCTAATGCGATAAAGTAGTGGAGTCAGGGGTACTTGTGGATGGTGTTTTAGGATGGGGGATAGGTAACTAGCAACGGGCAAGTGGTAGCTAGGGGAATAGATATATTAACAAAATGAAATGAAGGAACTAGTCACAAGCTGCTGCTAGGGGAAGACCTGGAATCTGGCAGAATGGTGTGTGGATGAACTGCTGCAAGAAGTGTGTGGGGGTGGGATTAGGGAGCGTTCTGAGATCCTGGGCCGTGACTGGGAGGCTGTGCACCGAACTATGATAGCAGGCTCTTTAGAACCTGATGGCCTGAAGGCCATAGTGTGGAAGACTAGAGAACTCAAGCACAGGAGTTTGCTTTTTCAGAGACCAGAGTTCAGACAGAATTAAAGTTAGAGGCTGTCGAAGTGGACTGAGGAAATCAAACATGGTCATTCATTTAGGTGGACACTAGTTGAAAAATTAGCCGTGTGGTGGTACATGCCTTTAAAACTAGTTATGTGGGAAGCAGAGATGGGGAGATTATGTGAGTTCAAGGCTAGCCTGGGTCATCCTGCAGTAGGAAGGAAAAGAAAGAAACAACCAAACACAGATAGTTAAATGATACTCATCACTGTTGAAGCTGTCACCCCAGGTTCTTTATTCAAACAATATAAAGATTCCTACAGTATCTTCTTTGATTTTAATTTCTAAGTCTACAACACAGACAGGCCTTCATTTTATTTTTACCAGTGGGGGATTTTCCTCTTCTGAGAATGCTTTGCAGGAACAGCTGGTAAAACCAGAAGTCAAGAGTAAAGAGTGGGTGAGGAGTGGGCTGGGGCTGGTTAAAGAAATCAGAACTGAAGTGTAGAAAGAAAGGCCTTTGTTGTATAAGTGTGAGGACTGGAATTCAGATCCCTAGTCACTGCTCTATTGCTGTGAAGAGACACCACGACCAAGGCAACTCATAAAAGCAAGCATATAATTGGGGGCTTGTTTACAGTTTCAGAGGGTTAGTTTATTATCATCATGGCAGGCAGCATGGCAGCTCCCATGATGCTGGAGCCATAGCTGACAGTTACAGCCTAATATGCAGGAGAGAGAAAAAGTAAAGTAGAAAAAAGAAAGCAGAGGTGGATGGATTTTACTGGGAACTATTGTACCAGGGGATGAGACATCTCTGGAACCGGGTGGGAATAGGAACACATTGAGGGTCGGTGGAACTGAAGCCCAGGAAAAGAGTGGGGACCAGTGGATGGGGAATAACTAAGGGAAAACATCAAGGGGAAGGGGAATTCTGGCTATACCAGCTCGGTAGGATTCTCTCCAAGACATCAGAGCAATCATCCATCACCTGCAGGGTAGAGGATGGAGAGTTTGATCAGATATCGAAGGCAGGGATTCTTGCTAAACTGGCTTAGTGGGATTTTTGGCTAAAATTGGGCAATACAAAGATGGTCTAGCCTGACTAAATTTTGGTCAAGGAGAAGGTTTTGTCAGATCGTCAGTCTTTTAAAAAGTCAAAAGCACAGGCACAGCTTGGGTGGGAGCTTTGAATCAGAATTCTACCCCCCCACCACCTTTTTAAAAAACAAACTGTCAAGGCTCTATTAGAGGGTTTGCAGTTTCTGCAGAAGTTCTGTGGGCTGTTTAGCCTTGGGGGAGTGAATTCTGCAATAAACAATGTATGTCACTGACGTCAAATCTTTGCTTGTAATTTTGAGAAAGTGGCTCTGTGAATCCTCCCAGGCTTTGGAGATCTCTGCTGCCTAGGTTAAAGCTTTGTTTCAGGTCCTGTTGGGAACAGTGGGATTCATTGATACTCAGGAATGTAGTACTTATTCAGCTTTCTATTGGAATGAAGGACAGGGCCTGGGGAGATGGCTCAGCGGATAAGGTCCCCAGGACCCACATAGTGGACAAAGAGAATAGATTTCTGACCTACACATGCAGGCCACAGCCACCAATAAATAAGTAAATAAATAAGTGTAATACATTTTTTTTTAAAAACTTCGTAACCTTTCTGTCATTCAAAATGTCTGGTGCAATCTATGCGTTTTAGTCTTCTCTAATGAGTCCTTTTCTTTATCTAAATTTTAACACTCAAGCCTCCTTTCCCATGGGCAGGCAGGCACTCACGTGTGTCAGCCACCTTGCTAGCTGATCTATTGTTTTTATTGATCCGGGGGTAAATGGTATAGTGCTTGACCATCGAGGGCATGTTTTTCCTTTAAGTTGTTTGCTTTTGCTTATAATGATTATTCTGAAACATATTCAACGTTATTTTCAGATTCATTATTCGTAGGTTGCGTTCATTGTGAGTACAGTTTTTGGGTTGTTTGTTTTCCACCAAATGGTTGGCATGTGTGTGCACTGTGTTCAGAAACTAGAAATTGGTGGTGGGTGACTTTCTCAGTTGCTCTCCAACTAATCTTTTTGCTACAGAGCCTCTTACGGAATCCAGCACTCCCTGACTGACAGGACTGCTGGCTAATCAGCTTGTGGCTCTCTTTGTTTGTCTTCCCTACACTAGGGAATGGATTCATAACTTTTTTTTCCCTTTTTTTCTCTAACCCTAAGACCAATAGGATGAGATAGTCTTATGAAGGTCAAGTTCCTACTGAGGAAAACAGAGTTCCCTCTGCACTAGGCTCTCCTGGTTCTATTGGAACACAGCGATTTTATGCAGACATAGCTTCAAACTCTAAGGGCACTGCAGCTACCCACCCCCCACCCCCACCTACCACCCCGCCTCCCCCAACACACACACAGAGTGGTTGACTCTGGCTCCTGCAGCCGTTTGCCCTGACATGTGAAGGGTAACTGAAACAGCCAGAGGCAGAAATAGTATTCCCATGAAAGAAAATACACGCAAGATGCCTCTGAGAAAGGGAAAGGCAGGCTCAATATGGCTAAATTACAGTTAATTGGGGGCGGGGAGGGCCCACGACGGAGTTGAAGCGGCAGCCAGGTGCCAGGTCCAGTTTTAGTTTAAGCGCTTCATAGAAGTGAACCTAGGAAACAATTCTAAAAATAGCTACGATTATTATCCCCTTTTTCTAGTGTGGAAGTCAGCACTCAAAATATTCAGAAACTTTTGTAATTTGCTTAATATGCATTTGTTGAATGGAATAAACAAAAGTCATTAAGTTCATGATATCATTTAGAACTTGGAAGAATTTTTATTTCTCAGTATGCAATTGCTTCACTTTCTGCTTTCTGATTTTAAATGCTCTATGTATCTATTTATCTATCTATCTATCTATCTATCTATCTATCTATCATCTATCTATCTATCTATCTATAGTTTATATTTATTTATGAAGCTCAGATTGGCCTTGAATTTGCCATCCTGGGTGCTGGAACGACATGCATGTACCTGGCGAAGTTACCTTTTAAACTTTTAAAGTATAAAAGCATTTCTGATAGGACAGGCGGTATGGCTCGGTAGCTGAGTCCTTGCCAAGGATAGATGAGGGCCTGGCTTAGATCCACAGCACAGCAAAACAAAACAAACAAAATCAAGCCATGTGGTGGCTGTGGCTAACGTACCTTCTCCTTCCACAGGGCTTCATCCGCACTGCAGATGAATTTCTTTGGGTAATGTTTTTCATTTTCCTAACATGTAGATTCTCAGCCACAGTATCTCTTTTTACACCTTGTTCTGTATTTGGTAATGAATTTTGGCTTCTTTACCACATTGGGCTAGTTAGTTAAATAGTCAGAGCAATCTAGAAAAATCAGGTATGCAATGTAAGGCCTTGGGAGGTCTCCTGTGTGTAACAGATCATCAAAACTGGTCAGAGGGTGGGAGCAGTGGCTCTGGGGAGAAAGGTGCTTGCCATACAAGCCTGTTCAGTCTCCAGAGCACACATGCATTGGAGAATCAACTACACAGTCAGAGTTCAAGTACATAGTTACTGTGACAGAAAGGAGAGGTGCTCTTTTTCAAAACATGGTAAGAGGAGAGAAACGACTCCTGGAAAGTTGTTCTACGATATTCACATGCATGCACACAAACATGCACACACACATGTATACAATGCACACACACAGGCACTCATATACATGTACACGCACACCTTAAGAGAAGTATCAAGAACAGTTCACAGATTGGTTTATGGGAACTTTGCAATGGCACACAGGCCATCATGCTGTCAGGAAGATTAGTCATGATACCAGACACCTGTTCGATACATACTTTTAAGGGAACATCCTTCAAATACACAATATTCTTTGAAAAGTGACACCTTGACAGCTCCCCCTTGCCCAGTCCCTACGTCTGAGCCATTATTAAACTCTTATTTCTGGAATCCTCCTCTAGGGGTGGGAAAGGTGTGATATCATGCCTCATCTATCACTAGGGTCACGGCTGACACTTCTATAACACAAGACAAAAGCATAAAGAATTATGTAATACAGTTTTATACCCATGGGGGAAACTAAGACCCATGGACAACTGTCTACTTTAATGCTTAGATTCCATGAAGAATGGACAGCCCCAGACAATGGGATTGGAGCCAACCAATGGTGACAGGCTGAGAGGAGACACTTGACAAGGCTGTCTATTCTGGCTTCTCTTGGCCTCTTGGTGTAGCAAATCTACCCCGGGGGGAAAGTGCAAGACGTCTTTTGGAATGAAAGTCTGATAGCTACAGGTGTGGATCTGAGTCCCTGGGGGCACCTGCTCAAGTATCCATTGTTGTATTTTAAAAAATGGCGGGAAGGAGTCACACCATACAACAGGGCCCACACGGGAGGGTTACTGAGGGGAGGGGAGAGAAGGGGCAGAGACAGGTGCCTGGGGAGAGAGTGAAGGAAGAGAAAGATACGGATGTGGACAAGGCCCACCTTTTATAGGGACCCATAGCAAATGTGCACAGGGGGTGCTCTTGGTGGCTGTAGATGATGTCTATCCTGTCAGGACCCTAAGGACAGGCCAGTACAGATGTCAAAATGCCAACATTCCCACCCTTTGTTTATTATAAAAAGGTGAGGAGTTAGAAAGGGGTAGCAGGGGAGGTGGGGATGAGGGCACCTTGTTCTCAGGACTGCTTCCTGCTGGCCTGGGGGGGGGGCGTTGATCATCTTTGGGGGACGTGAGAAAACTAGGGTGCTGGCCAAGTCCTGGGGTAGCTGGCTGTTTCACTTCGCAGTCCAGGCTCTGTGGAACCATCCGGCACCACTTGGACCTGGCAAGATGTTGTTTGAGTAGATCCAAGTCAACTCCCTGGAGCTCACAAGAAATCATGGTGAGGTCACAGCCAAGATGGAGGAGAGTCACGTGGTTGCTGTTAATGGTTATATGCACATGCACACAGAATTAAACTGAAGTTGAGCAAATAGAAAGGGAGAACTGATGTGTGCCGAGCAAGATGAAGCTGATGGCTTCTCCATGTCTGATTTGCATGTTGCAGCAAACAGACAGAACATTTAGAGAGGGAGAGCAGACAGACCCAAGCAGGTCTTGGAGCAAAGAAAAAGAAAGAAAGTGGACAATTCTTTCTCGGTTCCCTGACTTCCTGGTCTGAGGAATACTGAGGCCAGTCTCCCATCCAGGGGAATGGTCAGGGGTGGGTGGCCCAGCAGAGACCCAATTGTTGGTGTTGAATGGAAGGCAAAGCTGTGGGTGAATGAGAAAGCAGATTTGTTACAGGTGGAAGAGAGTGAATCAGAAACCAGATTCATTAGTAGTGGAAGAGAAATCTGCTGCTGGTGGAGCAGGCGGGTAGGGTCCTAGCGTGAAGTGGGCACCTTCGGCGGGCCCTGCCGAGGTATGCCACTAGACAAACCTGCCACACGCAACAAAGTCAGTACAAGAGGTGTGAGGGAGGGCAGAGCAAAAGAGTGAAAGGCTACGTGGGGAGCAGGGACTTGGTAAGAGAAAGCTTGAAAGTAGGGTACCCCCTTGCGTCTATCGGATGGCTGGAAGAAGCTGCAAAGGTCCTGTGAAATACCGGGATGTGGGGTGCTGGTAAGCGGCCATTTTGATTGGTCTCTAAGGAGTATGGGACCAAGTCTGACTACAAAGGTGGATAAGTTAAGCCCTTAAATCGGGTGCTAGATATGGAGGTAGGTGCTTTTTTCCATGAGTGAGGGAGAGAAGGTCCAAGGGCTGGAATCTCTAACATCCCAGAAATTCAGCAAGGACCGATGAGGAGGCATAGGCTGCTCAGTGGACCATCATCCAAAAATGTAGGGGCTATTGGGCTAAGAGCCAGAGTGAGACACACTCGCCTGAGAAAAGCCAGAAGGCAAGGCCTGTGCTCGAGAAACGAACGAAGTCTCATTCATGGGAAATGGCCAGAAGCAAGGGGGGGGGGGGCATAGGGAGAGGGAGGTAGGGGATTTACCAATTATTGGTTTTGGATGGAGAGTCCCAGCGATCCCTTAGGTGGTAAATAAAGTAGGGCTGTTGCAGGCGGACCAGGTTCCAGGGTCCAGGTATGGCTTAGACTGCCAGGAGAGCCTATCCGAATACGGAACCAAATGTATTTTAAAAGTGGATGAAGGAGTCAAACCATGTAACATCTATAGCTACAGGTGTGGGTCTGAGTCCCTGGGGGCACCTGCTCAAGTATCCATAGCTACAGGTGTGGGTCTGAGTCCCTGGGGGCACCTGCTCAAGTATCCATAGCTACAGGGTGTGGGTCTGAGTCCCTGGGGGCACCTGCTCAAGTATCCATAGCTACAGGTGTGGGTCTGAGTCCCTGGGGGCACCTGCTCAAGTATCCAAAGCTACAGGTGTGGGTCTGAGTCCCTGGGGGCACCTGCTCAAGTATCCAGGTTCTTGTGTTCCAGGGTAAAGAACTGGACCAGGAACACATTAAAAGAATTGAAACAGACAGACTGAAATCCCTTCTACATTATGACCTGTTTCCAGACAGAAGAACCCAGGAAATCTCTCCTAGTCAGCTCCTACACAGAGTCAAGGATATGATTTCAGGTTTTGTGCTTGCATTTGGGAGTGGAGTTTATTTTCTCTGACCTGACTTGACTTGACCTGAGGAATTCTGATTTCTGTGAAGCAGGGATGGGAGGCAGAAGGGCATGTAGAGGCTCTTCTAGGCTCTTTCAATGTCCTTCAGTTTAGTATACTCAACCAAAATACCACATTCATGCCAGACAGCTGTCCTTCTGAAGCTTGTCTCCTGGGCCTCGTGCTCCCATCTCCCCCTCTATCTCACCTCTCCTGTATTGGCGAGCATTATCTCTCACCTGTTTCGATATCGTATTAAACTGCAGCTGCTAGAACACGCCTACAAACTCTGCATTTGTGAGGCTAATGCAGGAGGGTTGAGAGCTCAAGGCCAAACTGGGTTGCAGAACAAGCCCTTGTCTAAAAAAAAAAAAAAAAGGTCCATTCATACATTCAATCCTCCTCAGTCTGTCTCTCCTCACTCCACAGTACCGGGGTATGCTATTGTAAAATTCGAATCTCAGCAGGGGTGTGCCCTTTCAGCAACTTCCTGGTGCCCTGGGGAGTGAGCAGAGGACTCAGTTGCCCTTGCCTCTCCAGCCTCCTCCCATATGCTCCAGGCTCCGTGCCCCACCACACTGGTTTTTATGGAGCCTCATTTTGTTCTCTCTTCACCTGATAGTTCAGCTTGACAGTCACTTCCTCCGGGCAGTCTTCCCTAACCAAGCAGCATCCTGTATCCTTAGAAATCCCAGCTCTACATTTCCTTTGTGAGATGGCAGACCACACACCTCGGCTGTGAGAATGGAAGGGCACCGGTGCTGGTGCTTCTCTCCATAGACAGCATCCTCATAGTCTAGTCGGGGACCAGCCACAACCCCACCTCTGTAAATACTTGTTGCATAAAGTGTGCAAATACTTAAAAGCAAGTTTTATGCAGTTCTATGGGGGTGACATTTCGTAGAAAGTGTTCTTCCACAAACCCCTATTTCAGCAGTGTGAGCTGGAAAAGGCTGGAGAAACTGTTAATCCCAAGATGTGAGGAGAAAGACCACCAACCCAAGTCGTCATGGCCAAATTAATGAAAGCAGGCAATTCATTTAAAGCAAGATTTTTAAAAATTTGTGTACCCAGGCTGCCTCCCCCTAAGGTAGAATTCAAGAGGTCAGCATTAGGCATGAGGAAGTCAAGGTTTTTATAGCTCAGGGGTAGGGGGTGTCCAAATGGGGGATTTGGTTGGCACAACAGGTGGGGTTATAGGAGCAGAACATGAGCATAGCAAACTAGTCATAACGACCTCCTGAAACAAAGACATGGCTGTAGGGTAGCCATGAGGTAGTCATAACAACCTTTTGAAACAAAGGTAGGATGGCAAAGTGGTTATGACATATTTTTGAAATGAAGGCATGGTTGCTGTTTCCTGGACCAGGCAGTACAGAACCATGTGTAGTTAAGGTTACAGGTAGGGCAGAGCCCAGACCTTGAGAAACAGATTTAATCATAAACAGGAATGAACCTAGTTTGTTTTTACTGTAAGATGGCTTCAAGCCTGAGATGGAGGCAGGCTGGTTTATCAGAGCCAGGCCTTTCTCCCAGCATTTTATCTGCCTCAAAAGTCTCATGAAGAAATGTACACAAGGGACTTTGTAAGCCAGGGTGATCTTTATAAATGCCAGAGATTACTATGGGTCAGATTTAAGGGCTGAAGCACTCTGGTTGACTTGAAGATTTCCTCATGGGTTATACTGGAAATTAGAGCCTATGTTGTCCAGGGAATGAGTGAGGACTTTTGATATATGTCTCTGTCCTGGTAAGTGAGAGCTGAAATAGAACCATAGTTCAGCACTAGAGATGAGCAAAGCCCTGATTGGCTAATGATAATTGTTTTATTTTAAAACTGCAGTCTTCTTTTAAACCTGGGTTCTTTCCTGTGCTGTCTAGGGGTAGGGAATGAAGCAGTCCAGTTTCAGAAGCTATTTGTGGGGTTCAGGACTCCACTTAACTGAGTGGTATCCTTGAGGTTGTCCCATAGAGGTAACAGAGACCTTGGAAGGTCATCTTTAAAAATATCAGAACAGCCACACAGTTTGAGAAGCTAAAAACTGGTCCCTTTTTTTTTTCTTTTTCTTTTTTCATGTGGCTGTTGAGGGTCCAATCCATGGCCTTGTAGATATTAATTAGGCAAGCTTTTCTCCATAGAGCTCCTTTCCCAGCCCAAGACTGGTTCTGTGTGGTATGGGGGGGAAACATAAAGATAAGATAGACTATGAGGAAAGGCCAGGGCATTTGCTGCTGAGCCTGACAAGCTGAGTTCTATCCATGGAACCACTCAAGGGAGGGAGAACTGACTCCTACAAGTTGTCCTCTCCTTTCCACACACACTCTGTGGTACCCAGCCCGGGACCACAGAGCTCTGCAGAAGAGCATGCATATTTAGCATACATGAAGCCCTAGGTTCAGTCTCTAATACACACACACACACACACACACACACACACACACACACACACACACACACACACGAGAACTCAAACCAAACCCAAACCAAAACAAACAAGTCAAAAAAAAAAGGGGGGGTGAGGTGGGGTGGGTGAGAGATACAACTGAGAACTTTGCTTAGGTAAAGGTTTTGATTCCCTGATTTAAGTTCACTGACATTTAAATGGTCTATGTTCACACACTCAGGGGAGAAGGTGCGGATTCTATGCATGACCAAGATCTTGGGTTTGCTGCTGTCACTGTAGGGTTCTGGGCTTTTTCTGCAAGACTGCATGAGCACAAAGCCTTCACCAGAATGATGTCAGAAAACTTAATTAAAGTAAGACCTAGGAGTAAGGCTTTCATGGGAAAGAGGTGGAGGTGGGGTCAGGGTGGAGGAAGATCGGGTTTCTTTGTCCTGATGATGCCCCGGGGAGCTGTCTGTATAAGAGCTGGTTATGGAAGCTTTTTCCTGGGATACTTCGCTTTTCTGGTGTTTGTGTTAGTCTGGGGCTTTTGCAAAGCTCTGGGTACTTTTAGAACAGGGAGCCGAGCCGAGCCCCTAGATGCCAGCCGCTGAACTTAGGCAGACAAATCAGATATAATTAAGACATCAAAGGGCCTATAGACAAATAAATAGTGTAAAGACTATGGCTAAGAGGGTGTGCAGCTTTATTTGACAAAGTAACACAGATATAACATCACCTAGATCAAATATCTGTGACTGATAGGAGCCAGACTCCCTGAACAGCCTTCTGAAGTTCTCTGTCCAGTCAGTGGCTAACCTTTTGGGAAACTTTGTCAAAACACTGGACATTCCCAAATGAGACAAAGTGATGCATCCCAGGAAAGGTGCGTCAGTATTCTTGTAAGAGCACATGAGCATGGCTGTGGGGTCGGCCAGAGGTTTGGGCTCCAGGCCAGGGTGCTACTGAGGGATGGTGTTTCTTGCAACATTACACATTTGCTCTAAAGGGGATAGTGGGACCCCGTGGGTAGTTTTAGGGTAGGAATCCCCCAAGTGGACAGTTCTAATCATTGTCCTTGGCCAGAAACTGGAAGTAACTTTGATTTTGTCCTGGCCAGAGGCCAGGAAAGGACTTGTAGTTTCCTCTTATCTTTCTGTCCCTTCACAGAGAACTTAATCCCTGCCTGGAATCTCCATGTGGTGACGTGGCTGAAGCTGAGAGGACTCTGCACACTCAAGGGTGGGATAACTCGATGAGCTGCTTCCCTGTGCCTCACCCCAGTTTCTGCCATAGTCACAGTAAAAGCCTCTGAGCTAACAGCTTAGTGACACTCCATTTTCTGGCCCTACTCCTGTTGTATGGGAACCCTCCCACCTATAACCTTACAACAAAGCTCCATCCTAGACTCAGTCCCTCTGTCCCTGTCACAAGACGTGGGACCCAGAAGCCACTGACTCAGTGGCACTTTGGTGGCTGTTGATTTGTCCAGGACTCCAGCATTCCGAGTTCTGATCACTTGAGCAAGAGAGAAACCTCTCTCACTTGAGAGGACCCCTATTGCAGGGTATTTGTACACTGTGTAAAGATATATTGCTGTGATTGGTTTAATAAAGAGTTGGATGTCCAATAGCTAGGAGGTATAGGTGGGACTTCTGGGAAGAGAGAGGAAGCAGGAGGAGATAATCAAGGTACAGAGGAGACACCAATGAGACCTGGAGGGAGTCAGACATACAGAATGAAAGAAAGGTAAAAAGACACATGAGGAAACAGATGAATAGAAATGGGTTAATTTAAGTTATAAGAGCTAGTTAGGGACAAGCCTAAGTAAGCTATAGGCTGAGCTTTCATAATTAGTAATAAGTCTCCATGTCATTATTTGGGAGCTGGCTGGCAGAACAGAGAAAGACTTGTTACAGACCCACTTTGTCAGTATCAGATCCTTGCTTTTCCCATTTGTTTTTTTGGGGGGGGCATGGCCACAAAGTGAATGGGTGTGTTCTGGCACATGGTTCTACTATGGTATTGCCACAGAACCCTCAGTGGAAAATCGTTTGGGGTCCAAAAGTCTTTCCTCTTTTATTATTCCGGGTATTTTGTTATAGCAATGGAAAATGAATACACAGCCTCCCCCTTTCCCAGTCCTGTGTTGAACCCAGGGCCTTCATTCATGTTAGGCAAGTGGTCTACCATTGAGTTGCATCCCTAGACTTCTTACTAAATTGTGTGTGTGTGTGTGTGTGTGTGTGTGTGTGTGTGTGTGTGTGTTGCATATGTGTACACATGTGTGTGGAGGTCAGAGGATAGCTTTAGATACTGTTCCAAGTATTCTGTCTTGCTTTTTGAGACAGTTTCTCACTGGACTGGAGCTCAACAAGTAGGGTAGGGTGCTTGGCCAGTGAGCTCTGGAGAACCTCCTGTCTCTGCTACCCAGCGCTGGGATTACAAGCATACACCAGGGAGCCTGGCTTTTTCGTGGGTTCTGGAGGCCACTTCTTCCCAGACACTTTGCAGGCCAGGAAGCTGAGGTCATATTCTTCTTATTCTATGTGTACAATGTGGTTTTCTTCTGGAACCTGACTCTGTACACTGGAATTCACTCTCCATGAAGGCTTTGCTTTGTTTAGTTCTCTGACTCTACTACAGCAAGAGCTAGCTAGGCCAAGCCATGAGTATGGTATAGTTATTGTCCTTGGGACAGGAATGAAATGCTAGAAGGTACCTTGTTGGGCCAGCTCCAAGGAGGGGGAGGGGAAGGGAAGTCATTTTTGCTTTCTACTGCCCATCTCTTCCAGTCTATCAGGTTTCTAAAGTTAATCTGAGTGGAAGCATTTTGTCCCCTTTGGACGATTACTGGGTCTGAATGCTTTTGTTCACTTTAATTCCCTGAGAATTGTAACATCATTACTATATCAATGTATTAGAGTCCTGTGCCACTGTGAAGAAATTCTCAAGAAAAGAACCCAGTGGAGATAGGATTTATATATATTACCTTATAGCTTGGAGGGCTCTGTCTGTTCATGGTTGCTTGGCCCCATGCACTGGAGCAGGACGTCATGGTGGTGGAACACATGGCAGAGGAGCATTTTCATCCTAGGGCTGACAAGGAGCAGAGAGGTGGCTTGTGAGGGACCTGCTCCCAATAACCTGCTTCCTCCTAGAGTTTCCAGAACCTTCCAAAATATGTCATCTGTTGGGGGACCAAACCATAGCAATCAACTTAATACTTTTTGTCTGTTTTCCTTAATTATTATTAATGATTCTGCTAATGAAGTTGCCATTTGGGGGTGCAGTGGCTTGTGGTAGCCCTTAGAGACTTACTTCTCTTTCCTTTCTGGGTACATCTTTCTTCCCTCAGAGAATTGCACTGATGTTCTGTGAAGCAGTATACAGATTACTGTACATAGTAGTATACAGTAGCTAATAAATGGATTTTTTTTTTCAAGACGGGGTTTCTGGCTTGGTCCCTGGCTATCCTGGAACTCCCTCTGTAGCCCAGGCTGGCCTCAGACTTGAAGAGATCTGCCTGCCTCTGCCTCTTGAGTGCCGGGATTAGAAGTGTGCGCTACCACCACCACCTGGCTAGATTGATTGTTCTTGATTGAGAATCTCAGTCTCAATTGGGGTTCTATTACTTGCAATGGACACACTAGTATCAGGACTACTATTTTGACAGTGGGTTCCTAAATTGATTAAGATGGATTTCCCAGCATTCATCTCTGTCTTCCTGAGCATTCAGTATGACAATTTCTACAGCAGATCTCAAAGAATTAGATATCTTGATATTCTTCACATGTAGATGCACACAAAGAAACTATATATATGTGCGTGTGTGTTTACATAAATTATGTGTATATATGATATATATTACATTCTTGTAGAAGTATTAATTAATGAGGAACATTTTGCTGTACATAGTGAGGCTTCTACTAAAATCCAACGCAAGGAGGCTGGAGGTGGCTGAGATGTTTTTCCAGTGGATCTGGGTTTGATTCCCAGAACCCAATGGGCAGCTCACAACTGTCAGTAACTCCAGGGTATTTGCCACCCTCGTCTGGCCTCTATAGGTACCAGGCATGTACCTGATGCATAGATACACAGGCAGGCAAAACACTCATACATTAAGAAGAAGAAGGAGAAGAAGGAGGAGGAGGAGGAGGAGGGGAAAATGGAGGAGGAGGAGGTGGAGGAGGAGGAGGAGGAGGTGGAGGTGGAGGAGGAGGAGGAGGAGGAGGAGGAGGAGAAGAAGAAGAAGAAGAAGAAGAAGAAGAAGAAGAAGAAGAAGAAGAAGAAGATCCAGTGTTAGTAGATAAATATCCCTGAGAAGAAATGCTTCATTTTGCATTGTTCAAGGCCAGACTTGTTTGTCTGAAATAGCTTTCTTAAAACACCGAAACACCACCTCAAAATGAATCCCCCAGGAAGAGCTGAGGAATGACGAAGACAGGTAATTGATCCAACAGCAAGGGGAACACCGTAAGTACCTGGCAGGCTAGAGAAGGGAAACTCTTCTTAACTGTTTTACACAATCCTGTTTTCACAATAGCTTTGCGGTGGGAATTATTGGCCCATTTGACAGAAGAGGAAAGAGAGGCTCACTATGATTCTGTGATTTGAATGAAAATCAGGCCTGGCTCCCTAGTGGTTTTCCTTGGAGATTGCTGAGGTGATTAACTTCCTTTTCTATATGGCTTAAGAAGACCTGCTGTTTATAATTATTTTTAGAACAATTCTAGGCTCTAAATGCCTATGCAAAAATCCAAGGGACCTTATTCTTCCAACTCTGGCAGAAATTACTTTCTGAATCTGAACAGTGTATGTTCTGGGTTGGAAATGCCATGTGTAGTTCCTTGGCAATGAATTGAAGATTCTCAGATTGAGGGAAAAAAAAAAAAAAAACAAACCAAAAAACCTTTCAAATGAGCCTTGTGCCTTGCTGCTAGGAGAAGAAGGAACTCAGGAGCCTTGTGTTCTCAGCAGCATGTGCTGGGAAAGCAGCCCCGCACCCAGAGCTGGACAATCACACCTGCGGGCTCGGGGGAATCTTGTTAACACTGATTGATGAATGAGCTGGAGCTGGGTTCCAAGCCTGGGTGGAGGTGCAGCTTCCAAGAGGCACCAGGGTAGCCCGGGGGGTGATTTTGCACATCGCTGTGGACCTGGAGAGATATCTGTTTAGAACTCACTGTGGTTGTTCAGTCATGTTTGGGTCTCTGTATAGGAGGATCAAATCGTTGACCAAGACATAATGGAAACGCTGAAAACAAAATCAGGCTAGGTAAATTGCCACAGTGGCCCTGAGGACAAAAACCACCTTTCATTGTCCCTCGGGGGAATTTCAGTCCCATATAGGGTGATGGGGAAGACATGGAAAGAGAAGGTGCAGAGGCATTTCACCCTGTGCTAGGTGCAGGAAGCAGAGTGAAAGGCAGAAAGGGAAGGGCTGCCCCGAGCGTGTCGACATGGACTTTCACTTCTAGAGTGGCCTTGTTGTGGTTTGTTTTTAATATTTGAGACTCTTCGGGTTTTGTTTTTGTTTTGGGGGGGGTGCTCCCCATCCTTTTGCTATTCTTGTGTTTACTCACTTCCTCTCATTGTATAGAAATAATTGATATTTGAAGTAAAGGACTGGGGCAGGCAAGATGGCTCAGTAAAGATGCCTGCTGCCAAATCTGTTGACTGAGTTCAACTCCCACCTCAGGATTCACATGGCGCAAGGAGAGAACCAGCTCTCACAAGCTCTCTGACCTACACACATGAATACACACACATGAACATTTTTTTTGTTTTTGGTTTTTTGAGACAGGGTTTCTCTGTGTAGCCCTGGCTGTCCTGGAACTTGCTCTATAGACCAGGCTGGCCTAGAACTCAGAGATTCATCTACTTCTGCCTCCCGAGTGCTGGGATTAAAGAAGTACACCACTACCGCCCGGCTGAGAATGTATACTTTAAAAATTAAGAAGGAAGAATTATGAAACTGCCCACCAAATGCTTCATGATGGTGGTGTTTATGCCAGTGGATCTGTCTGAACCACTTGAGTGCTGGGGAAAAGAAGCATTTGTTTATGAGGTCTGTGCCATTTGGTCTGAACAGAGAGCGGATGCGTCTTTCAGAAAGGGAAGGATGATTTGTGAAAATAAATATCACATATTTGTTTCAATTTCAGTAAGTGATGACTTCTTTACAAATACATAAGGTTGCGGTAGCTTTTTGTTTGTTTTCATTTTTAAAGTCAACATTTAGGGGCTGGGGTGATGTCTCTGTTGGTAAAATGCTTGCTGTGAAAGCAGGAGGCCCTGAGTTCAGGTTCCCAGAACCCATGCAAAAAGTGAAGCATGCCTATAACCCCAGCCCTGGGGGCAGAGGCTGGTGGTTCCCTGAAGCTCTTTTGCCTGCCACCTAGCTGAATGGATGACCTTCAGGCTGGAAGAGAGAGATAGTGTATCAAACAATAAAGGAAGACACTAAGCAAAGAAAATGTATCTAACTAATAAAAGTGTACTTTGTATGCAGTGCACCCTCAATCTAGTGATGTGCATCAAACTGAAGCCCAGGTATTCCAGGAAAAGCAATGTGTAGGGACCTTTGTTTAAACTTCTATGTCTTTAAAAAAAAGTTTTGACTTTGTCAAATTTATTGAAATCTAGTTTCAGGAGTTTTCCCCCTCCATTTGTGTTAAACTAGTGCTGTGGATATCACTCTGTATAAATAAAGTGCTGATTGTGCTAGTAGCCAGGCAGGAAGGATAGGGTAGGTGGGACAAGGAAGAGGAGAAGGCTGGAAACAGGAAGGCTGGGAGGAGACATTGTCAGCCACCGCCATGAGAAGCAACATGTAAAGACACTGGTAAGCCACAAGCCATGTAGCAAAGTATAGACTAACAGAAATGGGTTAATTTAAGATAGAAGAAGTAGATAACAAGAAGCCTGCCACGGCCATACAGTTTGTAAGCAATATAAGTTTCTGTGTGCTTTCTTGGTTGGGTCTGAGCATCTATGGGCCTGGCGGGTAAGAGAGATTTGTCCTGACTGGGCCAGGCAGGAAAACTCTAACTACAAATGGCGCCCAATGTGTTGGCAAGAGTTTCCACCTAAACCTGAGAAAAAAGATTCTAAAACGGAGCTAAAAACAGCTTCCTAGTTGTCTCTCTCAAGTTAGCGGCAGCCTGCCAGTTTGAGCTACTATGGCGGGTTCCTGGCATGTGCGTCTGACCTGCAGTGTGGCAGGAATGAGGAATCTACAAGCGGCACTTTACTCTGCTGTGTGGTGGATTTAGCCTTTGCTAGTTAAAAAAAAAAAAAAAAAAAGTTTCTGGTCTATGCACTACTTTGATAGCACTGCTTCTGATGATAGTTGATGGTACACATGGCTCCAGACCCAGAGCTGGTGGTAAACTGTACCACCGCCATGTTGGGAAGCTGAGGTGGGTGGAGCCAGCAGCCACAGCGACATTTCAATCTTACAAAGATGGATATTACACAGAGAATCTGGCTTGTGTTGTCTTTGGGATTTTTAACTGCAGAAAAAGATTTGATCGTAAAAGCTGTTGAGTTAAACAAATATGTAAATTTTAAAGACACCTTGACTTCAAAATTTGGATATAAGGATATGTTACTTTGGAAAAGAGTCTCTGCTTTTGTTTCCACAGAAAGCCAGAGGCTGTGGATTTGTTCCAGATTAAGATACATCAGGTTTGATCAGCCAAGACCACCTGAAAGGTCTCTGATGACACCATGGCCCAGATGATTCAACATCCAGAATGGTTTCAAGGCAACTGGCTCAGAAGTTTACCCTCACGGACTACTCCATAATCCTAAAATTTTCTTTATGTCCCCATAAGATACAGCGCCCCCCTCCAGCAGGAAGTAGTAAGAAAAACTACGTCCAAATTCCCAACTGGCTTTGGAGATGGAATTGGCTCACTCCTTCTCTAAACCCAAGCACATTGTTAAAAGAAAAGGTTAAGAGCTTCTTTTATCCCAAATCAGAAGAGCCCTCTGTATGGGACAGAGAAAAACCACTATTTTATTTAAAACAGGTTGATTATAAATGCAATCTCTTTCTAAAGAAGAAAAGGGGATATGATATAGATATAACAGAATAAAAGGGTAGATTAAGGAACTTACTTCTAAAGAGCAAAAACTTGTTTAAAATGTTTTACATTGGTATAGATTTTAGTCTATTTATACAAACTTAAAGTTAATTTTGTTATACTGTATATATATTTCTACTCTTGTTTGAGGTATTATGTTCATGCAACTCATTTAAATTGTAATGGATAATTAACAAATACAGATCAATTAGTCTTCTATGATAGTCAAACTTATAGTCATGTTAAGTTTTCTAGGTATACATAGATATATTTCAGATAGACAGGTAATCTTCAAACACTTCAAAAGTCTACAGAATATGGCATTTAAAATATTTTTAACATTTAGACTTTCTGGACAGTGAGACATGTCTGCTCCTGGCAACACCGATTTACTTCAGAGAGGAGGATGGGCATTGAAGACACTTCATATCTTATCTTCACCTTGGCAAAAATAGCCATTTGGACAAGAAACTGTCCTTGCCTGGACTGCTTGATCGACTGGACATGCAGGACCTATAGAAAGGTGACCACTGAACTTTGCTTGACAAAATGGTCCTTCAGGTTCCTGCTTTGCAGAGGAAACTGCCAGACATTCTACAGGACACTGAGAGAAGTGATTGAGAGACTCTAGCCCTGTGGGCTGAAGACAAATGCCCCAACATTACAAAGGAACATTAGGTGACTGTCCAGGCTGCCAGCTGTCTCTGTCTACCCTGCAAGACTCCTGAAAAATGCTTGCATCCTTCTCCCGGTTCTCAGGTAATATTATATCCTTCTGAGGTCTTTGATGTGGTTGAAGGCTAGATAGTTATAATTTCCTCAGTTATGATAAAAGATAAGTTAGGTATAAAACCTTAAACTCACAAATATAAGATAGATAGGATATCTTCTTTAATATTGTAATTGTAATACTTTCTTGATAATTGTTTTGTTATATGTAATTGTACTATGTAAAAGTTAAAACTTTACTTAAAAAAAAAGGGGAAGTGCTGTGGATATTGCTCCGTGTAAATAAAGTTCTGATTGGCCAGTGGCCAGGCAGGAAGTACAGGCGGGACAAGAGAGAAGAGAATTCTGGGAAGTAGAAGGTTGGAGAGAGACACCGCCATCCGCCGCCATGAAAAGCAACATGTAAAGACACTGGTAAGCCACAAGCCTTGTGGCAAAGTATAGACTAATAGAAATGGGTTAATTTAAAATAGAAGAAGTAGATAACAAGAAGCCTGCCTCAGCCATACAGTTTCTAAACAATGTAAGTCTCTGTGTGCTTTCTTGGTTGGGTCTGAGCGACTGTGGCACTGGCGGGTAAGAGAGATTTGTCCTGACTGGGCCAGGCAGGACAACTCTAACTACACACATAGACTTTTCTTATTCTATGATCAGAAACTGCTTTGTGGATGTGGCAGTCTGTGGACGCTTCTAGCTTGCTCCTTCATTCCTTGTTGTTGTTGTTTGTTTGTTTGTTCTTGCTTTGTTTTTGTTTGTTTGTTTGTTTTTGGGGGGGGCGGGGAGGTTTCTCTTTGTAGCTTTGGTGGCACTGGAACTCACTCTGCAGACCAGGCTGGCGTCAAACTCACAGAGCTCTGCCTGACTCTGCCTCCCGAGTGCTGGGATCGAAGGTGTGCAGCACCACTGCCTGGCTGCCTCTTTTTAATTACAAGTGATTCCTTTTTAAACATTGCTCAGCCTGTTTTTCTTCCAGATCAAATCAAGAGTAAATTGTGTTATCTGATCTCTGAATGAAGTGCCATGATAGGCAAATTTCACTTTTTTTCTCTTTGAACCTGGCACTAGTCTGTCTCCCCATTCATCAGCCTGTGGTAAACCTCCCCGACTTCATGATTAACTTGGAGACAGACCAAGTTGACCTGCTTACCTCTTAAGTATCCTAATGAGTTTTTGGAAAACTGATCTGTGCACATTCAGATGGTGTTCTTGTAAGGATTCTGTCACTCCATCCTGTTTTTTTCTGAGACAGAGCTGTCTATGAAGATTCTGGAACATCCCTCCATAGGTACCGACTGGCACATCATTAGCACCGAAAGAACCCCAATTCGAACCTTAACCAGGACAGCTTCTGCTGTGGGACTCATGCGCTTTATAGATGTGCTGATGTTGTGGTCAGCTGGGTGTCAGTCACCATTAATGGAGCGTGACCAATAGGAACCGTTCGGGTGCTTTCATCTTCACCTGCAGGGCATTTCCCCCACTAAAGAAAACGTGCGCATGGGGAAAGGGTCGGGATTCCTTTCTTCCCTTCATGTTTGCCTCACCTGGCAAGCTCTCATTTGATAAAAAGCGTGATGGGCAAGTATGGAGTGTCTACCTTGTCTGCGGCAAAGCATTTTTGGGTCATGCGAGACTTCCACAACGGAAAATTGAAAACCGATTCCCTTCCTCACCCAAGCAAGGCACCACCGCCCGCATCCTTCTCTTTTAAGCCCAGACCCTTGAAGCTGAAGATTTTCAGAGTAGGGTGTGTCTCTACAGCTGCTGCATGAAGCAAAAGCAGACTAAATTAATTTAGGCTTCGGAATCATCCTCATTCTTTTAATTCATAAAATGCTTCAGACACCACAAGAAATGTCATCTCCCGGGCTAATCTATTCATCATTCGTGTCTCTCTCTCTCTCTCTCTCTCTCTCTCTCTCTCTCTCTCTCTCTCTCTCTCTCTCTCTCTGTCTCTGTCTCTCTCATCTGAATGCAAACTATCAAGACATACCTCCTGGGTCAAAATAAAATCCTTATTCCAAATGCTTTCTCAGCATCTTTCAAGGGTTTTCTCCATTCTGTACATAGAAACTCAGGGGCTGTGTGAAAGAAAGAAAAGAGGAACAATGTATTCATTAGAGTCTGTTAAGTTGCCAGCACTAGGCAATTAAAAGGTACGCCTTGTGGAAACACTGCAAAACAGCACAGTTAGTCCTATTGTGTTCTCATTAACAAGATTGTTATGTTAGCTCTCCAGGTGGAAGCTTGAGAAGCAAAACATTCCTGGCTCGGAAGGCACTCCACCAGGAAAACCAGGACTTGTTGATAGCTGGAATTTGTGCAAAGACTCTTGTTTACTCTATAAATAAATGTGCACATCCCTTTGGTTGTATAAATACAATGCCACATCCATTCAGCTGGACTAGAGGAAGAAACCATTTAAAGGGACATCAAAGTCTTCCTGAAACTAATGTCTCTGGTGCTACCGACTCTGTCATCGCTGCCGGCCCTAAGTAATGGCTCCCCTGGGACTTGGGAATTTGGATTCTTTGCTGGCAGCGAACTTTGTTGCAAATGCGAAGACAGCGCCGGAGGAAAGGACGGCTGAGACTCTGATAGGCCTTTGCTACTTGGCAAGTGTTTTAAAACGATGGACCATGTCATTTGCCACTTGCCAAATTTGGTGGCAAAAAGGATTGTGGCTGTCTGACTTCTCCAGCTTTGCCTGTGTGCAAGGAAAACATAGCCAAGAATGTTAGCGATTCAAATTCTATTACGTCCCAAAGAAGAAACGAGTAGCCCACCTTACAGACTTCACATTCCATGGCAGTAGCTTTAAATTTCACAAGATAGAAACCTTCGTGGCTCTTCTTATGATTCACTTGAAAATACAGCACATTGTTTTAAGTAAACAGGAGGGGGAGAGTCCTATCAAGTTGCCACAGGGCTCTTTTTCTTAATGATAAACATAATATTTACCAGAAGATAAAGATGAAACTGAGGTTGCTTCAGACTCATACCAACTTCAGGCAAGTTCCTCAAATTACTTACTCAGGGCCTAATTCCCCAGTTCCCCAAGGGCCTAGTAGTTATCTCAAAGCAGTTGTCATAAAATTTCTTGCTTAGCTGGGTAGGGGTGGCACATGCCTTTAATCCCAGCACTTGAGAGGCAGAGGCAGGCAGTTCTCTGTGCGTTCGAGGCCAGCCTGGTTTACAGAGTTAGTTCCAGGACAGCTAAGGCTACACAGAGAAACCTTGTCACAAAAAAACCAAACAAACAAAAAAGTTTTTGCCCAGAGAGGTCTTTTGCACTGACAGTCAAGAGTGTGAGAAAGCAAGAGCATGGTGCAGTTCCCATAGGTTGCTGGTTTACAATGTACTCTGATGGCCAACTAATAGCTGTTCCCGGATTCTGTTGAATTAAGAGCCTACTGCAGTTTGTTAATTAAACGTTGATCTTGGAAACCATGTAACTTTTATCTAAAACATAGCCTTACAGTAGTAATTTTCATAGAAATCCCCATAGCAGTAAAGGTGAGAGGAAAAACCAAATGGTGCTCTGCTAGTGAGAGCCGAACACCAACTACCTTGAAAATCAAAATTCGTCTCTGCTCCTCATCCACTCATGTGTGAGCACAGGTGCAAGTTAAAGCTGGGCTGAGTCTTCACTTTTTGGGAGGAGGAACAAGTCTGGGCAATTAATGTATAACCGCAATCATCATCTGCATGTGGGCTTAATTATAAAAACAGAGAAGGTTTTAATTTTTCATTACCGTCATCATGATGATCCAATTTTCATGGCGAAAATTTCTGGTGCTGAGCAGGAAGGCTCACAGATGGCCTTCAGCGATCCCAGCCTTCTCGCCTTCCCCCAGGTACCCCTTTCTTCTCTTTACCAGCATTTCTTCTGTTAGCTTTTAGTAGAAATTGTTGAAGACTGAGTATTTGGAGAAATTAGTACACTTTAACAAATTCTATTAAGGAAAACAACTTTAAATGCCGTCTGAAAAGAGGAATCTCTAAGACTCAACACTGAAATACAGTGTGGAGAAGGAGAGGTGTGTGTGTGTGTGTGTGTGTGTGTGTGTGTGTGTGTGTGTGTGTTAGAACCACATGGAATTAGATGGCCCTCCTGTTCTCTCGCTAACATTAGACTGTTTGTCTTCAAAGTATGGTTACATAGCTTTCAAAACACAGACAACAGAAAAAAAAATCAACAGAACAACATTAGAAGAAAAGTGTCGGGCTGGGTTAACTAAATTTGTGCAGGGCCAGATATACTGGGTGTGACAGTGCAGACCTGCTATCCCAGCATTCAAGACGGGGGGGGGGGGGGGGGGGGGGGGGCGAGGGGGGGCAAGAACCTTGAAAATCTGAAGACTAGCCTGGCTACAGTGATTTCCAGGCTGGCTTGGGCTATGAGATCCCATCTGAAAACAACAACAACACAAAAAAAAAAAAAAAAAAAAGATGTTTGGTTTTGGGGGCCATATAGTTTCTGTCCCAATCTGCTCTTTCGTTAAATGCACTGGGGTATTTTAATGGGGGCAATAAACGGGCAGCTGGCTGGATTTGTTAGTGGGCTGTATTCCCTGGTCGGCGGTCTGGGCTGGACTCGGAATACGGAGCTCACACTAGGTAGAATCTATTTTCAGTGAACTGTATTAACAGAAGGGACAGCCTCATTGCTCAGAGACATCCCAATTTAGTTCTGACTTCCCTAAAGGTCAGAGCAAAGAGGAAAAGCAGGTTTCTATTTAGAAGGCATGCTTTCCATAAGATTAGAACACACTAGTTGCTCAGAGAAGTGCTGGCAGGGTGGCTATACTAATCTAAAGGGAAAAGGCGCCAAGAGGTCTAAGAGACAAAGGCTTCCTGTTTTCCACAGTTTCATATAGCTGCTAAGTGCCTCTGGGAGCCAAAGGCAGCATTCCCAAGCACAGTTCGGGAAAGCTGCCTCGAGGACACAGGCACTGCATGGTCTGGGCTTGAATGGACACAGGATAGCACCCAGTGACCTGAAGGAATGAGCTTCCAGTTAGTTGTCATGAATGCCTAAGTCCTCGGGAGAAGTCTCACATCCAGCTTCAGGCAGGTCTGTTAAAAGACAAAACCACACAAATCTAGCTTTGTAGCTCTTCAGTGGCTTTCATGTGTGATTCTGGAGTTGAGCCCTACAGAACCAGGACAGGCTCAGAGAACTGCTTCCCGGTGCTGTGGTCAGAGAGCATTTCTGGAGGGAAGCCACAAAGAAACGCAGTCCAGGAGGTGGAGCTCAGGGGACAGCTGATGATCTTACTGGAGCCCTGGGCCACCTGCATGTGACTGGCTGAAGTTTGGTTGACGTCCTTTCTTACTCCTAAACCAGGCATTCGTTTGCACACTAGGTTAACTTGTAGTTTGTTTCCTAGAAGTTCATGTTCATAAGTTGGGATAAGGTTTAAAAAAAAATAGGAGGAATTCACACAGCAGTTATTTTCATGTCTTGCTATTACTTCAGCCCTTGATTACTGGTGTCATACTGATTGCCATTCATTCATTCATTCATTTGTTTGTTTATTTTTTAAAGATTTATTTATTTATTAAGTATACAGAAGAGGGTGCCAGATCTCATTACAGATGGTTGTGAGCCACCATGTGGTTGCTGGGAACTGAACTCAGGACCTCTGGAAGAGCAGTTGGTGCTCTTAACCTCTGAGCCATCTCTCCAGCCCTGATTGCCATTTATTTAATGGTTTCTTGGTGCCAGGCTTTGGGCTAAGCAGTCTGTATGCATGGTGTCATTTGCTTCTTACCACCTACAGGGGGTTTTCTGTGGTTCCCATTCCCTCCTCTCCTCACCTCTGTTTTTCTCTCCTGATAAGGGAATTGAGACTCAAAGTGTAGTAGATTGTCCAGAATCATTCTCATAGTGTATGGCTATGTATGTATGTCATATATGTATGACAGCCTTTGAAAGTTGGCTCCCTGCTTTCACTTTTATGTGGGTCCGAGGGATTGAACCCATGGACACTGAGCTTGGTGATGAGCGCCCTTCGCTACTGAGCCTCCTCACTAGGCCATTCACCAAGGCTCTTACCCACCAGCACTCACAACTTCCTGGATTGTCACCCTTGACTTCTTCACATTCTTTCTTTTCTTCTCCACACAGCTGACTTCCAACACTAGGGACTAAACTCTGAGGACTTAGGTGGGGGCTCTACCTACTCAGATACATCCCCAGCCCTTAAAAAACAAAACAAGCCCGGCGGTGGGGAGCACCGCCTTTAATCCCAGCGCTCGGGAGACTCTCTGTGAGTTCCAGGCTAGCTTGGTCTACAAAGCGAGGTCCAGGATAGGCTCCAAAACTACAAAGAGAAACCCTGTCTCAAAAACAAACAAACAAACAAACAAACCAAAAAAACTATTTGTTTACTTTTATTATTTCTGTGCGTGTGCATTTGTCTGTGTGAGTGAATGCCATTGGTATGCAGGTGCCTGTGGAGGCCAGAAGATGGTGTCATATGGTTGGAGACACTATGTGTGCTGAGAACTAAGCTCAAGTCCCCTGGAAGAACAAGAAGTATTTTTAACGGCTGAGCCGTCTCTCCAGCCCCCACTCCTGACTTTTATGAAAATTTTATTTTGAGACAGAATCTTGCAACATTTTCCGGCTGCCCTAAAATTTGAATCCTCCTGCCTTAGCCTCTGGAGTTAGGGGATTGCAAATGTGCCAGCATACTGGTTCTTCCTGACATTGTTTTGTCTTTAGAGACAGGGTTTCTCTGTGTAGCTCTGGCTGTCCTAAAACTCACTTTGTAGACCGGGCTGGCCTCAAACTCACAGAGATCTGCCTGCCTCTGCTTCCCGAGTGCTGGGATCAAAGGTGTGCATTACCACCGCTGGGCTCTTCTTGGCATTCTTAATGATTTACAGGTGCCGTGGCTTACATGTCTTGTTACCTGTCTTCCAGGTTGGGGCACCTCCAGTACTCTTGGATCCTGACCCTTCGATTATTATTCAATTCTGTCTCCCTGTCACTGGCTGTTTCTTGATCACACTTGTCATTATTGTTGTCTCTGTCTCTACCTGAGAGTGAACGAAGACTGGGTTTTCATCCCTTCTACAGTCAGTCTCTGTGTCTCTGTAGCAACAGTTTGGACTGTGTCTGACTGGAGGCCAGAGATAGAAAAGGTCAGTTCAATCTCATGGTGACACATGCAAGGTTGCACATGTGTGCAATGGCAACAGCGGGCCAAACCTGTCTTAACATGGCAGCTCTGTTCATATCTGACACCAGCAGGGACTTCATTATAACACCGGGAGCATTTCATTGGCTCCACCAAATGGAGAATGTTTGTTAGTCATTTTCCATGACCACCACCGGGTACAAAGAATGTCATTAAACCAACCAAGATATACAGATTCCTGAAGTGACAAGTATTTTCTGTCCCTGGTGATGAAAACCAAATATGCTGTTCACATTGCAGACATGTGTAACCTATTGGACTGTTCCAGAACATAGCAGGGTGAAATCAGTGACAAAGAAAGAGCAGAAACTCAATCCATTCATTCATTCCGGTAGAGATAGACTGGGAGCGAGCCAAGGCCATGGCTAGGAAGATAATCAGAAGGTCAACCCTTGAGAGCAGGGAAATCAGGAAGGGAAAAAATGAGCAACACAAAGAGCTGGGAGCCATGGGAGCTGTAAGGAATGCGGTCAGAGGAACAGGCTATGGTGACAAGTTCAAAATTCAGGCCCAGGGCAGTGGCAGCACTAACCACTTCTGTGGGGTAGGGCCGGCTTGCCTGTGTGGAGAGTTGGCACTAAGTGTGGCTCTGAATGGAACAATTCACAAGCCAGAGAGCTATTTTTTTGCTAAGTGGATTAGTGTCTTACTTGGTTCTGACAGTATTTGCAATCACATTGTAATAAAGGGTTTAGGTGTTCTTGAAGTAGACTAGCTCATCTTGAAATTTCTCTCTCTCTCTTTTAGAAAGAGCGATACACATATGTACGAGGTATGTATGAATGCAGGTGAGTATGTGCCCCAGTGTGCATGAGGTCAAAAGTACCCTTGGGTATCAGACGTTAGGTCCCTTGTTAGCTGCTGTGTGTGTCAGGCTAGCTGGCCCATGAGCTTCCAGGGCATTTCCTGTTCCCCTATCCCATCTTGCCTTAGGAGTGTTGGGACAATAGATGTACACCGTGCATCAGCTTTATGTGGATTCTAATCTGAACTCTGGTCCTCATGCTCGCTTGATGGTGACTACCCGCTGACCCATCAGTTCCTCAGTCATTATCTTGAGAAGTTTCAATGGAGCCTTATTGTGCTGATTATCTCCTGGTTAGTGGCATAATTTTGTACTGCTGATTCTATGCTCTATGAGAGAGAGAGAGAGAGAGAGAGAGAGAGAGAGAGAGAGAGAATGAGAGAGAGTGTGTGTGTGAGAGAGTGTGTGTGTGTGTGTGTGTATGAGAGAGAGAGTGTGTGTGTGTGTGTGTATGAGTATGAAAGAGAGAGAGTGTGTGTGTGTGAGAGAGTGTGTGTGTGAGAGAGAGAGTGTGTGTGTGTATGAGAGTGTATGTGTGTGTATGAGAGAGTGTGTGTGTATGTGTGTGTATGAGAGAGAGAGAGAGAGAGAGAGAGAGAGAGAGAGAGAGAGAGAGAGAGAAAGAGAGAAATATTGAAAGGATTGAAGAATATTTATAAAAAAAAAGACCTTTCAGCTGGGTGGTGGTGGCTCACACCTTTAATCTCAGCACTTGCGAGGCAGGTGTCTCTCTGTGAATTCTAGGCCAGCCTGGTTTACAGAGAGCAAGGTTCAGGACAACCAGGGCTACAGAGAGAAACTCTGTCTCAAAAAACAAAAACAAAAACAAACAAACAAAAAACCCAAAACAACAACAACAAAACCCAACCAAACAATAAAAAACAATAAAACGTTTCAAACTTAAGCTTTGCAACAACACCACTGTGACAGGTAAGGTGGTGGTGAGCACTTAAATGTGAAAGTGAAATGTAAAAAAACGTTCAATCAGCTCACAAAAGCAAGATTAAAATAAAGTCCTAGCTTAGCTCAAGGTGTTTGAAGTTCGGTACAATTGTGGTGGTTTGGGCATGTGATGGGGTGTCTGTCTCCTTGTTAGTGCAGCTTTGAGAGAAAAGGCAAGGCCACTCCCTAGCCCTGTGGAGGGGAAACTCTCAAGAGCAGAAGCAAGTTTGGTCAGTCCCTGGGGTCTGGAGGGAAATACAATACAATTTGCATTTATATAGCACTCCTCTGCGCTTGCTTCACTTGTGCCTTCCATATTAAATAAAAACACAATTAAGAGTTAGTTCCAAAACACCAGGTCAAACATATCAAACAAAATCAGGAATGGCAATTAGTGCTAGGATGCCAGAGCAAACAGATGGCTATTGAGTTTGGATTTAAGAAGAGAAATAGGATGTGCCAGCTGCATATCAATAAAGAAGGAATTCTGGAGCTTGGGTGACAAGGACTGGGAGGTTGGGCTACCGAAAAGCCAAGATGGGACAGTGACTGGTCCCGTGCAGTGCATTTATCCAGGACCACTAAAATTATGGGACACTTATGTGCGCCAGGCACTATGCCCCGTGATAAAGACCCAAAGATAATCAGATTTGAATTCTGTATTTCAGCCAATTATAATCCAGTTTAAAGGAAGAAAGCATGTGTGAAGCCACTTGGGGGACCTTCACTCTACGTGGTAGTGTGAAGACTTCATTCCAGGCATAAAAATAAGACCATGCTGTTCTATGTGAAAGGGGCGGGGGAGGGGGAAAGCTCAGAACTCTCATGTTTTTAAGTCCAAAAATCTCTGAAAAAAAATGAACAGACTTTCTTAAGATGGAGCTCAAGTTTTATAGCCTTCCTGTTCCCTATTTGATGTCAGTGTTCACTTAATTGACTGCAGAAATATCGTGTTTGATGATTTTTGTTTTAATTAATCAACAGACTAGTTTGTTTATTTCTGGTGCTGGAGATTGAACCCAGAGCCTCTTGTGTGCTAGGCAAGGGCTCTACCAACATCTTCAAGTTAATAAGGAGGCCTGTCCCAGGGCCTGCCGGGTGTGTGATGCCCACGGAGTGCAGCATGTGCGCTTACCTCTGTGAGACCCAAAGAGCACCAATGATTTTGAATAAAACGACCTGTCACGTGTTTGCCTCTCTCCCTCGTCACTCCTTGTTAATTCTGTGTGGCTTTGTTCCTCACATTCCCACAGAATTGCCCTCCCCAAGGCTCCTTCTGTTTGCTTACTTTCTTGGTATGGCTTTCTTAAAGTGCTCTTTCCTCCCCTCGGTGACCAAATCTCGGTTTGTTTGTTTGTACCTTCCCATAGGTCAGTTCTCTCGGCAGGGCCTCTCTCATTGCAAGTCCTAATAAATATTTGGAATGAAGCAATTCCCCAAGGTTTGCCTCTCTAATCTCCCCGCTGGCTCCTTCCTCCCCTGGGGAGCTCATCCATTCTCAGCTGTCCCCGCTGGGCAGAGGCTCTGGAATCTGCATATTCTGATCTGACCTGTCACTGGAATGCCTTTCTTATCACTGCAGATGTTTACTGATCTCTTCACCTAATTGTCTTGCTAGCGCCTCATTTTCAGCATCTCCCACAGACATCACACCCAGACTTGAGGAGAGCGAATGGGGAAAAACCCACCGGCTGTTGACCAAAGAAGGGCAACTTTCTTTCCCTGGCAAATTGTATCCTTTGTTGTCCAGCTGCAGGTATTACTTATGAAGAAGACAGACTGCATTTTTTTTTTTCCCAAAAGAAGACTTTTATGACCATCGGGAAAAGGCAAACAGGCTGGAGATAGTCAGAAGATAGTGAGTGTTGAAAGTTTGGGAAGAGAGACGGGGAGAGGTGGAACACAGGGTTTTTTAGGACTGTGACATTGCATGGTGTGATACTTTACATGGAGTGTGTGTGTCAGGACACAGTTGTGAAAAACCTGTGACATGCACGGCACAGAGCAGACTGCAATGTAAGCTGTGGATGGAGATTGTAATGATATATAAACATAGATACGTAGGTTATAACTAATGCTCCACACAGGTACAGGTATTTATGGTGGGGGAGAGAGAGAGAGAGAGAGAGAGAGAGAGAGAGAGAGAGAGAGAGAGAGAGAGAGAATGAATGAGAAAACTCAATGTGTGTTTCACTCAGTTTTGGGTGAAGTTAAAAACAGTTTAAAATAGTCTATTAAAAAGTAAGATAGGAAAACACAACTTTTTTTGTGTGTTTTACTGAACACTTGTGCTAAAGGGTTATAAATTCCCTGCCCCCTCCTTCCAAGACAAGGTGTCTCCATGTAGCCCTTGCTGTCCTGGAACTTGCTCTATAGATCAAGCTGGCCTCAAACTCACAGAGATCTGCCTGCTTCTGCTGGGATTAAAGGTGTGCGCCACCACTGCCCAATGAGGGTTACAATATTTTTTAAAAAATTACTATATTTTATTTGTGTGTTTTGTGTACATGTGGGGGGTAGGGTAGCATGTGGAGGTCAGAAACAACTTGTAGGAGCAGGGGCTGTGGCTTCCTTCCATCATGTGGCTCCAGGGCGATGGAACTCAGGTAGTGGGGCTAGGTAGCCAGTGCATTTTCTCCCTAAAACATCTTACAGACCAGAAACTGACGGTGCTTATACTAAACAGAGACTGTGCAGACAACGTGATTCTTCCCCAGGGAAGAAAGAGGGTCTGGAGCCCTGGCTCAGTCAGCAAGTGTCTGCTGCACAGGCAGGATGACTGGAGTCCAGTCCTCAGCTCCCACCGGAAAAGCTGGCTGGGGCTTGGCTTGAGGCAAGGGACTAGAGAGGCTAGGGCAGGTGGATCCCTGCCAGGCAGCTTAGCATAACCATTGAAGCCCAAGCCAACAAGAAACCCATAATAAAATAAGTCCAAGCTGGACAGCTCCTCAGCAGTGAAACCTAAGATTGACTCTCTCTCTCTGTCTCTCTCTCTGTCTCTCTGTCTCTCTGTCTCTCTCTCTCTCTCTCTCTCTCTCTCTCTCTCTCTCTCACACACACACACACACACACACACACACACACACACACACACGCAACTCTATCTGGAACATATATACACACCCACATATACTTGCTTTGTTGCTCCCACCCAAAGGAAGAAAGTGTCTTCCCACTAAGACCAGGCCCCCTGGAGTCTCTGAGGACCATCCATCCCCCAGCTCCATGAACCTCAGGCCTTCTCCACCTTCCTTTGAAGGAGCATTTGTGCTCATCGTCTGCCGTGGACTCTGGTCACCTGGGGCCAGGCTCCCCTTCACTCATTACTGAAATACTGCCCCTAGTACCTGGATATTTCTGCCTCTTTCTTGACTGTTCTGTGCAATAGCTCCCAGTTAAAATGCACGTATTCATGTCAGCTGTCTCCCCCACAAACCACACACTACTTCTTAAAGTCTCTCAGGAGTACCTGGCAGCCATGTGACTTCTGTCCATCTGTTCTAGAACTCAGCCAGCTCTAGTGTGCTGAAGGGACATCATGACTTTGGTGGTACCAACAGGAGAAGAATCATGGGGACTCTAATCTACAAGACTGGGGTGGGCATGTCCGTAGCCTCAGGCAGAAGATTTATTCTTCAACCATCTCAGGTTTTTTCCTGTCTTATCTGCATAACTAGTTCTTCTCTGTCCCACCATCCAGCTTCCAAATTACAACACGAAGATTTATCAATTGTGAAAGCTTGGCCAATAGCTTAGGCTTGTCCCACTAGCTCTTATTACTTACATTAACCCATTTCAATTCATCTACGTGTTGACACGTGACTTGTGGCTTTTACAAGTTCTCCTTTATGTCTTGCTCCCTCTCTGTCTGTCTGGCGACTCTCTTCTTTTTCCCAGTGATCTCTCTGCCCCGAGAATCCTGCCAACTCTTGGCTGTTTAGCTTTTTATTAAACCAATCCGAATGACACATCTTCACAGTGTAAAGAAATATTCCACAACACATCTAACCTGTCTTCTCCCTTTCTCTTCTATACTACTTTGTTTTCCTCATTTTTGAGACTGCATGTGTTGCCCAGGCTGGCCCTAAATTGCAATTCTTCTGCCTCGGCCTCTTCAGGTGACAAAGCATAAAATTAACGTGCTTTGCTCACTTCTGTGTGGGATGTGAGTCTGACAACTGCTCCAGCATCTTCTCAAAACTCCTGCAGAGCTCAAGAGACGATCATGTGAACGAATCACAGGACCCGGACACCAGGGTCCAGGCACCTAAACTGTCTGTGGAGGACCACAAAGCAAGGCTGGTTTCTACATTTACAAATGGTTGGGGAAAAAAAAAAAGAATAAGCCAACCATGCTAACAAACTCGTTTAATCCCAGCACTCAGGACGCAGAGACAGGTGCATCTCTGTGAGCTCAAGGCCAGCCTGGTCTACAGAGTGAGCTCCAGGCCAGGCAGGGCTGCTCTGCCAGAGGCCTGGGGTTCAGTTCCCGGCACCCACATGGCAGCTCACAGCTGTCTGTACCTCCAACTTCAAGGGATCTGACGCCCTCACAACAATACACATGAATAAAAATAATTTAAAAAATAATTATTTTGTGAACACTATATAGAATTCAAATTTCAGTATCCTTCAATAAAGTTTTATTGATTTTTGTTTTGTTTTGAGATGGAATTTCAATATGTAAACCAGTTAGCCTTGAACTCACAGAGATCCATCTGGCTCTGCCTCCCAAGTGCTGGGATTAAAGGTGTGTGCACCACCGCACCTGGCTAACAAAGGTTTATTAAAACTGGTGGTCCATTTACTAATGGCCTGTGGCTGCTTTGGGGTTGTCATGGCAGAGTTGAGACTGTGTTTGTGAGACTAACTTGGCAGCTGTGACAGAGGGTCTGTCCTCCTCTGCTGTGAGCAGTCAGTTTGGTACCCACAGCAGCCTTCTCATTGCTGTTCTCATCTTTCTGAACAGAGCAGGGGCTTCTTGGATCTAACTGCCCTGTGTTTTGGAGTTGCTGGACCCTTGGGAGATGCCCTTCTCATGAAATGCAATGGGAACAGCGCCCTCTGGAGGAGGTCACAAATTCGAAGTAGTCTCTTGTGGCAAAAAGGCCCTTGAAAGGAATGAAGATGCCTGCCCTTTAAACACTGATGGCTTAATAATTGCCTATTTCTCATGGGTTGTAGTATGGTATGGTATACTTGTGCACTGTATCTGGTTGCCTCTTGACTTGGTTTTGCTAATAGCTCTGCTGAAAAGTCCCTACTGTGGAACCCAGGCTGATAACCTAACTGATTCAGACTCCAATTCTTATCTGTTAATGGGAGAGGATTGCATTTTTCAATGATTTTAAAACTCTTTCTCCCCCCCCACCCCCATCTCCCTTCCTCCCTGCCTCCTCTCCTCCATTCATCTCTTCTGAGCAAAATCCTTGACCTAGAGATAAACAGTTGAAAGTAGAACTGGATTCCAGCCTGAGCCTTCTTCAGTGGCCTATGAGGGCTGCAGAGAAATCCTCAGATTCCTCTTAGCCCTAAAAGACAAGAGTTCTGTGGGCCCAGATTTTACCTGTCGGCATCCCAAATAGCCAGGACCAGTGCTTTTCAGAGGACGAGTGGGCAGTGCTCGAATCTCTGCTAGCACTGATTTTGGCTCAGTTAGCTCATGTCTAAGGAGATCACACTTGCTTGACACAGGCTGAAGGTATCTGAAAGGGTGGGGGGCCTCAACTGAGAAAATGCTTCTGTAAGATCCAGCTGTATGGTATTTTCTTAGTGACTGATGGAGAGGGCCCAGCCCTTTGTGGGTAGGGTCATTCCTGGGCTGGTGGCACTGTATTCTATAAGAAGGCAGGCTGAGCAAGCCAGTAAGCAGCACCCGTCCATGGCCTCTGCACCAGCTCCCACCTCCAGGTCCTCTCCCTGCTTCCTTCAGTGATGGACTAAACTGTGGAAGGGTTAGATGAAGAATCTCTTTGCTCTCCAACTTGCTTTTGGCCATGGTGTTCCATCACAGCAATAGTAACCTTAACTAGGACAGAGAAAAAGCATCACCCAGACACTCTCCATAACAGGACTGCTTGAATTTACAGAGCCCTTCTTGCTTGCCAGAGACTAGGCCAAGCCCCTGAGGTAACTTTTGTCATTTAGTGCAGACAACGGTTCAGTGAGAGGTTCCACAGTCACACCTAGTTTATGAAAGTGGAGGTTCTGGAGTCTTGTGAAGGCTGGATTGCTACTGGGTAGTGTAAAGGTTGGGTGTACACTCAGGTAGTTTTTGAGTTAAAAAGCATGATGTGGTCATTTGAATGAAAAATGTCCCCAAAGGCTCACAGAGTGAACTCTTGGTCTCGGTGTCGCCTTTTGGGGGAGGTTTAGGGGGTGGAGCCTTGCTGGAGGAAGTATGTCAAGTCACAGCCTTAGCCTTTGACTTGTTGAAGAGGTGATCTCTCAGCTTCCTGCTCTGGCCACCTGCTGCCGGGCCTCTGCTGCCAGGACAGAATCTTCTTCTGAAACTTGAACCCTAAATAAACTCCTCACCCTACAAGTTGCCTTGGTCACAGTATTTCATTACATCAATGAAGGGTAACTAATCCATGTGATAACGGATGTCTGACTCATTTGCTGAGTGATTTTGGGCAGGCTTAGCCTATGTTTCTGTTTCTTCCTTGGGCAAATGGGATTCAGACTGGAGCATGCAGATTAGTTAGCTGGGATATGAAGTCAGTTTCTGGTACAAGTCCATGCTCGATCATCTACTATTATCACTAATGACCACATGCTGCCTCCTTCATTTTGACTTGGTGAGCAGCTCTTCAGACACAATGCCAATGGCCCTTCCATGTCAAATGGGCTGCCTTGATTTTCTTTAGTTGTATTCTCTGGTTTTCTATAAGTTATTATTATTATTATTATTATTATTATTATTATTATTATAACAGCCGATTAAGTCAATTTACCAAAATAGTTGACTTAGGCATCTGCAATAGTGACTTCAATCTCCACCCCTGGCTCAATACTGATGGAGGTAATCTGTTTAACAACCTCGGAAGGACTGTGTGAGTCAGTGGGTCACTTGTGGATTCTCATTTGGAACCTTCACCACAAGGTGTTTTTTATGTAGTGACTCAGTGTCTGGGTAGGCATGCACACCGGTCCTTTCAGATTCCTTGCCTTTGTGCCTTTGATCAAGTCGGAACACACCCTCTCCAGTGACTTTACGTTGCAGCAGGTGAACATGATTTGAATTCGTCACCTCGGGTTCCACGGTGTCCCTCTGGTATCATTAAAAGTCATGGTTGCGGTGCAGCTTCCTGACCGCCCTGTTCCTCAGCAGGAGTGAACAGCGGTGAGTCAGGACAGGATGGGAGGGAGCACATGGAACAGAGGTCTGCTGCTTGCAACCCCATGCCTCAGGAAGAAGTTATTATTATTTTTAGACTCAATTCAAGGCCGGCATCTTTCACTCACTCTAATGGCCCAGGTAGTATCTTATTTTACTGAGTGTCTATCAATACTTCCACTTTGGTTTGGATAAATGTCCCCAAAGGCTCATGCCCTGAAGGTTTGATCAGCAGCCTGTGGTGCTGTTAGGAGGTGAAGGACCCTTAAAAGGGAGACAGGTGTGGTGCATGCCTTTAAGCCCAGCACATAGGAGGCAAAAGCAGGTGGTTATCCGTGGGTTCAAGGCTAGCTTGATCTACACAGTGATTTCCAGGACAGCCAAGCAAGGACAGAAGGAGGCATGGGGAACTTTGAGTGACTAGGGTCAGGCACTTGAAGAAATATTGATACTTCAGCCTCTTGTCCTCTCTTTCCCTTCCCTTCTCAGCTGCCATGAGACCAGCAGTTTTGTTCCACCACAGGCTCCCTTCATGATGTGTGGCTTTCCAATAGGAGTAACAACAACAACAACAACAAACAGGCCTCTAAACCATAGAAAACCTGAGAAACTCTGAAACTCTGAGCCCAAACACAGTATTTCCTCGTTTGTTTTTTTTTTTTTTCCCCAGAGACAGAGTTTCTCTGTGTAACAGTCCTGGCTGTCCTGGAACTCACTTTGTAGACCAGGCTGGCTTCAAACACACTAAGATCTGCTTGCCTCTGCCTCCCAAGTGCTGGGATTAAAGGTGTGCACCACCACCTTCCAGGCAGTATTTCTTCTTTTTAAGTTGCTGGTCTTTGGTAATTTGTGACAGCAATGTAAAGTTTACCAACACAGATAGTCATATGTTCATCAAACATTCTTCACGTGGACTTTTCACTTTTTTTTTCTTTTTTTCTTTTTTTGGTTTTTCGAGACAGAGTTTCTCTGTGTAGCTTTGAGCCTTTCCTGGAACTCGCTTTGTAGAACAGGCTGGCCTCGAACTCACCGAGTGCTGGGATTAAAGGTGTGCACCACCAACACCTGGCGATTTTTCACCTTTTCATACTGTCAGTCACACTGTGCTGGGACAGACATTGGCTACAGAGCACAAGAGAAAAAGCACAGACTTCTTCTAAAAGACAAAGGTTTAAATGCAGACTCTACCCCCACTCACTGGGTCCTTGGCTGTGAGTCACCAAGCCTCAGTGATTTCACTAACAAGCCAGGAAACAGTAATTCTTAGTGGGGATTACATGAGAAGACACTATGGAAACTCGCCAGGTGTGGAACTTCGCTCTAATGCTTCCCACTTCTGCACCAATTACAGAATTCTGCCAGCAGCTTTCTGCTAGCTGAAGTATGAGGCATAGCTGGTGAGCAGCTCTCACTGGCCCATCCCAGGCTGAAGGTACTGTAGTTATGCTCATTTTGTTGAGGACATTTCAGCTGTGAGATCTCCAATGAGAGAGAGGCAGGCCCTGCTCTCCCGAAGCTGAACACCTAAGAAGATGCCGGGTGCTGTCTCACTCCAGGACCTCAGCTCAGCTCTCTGTCAGACTGGCTAGTTTCTGTACTATAGTTGCTTGTAACCTTCCAAAACTAAAAGAAAACACAGTTCCAATCTGGGGAGGGGTCAAGGTTTGGTGTCAGATGACAGTTAAAGGCAACAAACAAATACCTTGGACATCATGGGAGTAGGGAGCCCTCTGGAAAGCATCCCCAGCCAGCGGTCAAAGGGCAGCATTTGTTGGTGGACTCTTTACTGTGGAGAGTGTGTCTAGGGCAGTGCTTCTCAACTTTAGCTGCACATTGTCTCTGTCACTGGGTACTCTCTTACAACCCACATTAAAAACAAAACAAAACAAAAAACAAAATAAGGACTGGGAGATGCCTTAGCCATTAAGAGCACATATTGTTGCTGCAGGGGACCCAAGTTTGGTTTCCAGCATCCACATGGGGTGGCTCACAACTCCAGCTCCAGGGGATCTGCTGCCCTCTTCTGGCTTCCATGGGCACCTGCATCTGCATTCAACATAGCTCCAAACAAACAAACAGGCACACACACACATAATTAAAAGTAAAACGAAGTCTTAAAAGCAAAGCAAAACAAAAACCTCTTGAATGGTAGATTCCTACTCAGCAATTCCCATTTAATTGCTCTGGAGTGAAGCCTGGGCGTTGAGATCTTAAAAATTCCCCGACAGAGTTTTCTGCTATGATGGAAATAATCTGACACTGTAGCCATCAGTTCCGTGTGGCCATTGAGTCTTCAAAATGTGGATAGTCAGATGGAGGACCTGATTTTTAATTTTAATTCACTTAAATTTAAATGTGAAATAGTCACACAGGGCTAGTGGCTTCAGTTTTGGGTAACATGAGCCTATAGTAATTAGTGGGAGATTGCAGTTGGAGAAAACTGCCTCACTAACATGATTTCATTTAGCAGTTTTACTATGCCTGATCCACTGCTGAAGAAAGCAGAACTCGGGGTTCTCACATAATGTACCCAGGGCTGCACAAGGATAGGCTAGGCAGCCACCAGGCACGGTGCTGTGATTGCCACGAGAGAAGCCTGAGGCACAGACAGACCACAATAAGGCCTTGGGGCATCCTTAGACATCTCTTACAACAAAACTCAAAAGTTAGGAGACACCAGCCTGGCTCTGCCAGGAGTTGGTAGGACCTGATTCTAATGACACAGTGTACATTGGGTGGATCCTTAGGATCCCGGCCCACCTAATAACAAATACAGAGTTTGGACTTTGCAGAAGATTCTAGAATAAGTCCCAAACATTATGTTTTGGAAGGCATGGTAATTGAGGACCAGTGAGGGCTCAAAAAAGGAGCCTGTGGGGACCTGGGAACAGGGGACCTGTGAACAGGACAGCTGGCCCAGGCATGAAAGTGTTTCGGGTCCACCGAACCTCACTGATTACCCAGAATGCAATAAGGCTCTGTCTTTTGGGGTTTCAAATACCTACCCGCCAAAGTTAGAAGACACAGTTAATTTGTATTTGTATTTGAATCTATCCTGGAGAAATTAGGATAATAAACAAGCTCTACAGCATCTGTGCAGATTTGGATGACCGTCTTTAGAACTGAACCTTGACTGGAGAAGGTGAGCCTAAGTTCCTCACTGAGTGGGGCCTTTTGAGGAAGCTGCTGAGTATGGGGCATGAATCCTTTGGTAGCAACTGGAATGATGCCTTTATGCTCCTCACTACAAAGAGACCATGAAGGCAGGAAGGTCAAGTAGGGAAAGATTAGCTGAGGTTTTGCACTCATGAAAGTCCAGGAAGAGCTTGGAAAATCTATCTGGAACTGACTTGCCTACACAGAAGGACAGTTACAAAACCAAGCAAGAGAGATTCCCCCCTTCCCAGATTTATTTATTTTATATCTATGATGTTTGTCTGCATGTATATGTGTTTCATGTTTGTATCTGGTGTCTACAGAAGCCAGAAGACTGTATCATATCGCCTGTCACTGGAATTATAGATGGCTGTAAGACATCTATAATTGAACCTTGGTCATTTGCAAGAGTAGCAAATGTTCTCAAAACTACACAGAAAATTTTTTGTTTTTTGTTTTTGTTTTTGTCCTGGAACTCACTCTGTAGCCCAGGCTGGCCTCTAACTGATAGAGATCCACCTGCCTCTGCCTCCCAAGTGCTGGGATTACAGGGCATGTGCCGCCCTCACCCGCCTGGCCAAATCTCTATTTTAATTTGTCTTCTATTGCTACAACAAAATAACTAAGACCAAGTAATTCATAAAAGAAAGAAGTTTATTTGGCTTATAATTCTCTAGGCAACCAGGGTTTAATCTGCTAAGAATCTTTAGAGTGATTTGGAATCATCTGTCAAGTCTCATTGGACACATTTCCTCAAATCCATTGGTTAAAATGGGCTCCCTACTGGGTTACTTCCTCAGGGCCAAGCAAGCTCCTGGGATGAAGAATGTTCTCAGGGTGAGAAATCCAGAAAACGAACGTTCTCATCAAAAGTTTAAATGACCTAAACAATTTTAATCCACATATAACATCTCAGAGTGTTTATGGACCAAGAATCTGGGCACAGTACAGTAGTAGCTTTGGGGCTTCCTTGAAACTTTTACTGTAGTAAAGATATTGAACAGGGTGTGTGTCTCTTTTGGAGGTTCAGCTGGGAAAGTATCATCCCCTCTGCTGGGGACCTGGAAACAAGAGAAAGGAGAAGCTTCCTGGCTGCTGTAGACTGAACTGTTCGGCTTTGCCATGCCTCCCTACCACCAGAGATCCAAACCTCTCAAACCATGAGACAAAATAAATGTTTCCTCCTTGAGGTTGTTTTCCTCAGGTATTTTGTTACAACAGTGAAAAATCTCACTAAAACAATGAGACAATACAGTATCCTTTTTTTTTTTTTTACTCAGCTTTTTTCACTTAACATAATGTCTTCCAGAATGTCTTTGTTTGTTGCAAATGGCAAGACTTTCTTCTTTTAATGGATTAAAACTATTACTTTGACTATGTCTATCACTTATTACATATATAATTTTCTTTACTCCTCAGTGGTCCATGGGCCTTTAGATTATACCCATATCTTAGCTACTGTAAACAATGCTACAATGGATATGGGAGTGAAGATATTTCTTAAAGATATAGATTGCACTTTTGGATATATATCCCAAAGTGAGATTTCTGGGTATTTTGATACCCTTAATATTAGTTGTCTGAGGAGCATATACAATGTTTCCCATAACAGCTACATTAATTTATAATTTCTCCCAAAGTGAACAAAAGGAACGTTGGCATTTGGCTTCCAAATTCTTTACACCTTTAGGAGCATATTCTCTCTTTTAAAATATTCAGCCCCTGCCCAGTCATTACCAAGAGCCCATTGATACAGTTGGAAGTAGAAAGGATAAGAAAAAGTTGAAAGACTGGCCCCCAGGTAGTTACGACCTTTTGAGGTGAAATAAAATCTGTACACAAAACAATTAGTAATGTCTAGAAAAGTCCAAGCAGTTGATAGGATTTATCTGTAAGTACTGTGATAATCTGGAGATGTGAGGCTTACCTCAGGATGCTTACCAGAAGTTATTTCAGTAGTTTACAAATTCCTGAAAAATTTAACACAATTAAGAAATTAACACTTCTCATGCAAGGCTGGCGGCAAGCTTGGAAGAGAGTTGCAGTATCGCCTGTGTCCACCAGATGATGCCACTATTCAGTGGAAGTCTGGAGAGCTTGGCTTTGGGGATGACAGCGTAATTGTTGTAAATTTGAGATAATTCCTTGAAAGACACTTTAATTATTTCAGACAACAAGTCTCTTACTGTAATTTTGCACAGAGTTCATGCACATTAGCTATGGAGAATTGGAAAACAAAGAAAGACTCAAATTTCTCTTAAGTAAATTCTCTACGTTGATTCATTTTCTAAGCCAAGTCTCTCTCCTCTTGTAGTGTTTGCTCTGTGCAAGTCAAGTGACTGGAAATTAATAGAAGCTGGAACAGATCTATACCTGGAGACTGAAGCTGGAAGAGAGGACCACTACCTTGGAGGCAAACTTTTTACTCTATTAGACATTTACTCTGACTAAAATATGCAAATATATTCCCTTCAGTGAATCTTGATAAACAACAGATTTAGCCCAACAGAAAAGCTAGTATGGACAGCTTGATGCAATTATATTCAGCATTAATGAGCTGTGGGTTCCTACCTCAAGTGTTGATATTAGTAATCTTTGATAATAAAAGAGCATCTAACCTTTGAAGTAAAAATGTTCTGTGTGTCTGGGTATTTCCAACGATGAGCATTTATTATTTTGTTTGACAAATTGGCCTGCTTTGGAATATTAAACACCCACTCTCTAGAGGATAAGGAAGATGAAAGCAACTCCGTTCATTGTGCTCCCAAGAATCTCAGAGCTCTTGCAAGCTTTTTTATCAGGGAGATCTCATCTCTGTGAACCTTGGGAGGTGGCTGGGACCCACATGCTCGGTTTTCGCTCTTGTCTCAGGGAGGAAGGCCTATTGGCCTCAGTCCAGCCTGCTTGAGATAACTGTTGGAGTTGTCTGCCATACTGTGTGGTTCCACATAGCCAGCCCTACTACAAAGGACTCAAGCTGAGACCACTGAGAATGCCTTCAAGAGAGGCCCATCCAGAAAGAAATGTGATGAGTGTCTTCATTTTGTTGCTCCCAGGAGGAATTGCTTCTTTGGCATTCTTGTGAGACATTCAGCTCTCACAGTGACACACACACAGTTTTAGCGCTATTATGGTCACCATCTTTATTGTTGCTATTACTATATTGAGTGGCGGAGTCACCTTATTACCTAAGCTAGCCTTGAACTCCAGGCTGATGTGATTTTTCTCACCTTAGTTTCTGAGTAGCTGGGTCTTGAGGTATGTGCCATTGATTGTGGCAAAATGATATTATTGTTATTATTAATTTTTAGTTTTGGGGATTGAACTTAGGCACGTGCTAATCAAGTGTTCTACCACGGAGCTATATCTAAGATCTACAATTGATCAGATTATGGTAACTGTGGTAGTTTGAATGTAGCTGGCCCCCATAATCTCATAGGGAGTGACACTATTAGGAGATATGGCTTTATTGGAGTGGGTATGGCTTTGTTGGAGGAAGTGTGTCACTTTGGGGGTGGGCTTTGAGGTTTTCTATGCTCAGGATACCATGCAGCATCTTAGTCGATGTCCAGTTGCCTGCAAGATGTAGGACTCTACTACTACTCCAGCACAACATCTGTCTGCATGCCACCATGCTTCCTGCCATGATGATAATGGACAGAACCTCTGAAAGTGTAAGTGAGCCCCCTCAATTAAATGTTTTCTTTATAAGAGTTGCCGTGGTCATGGTGTCTCTTTACAGCAATAGAAACTCTAACTGAGATAGTACCTAAAATCCACTGAGTAAGCCAGGTGGTGGTGGTACACACCTATAATCCCAGCACTTGGGAGGCAGAGGCAGATGGATCTCAAGTGAGTTCAAGACCAGCCTGATCTGCAAAGCAAGTTCCAGAACAGCCAGAGCAGTTACACAGAGAAACCCTGTATCAAAATACAAACATCCATTGAGTAGTTATTATATTCTATATACCATATAAACTATTATGAATGCATCGTCTTAATTTTTGCCAAGCACGTTACAAGTTGTGTGCTAACTCCAAATATACCCCATCTCCTTGTTGGCATCATCTTGATTTTGCAGTTTCCACTCTCTTCTGTGTGACCATGAGCTTTGGGGGTTGTGGGTGGTGCATTTCAATACCAGAGCTGAACTGGTACAAGACCAAGCCAATCCCAGGAGCTTTGTCTCCTTTGCCAGTGATTGGTTAGGAATAAGCACGTGGTCTGGACCTCCATAGGTCAAAGGGGGCATCATTCTGGACCTTCGGTTGAATCATACATCACAGAGGAGCTCTGTTCTGTAATTTGTCATGATGAAAACTTCAGTGGTTGTCACTAGTCACATGAAGTTGCCAAGCACTTAATTTATTTTTGTTTCTTTGAAGTATTAGACATCAATCCCGAGGCTTTGCATATACCAGGCAAGAGCTGCACCTCTGAGCTGTATCCCTGGTCCTTAGTTTTTTGGGTTTTGTGGTTGTTGTTTGCTTTTTATTTGTTTGTTCATTAATTTTTTTCCATTTGTTTTTCTTTTATGTCTATGAGTGGTTCGTCTGCATGGATGTCTGTGCATCACATACGTACAGGGCCCATGGAGGCCAGAAGAGTTGGATCATCTGGAACTGCAGTTGCAGGTGGTTGTGAGCTGTTATGTGGGTGCTGGGAATTGAACCCAGGTCCTCCGGAAGAGCAGCCAGTGCTCTTAAGAACTGAGACATTTCTCCAGCCTTTGTTTTTGAAACAGGGTCTTACTATGTAGCCCTGGACGACCTGGAACTTGCTTTGTAGACCAGGCTGGACTTGAACTCAGAGATCCGCCTGCCTCTGCCTCCCCAGTGTTGAGATTAAAGGCGTGCATTGTTATGCCTGGCTAGCCCTTAGGTTTAAAGCACATTTTGTGTGTGTGTGTGTGTGTGGTGTGTGTGTGTGTGTGTGGTGTGTGTGTGTGTGTGTGTGTGTGTGTGTGTGTTTATTTTGAGTTAGGATCTAATGTGTTCTAGGCTGGGTTTGAACACACTACATGGCTGAGGATTACCTTGAGACCCTGATCCTCCCGCTTCTCCACTCCTGGTGCTGGAATTACAGATATGTACCACTATGCCTGATTTTATGTGTTGCTGGGGCAAGGACATGGAAGCAGTAGAATGCTATTTAGAATGTATTTTTAACTGAAGGTTCTGGAAACTGAGAATACCTTAGAGTATCTTGGGCACATGATAAGCAAGTGTTCTACCACTGAGCTAAAACCGATTAGATTATGGTAGCTAAAATCCATTGAGTAGTTACCGTAGTCTATGTACCATATAGACTAATATGAATGTAGGATTTTTGCAGGAGGGATGCTCAGCCCAGGTTTAGGACGATGCCTAGAAGTCAGTGTTCCTCTCTGTTGGGGTTGTTGCAATCACTCTTATGCTGGTTACAGTGACTTTGAGAGCACCAAATGTGGAAATGCATCCATGCACACAGTAGAAAACCGAAGTAGAAGACACACATGTGCTTCCTTCAGGCCCCCTGAGGGGCTGTTCTCTCACTTTCAGAGGACGTTTCTTGCCCCTTGACTTTGAAAGAATACCCTCTCCTGTGTTAGTTATTGCATTTATATAATCTCCCAACTGGGTAATTATCTAGGACTATGCTATTTGGAGTGTCTACATGGTGCATTTAAAGAGTGCCTTGTAATCATGGGTGTGCTGGAAAATCAGTATACCCGCCAGCCAATTATCACAGAATCACAGGACTGGAAGGGATGACACATGTTATTAAGTCCAACTCTGTCCCCAGCCCTAGCCTCAGGGTGGGACCCTAAATTCAACCAGTGTGCTCAGACACAGTCCAACTTTATTTAGAAAATGAGGTGTTTGGGGGCGGGGTTATGACCTTGAATATGAGCACTTCCTGAGAGTAACCCTCCTCATGCTTAACAGCCAACTCTTTAGTTAGCCAAAGCCCCCGTGTCTTATCTCTTCCTTTTGTTTCACCCAGAGTTTTCAGTCTTGGCACCAAAGGATGGGGGTAGGGACCTTTGTAGATGTGACACACTTCCCAGGCCCCGTGGACAGCAGGCCTGGGACCAGCTGAGCCCTGGAGCTAGCAGAGATTCATGCAGTCTGGGTCCCCCGCTGAAGGGCAGAGAGCATCGTCCTTTTCTAAATCAACTGACCTGGGGGCAAACTTCTTGTGTCGGCTTCAGGATGCCAAGTTAGTAAGAACATTTCAAGCTCTTTCCCTCGTACAGGCTTTCGAGATCAGTGCATTCAAAGCAACATCTACCCTCCTCCAGCATTTTTCCCAGGCTGAGGTCCTTCATTCTCAGGGTTCATTTGATCCGTTTCCATAGCAACACCCACTTGTTGCATTTTGAATCTCCCATCGAGGTCCTTGCAATTTGCCAGCTAAGCCACCGATCACAGGCGTGTGCGCCAGGTTAATAAGACAAAGTCTGTTTTACTTTGGCCTTGCCCCTCTTGTCTCCTTTCAGTTAAGGGCAGCCTTACAAAAGAGAGGGCCTTTTGGCTTTCAAAATCCTGAGACCTCTGCTCATTATCCTAGGTGATCCTTGGGACCAGCTCAGTGTGCACTCCACCTCCATGCTGTCTCTGGGCAGCTGCTCTTCTGGCAACAGCTGGGAGGGAGAGACAGGGCCAGCTTTGGGCATGTGGATGTGTGTCAAAGGTGAGACACCTCTCTATCTCAAAGGTAAGATGATCAGGATGAAGACAATTCCATTGTGATTCTCAGCATCCTTTACTGAAGGCTAGAATTGAAGTCAGAATTGAAATAACATTGCTTTGTTTTCAGAGAATCTGGACGCTTCGTGTCGGTGACATTAATCAGAGAAGCCTGGAGCTCTGTGGATTCCCACTGCTCTGACGTTTTAGATGTGTACAGACTGGAGTTAGCCACTATTTCCCCAGGGTGTGTTTAGTCTAATAGATATAAGCCAGGACCTGTAAGAAGTATTAGTGATGGGAGAGGAAAAACTCTCCCCATAAGCAGAATCACAGAGAGAAATCCGATAAGGGGATCAGCAGATCAAAGCACTCATCACCATCAACTATCCCTCCTTACCAACTTGAATGGCATGTTTCCTGCCCTCACAGCTCTCTGCCTCCCCCTCCCTGAGGTTTGAAGCATACAGTATCTGTTGATGTTCTGCAAATGTTGCTTGTTTGTTATTTGTTGCTTGTTGCTACTGAGCTTTTGGAAGACTTTCCAAAGGAAAGTGCTTTGGGCTAATGGAAAAAAAATGCTGCTTTGTGTGTGGCTGGGACTTTAGTTAGGGCACGTGGAAGGGCAGCATTCTTCTCTTTAGGAGATGCCAGGTACGAAGCAGGAGCTGACTGGAGGTGCAGAGGCAGAGGGTTTGACCTTCAGAAGAATGCTGGAAAGTTCTGCTTGTCTGGTTGCATTATGGATTTTAACAGAGTCCCTGAAAAGGGAAAACAGAAGAACATAATGATCCAGTGCCTACGGCTTCTTGGCTGCAGATACACCAAATACACTAACGAATGAACACAGAAATCAAGGGCAGTCTGTAAGGCAGCGTCACTCTGCAGATCTATTTTAAAGGCAGGCAAAAGAAAAGGGGGGAAATTATCTAAATTAAAAGTAAATGCTTGTGACTGCAAACAAGCCAACGAAACACGCAATAATGGAATAAAGGGGCCCACGAGACTGTTTGGATTCGGCAGGCCCTGTCAGTGAGGTTGGCACACCACAGACTCTGGACATTCTCCAGAACCTTCTGGGCCTTTGGGAAGTGTCTCTGAAGCTGACCAGGGCCGCACGACTGACTCCTAGCTGGCACCATCCTCTCTAGGCCGAGGAGGCTATAGCAGCCTGGACTGGATTCTTGGATGGGTTATCTAGTACGAGAGGTCCCTGTGGACTTTGGTCACCAAGGGCTGCTTCTGTTTCAAAGCAACCCAAACAAGTCAGTTAAGCAGCCAGGAAGCACGCTGACTCGCTTCCTAGGGAAACCCAGAAGGAAGGCTGAGCAGGCCTGGCTGGACCTAGTGGCTTGGTGAGATCAAGGAGACTGGCTTGCTTTCTCTCTGTTGCTCTGCCTCTCATGGTGTGTCATTTATTCCAAGGATGGCTCTGCTCTTGGTTTTAAGGAGGATGCCAGCTGCTTTTAGGGTGGCATACATTCCCAGTCATGCTCTGAGAGAGTGAGCAAAGGCATGTCTCTCCCTCAAACATCAACCCAAAGTCATAACCATCGTCCCTGCTCCCATCCTTGGAGCTGTACCCTTGAAATCAATGTGGCAAAGGAAAAACAAAACAAAACAAACACAAACAAACAAACAAAGGGCTGCTTGGTTTAGGCACCAACTACTTCCTGCATTAGAATTTTCATTGCCATCACAAAATAATTGAACAAAAGGAACAAAAGCATGATCTGGGCTCAGAGTTTCAGAAGGTCACTTCATCATAGCAGGGAGGGCACAGCAGAGCAGAACAGCTCATCATGGCAGCCGCGAAGGAGGGATGGCGGGGAGAGAAAACCCGGTTGTCTGTGGGAGCCCGTTTTTTGGTTCCTTGTGGCTTTACCCAGCAGGTCCGCATAGAGGATGGTTGGACCACGGGCCTCAGTGCAGGTGTCTGAGATGGTCTGCACTTGGCTGTGCTGGGGCAGGAGGTCTTTTGCTCCACCCCCTTTGGCGTCACAATAAATACCCTGGGGGCAGAGACAGTCAGGGCCTGTTGGAAAAGGTTCCAGGCCCTCTGGAGGCTGTCCTGTATTTTCTATGTGTTTATCTCCGCACTGTTAAACCCTTCTATCTAATATTTCCTGCTGCTCACACTCAGGAAAACTCTGGGGAGCTGTGGGGTTGGTGGGTCAACGCCCACAGTTGTTGCCTTTCCCTGTTGGATTTCAGGGGCCCCTAGCATGATGTGATGGTGCTGCTTACATTCAAGCGTGTTTTTCCTCCTTACTTGATGCTCTCTGGACAAGCCCTCACAGGCTTACCCAGAGATGTGCTGCCATGGCTAACTGTGAACCAGTACAGCCGATACTTGGCCTATAACCAGCAGTAGGCCTTTATATTCAAACCGTGTTTTGGCTCAGCTGACACACACAACGCGATTCTGGCTGTCTTAGCTCACTCACTTTTATCTCCTCCTCTCAGATGTGGTATCTCTATCCAGATCCACGGGGCTTCTCTCTATTCCCAACATAGTCAGCTGATTCTCATACCTGCCCTTTGGACACAATGGTCTCTTTCTAATTCCCATTTGTACCACTTGTGAGTTATACCAGTGTCTATGAGTGCCAATCTCTTGGACTTCCTGAGTGGCCTGCAGCTCTTGGGGAAGTCACCATCAGTGTCAAGCTGGTGGTAGGGAATGGGGTAGCGGAGTCTGGCAGACGGTCCTATGAGTGCCTGGGCTGAGCGCTCCAACGACATTGCCACTGTGCTATTACACCACAGTCCACTGTGTGAGCTAGTGAGATTGTGCACCATCAGAGCACTGCCCTCCAGCCAGCCACAGAGTGGGCATCGGCTATTGAGAACAAGTGACTCTGATACGTCCATTTACGTTGCAGATCCCCAAGAAGTAAGTTCAGCCTGGGGCTGGGTAGTCAGGAATAGATGTGCAGATCCCAGCGGGGGTGGGGGGGGGGGGGGTAGTGGTGGTGGGTGGTGTGATGGTGGAGTCCTGTCTGGGGGTTTCTGTTGTGTGTAGCTACAGGTGATCCCAGATCTCCACAAACATTGGATACCCCTGTTTATTTGGTCTGTGCCATTCTGGTAGTTATGTCTAAACCAGCCCCTGGTTAACTGTCTTAACAGAACATGCAGACTCTGTGGGTAAAAGATTCCATTCTTCTTTTGAAATTTTATACATGAGAAGGTTCAGTTGGCTTAGAAACCCATCCATTTTATCAGAAGGCACATAAATATTACATTTATCAATAAAGACTATGGATAATTAATGGAGTCTTTAAATATTTCACTGCTGTACATTTTAGATAGATACACTTTAAAAGGCTGAGCAAATGGCTCAGTTGGAAAAGCCCTTGCTGCACAATCGTGAGGGCCCGAGTTTTATTTCCAGCAACCATTTAAAAGCTGACTGAGGCAGTGTGCACCTGTAATCCCAGTGTTGGGGAGGAAGAGACTTGCAGATCCCCGTGGTTTCCTGGTCAGCCACTCCAGCCCAATTGGTGACCTCTAGGTTAGTGAGAAACTTCGAACCAAAAAATAAGGCAGAGAGTGGCTGAGGAAGTATCCAGTGTTGACCTCTGACCTATACACATACACCATAATGCACACACATGGGCACATGTGCCCACAAACACAATGCACCCCCTCCCCCAATGACTTACTTTACATTTACTGGTACATGTTCACACAATCATTCTTCATTTAAAAATCATGAGAGTTTTTTATTTAAAAGGTGTCTCATTTTTGGAATTTCAAGAAATTTTATTTAAAAGTTGACATTTTTGGAGCCAGGTGTGGTGGTACATGATTATATTCCTGTACTTGGGAGACTGAGGCAGAAAGATTACAACTTTAAGTTTATCCTAGGTGATATAACCATATTCTGTCTCAAAAGAGAATAAAAATATTGACATTTTTGCTGTCAAAGTTGAAATTTTTGCCATCATTGGCATAATTTGATATAAAAAGATTGTGTTCTTGGAAGTAGTTTGATTTTCTTTAAAAAAATTCAAAATGATTTTATTTGGTAAGATTAAAATTAAGAGTTTATTATTATTGTGTATGTGTCCATGGCATGTGCATGTGTGCCACAGCACGTGTGTGAAAATCAGAGGTCAATTTAGTGGAACTGATTTTCTCATTCCACTTTTAGGTAGGTTTTGGGGATTGAACTAAGGCCATAAGACTTGTGCAACAATCACCTTTTACCTGCTCAGCTCCCTTGGTGGTCTGTGATTCAGTCAGCCCCACAGTGGTGGCGCATGCCTTTAATCCCAGCACTTGGGAGGCAGAGGCAGACGGATCTCTGAGTTCGAGGCCAGCCTGGTCTACAGAGTGAGTTCCAGGACAGCCAAGGTTACAAGGAGAAACCCTGTCTTGAAAAAACAAAAAAAACAAAAAAACAAAAACAAAAACAAAACAACAGTAAGATACCTTCAAAAATTAGAATATCCTAAAACAAGTCACCTTAATATTACATATCTATCTATCTATCTATCCATCCATCCATCCATCCATCCATCCATCCATCCATCCATCCATTATTTATTTACTGTGCTATTTAATCTATCAGTGTGTTTCTGTTTGTCCTGTCTGCCTTTAGTGCTTGTGTGACTTTGCCCTGATTCTGCTCTGGGCATTTAATTGACACAGGGATGCTTTGGATCATTATACAGGACTGCGAGAAGAATCAATGTGAAGTGTTTGATACCCACAGCAAGACTGTGGGAGTGAGACTTTGAAACAGAGGAAACATTCTTCTGGTTTCTTAAGCTTCCATTGGTGCATCAAAGGCTGGAGATTTTCCTCAAAGCTCAGGTGTTGATGTGCGCAGCCTGGAGAAGAGGGAGCTGTCAGTCTCAGATGTAGAATGAAGAGAGGTGGAAGACCCAGCCACTATGGCACAGGACTTCCATCCTTGGTCCAGCGGCGAGTGTGTTGGTCTGGTATGGAGAGAGAAGGAAGTTCAATGTCCAGAAGTAGGCTTGCATCTTGTTCCCTGGTCTAAGGTCTGTTTCAGTTTGTTAGGGTTGCTGCAACAAAATGATGTGAGTCAAATGGCCACAATCATCAGAAACATGTCCAAGTGGAGAGGCTGAGGAGTCTAAGATCAAGTGCAGGCAGGCTCCTCTCTGCTTCATACACGGCCATCTTTTCTCTGCCACTCACATGGCAGAAGAGGCAGAGAAAGCTTGTAGGGGGCTCTTCTTTAAGGGCGATAATTCCATTTATGAGGACTCCACCCTCATGACCTGATCTTTCTTTTATTTTTCTTAATAAATTTATCTATTTATTCTACATCCTGGCTACAGTTTTCTCTTCTTCCTCCCCTCCCAGATGGGGGTCCTCCTCCACCTCCCTATGTTCTCACCCCCCCAATCTACTCCTCCTCCCTCTCTGCCCAGGAAAGGGCAGGTCTCCCATGAGTATCAACCAAACATGGCCTATCAAGCTGCAGCCAGACCAAGCACCTCTCCACTTATTAAGGCTGGGCAGGGAGACCCAGTATGAGGAGTAGGGTCCCAAAAGCAGCAAAAGAGTTAGAGACAGCTCCTGTTCCTACTGTTGGCAGTCCAACAAGAGGACCAAGCTACACAAGTGTAACATATAAGCAGAGGGCCCAGGTCAGTCCCGCACAGGCTCCCTGGTTGTCGGTTCAGTCTCTGTGAGCCCCTGTGAGCCCAGGTCAGCTGACCCTGTGAACCTTCCCATGAGCATTCTGGTGGCGGGCCCCTCTGGCCCTCACAATCTCCTCTCCCCCTCTTCTGCAGGATTCCCTGAACTCTGCCTAATGTTTGGCTGTGGGTCTCTGCATCTGTTTCCATCAGTTGCTGGATGAAGCCTCTCTGATGACAGCTGGGCTAGGCGCCTGTCTGATCACAGGAGATGGTCAGTTCTCCCCAGCAAAGCAATGCTGTTTGAGGGACCACATAATGAGAAAGGAAGAGGAAAAATGAACAGACAAGAACAAAATAGGTTCAAAGGGCTGGAGAGATGGTGGCTCAGTGGTTAAGACCACTGGTTGCTGTTGCAGAGGATCTAAGGTCCCTAGCACTTAGAGTGTGGCTCACCACTCTGCTTGGTCTACCTCCAGCGTCCAGGGTCCAGGAACTAAGAGAGCCTGTAAACCTGGATCCCAGGTCTTCAGAGTCCTCTCTCAGCCTCACCTTATAGGTGTGACTGTTACAGAAGCCTCAATGGGGGTTGGAGCTTCCAGGTCAAAGCTGGAATGGCTACCCACTACAATGGAATGAAGGTTGGTCCTACCTAGACCATCTCCTTTTTCTTCAGTTGGGCAACTAGGGTGGTTCTTCTCACCTCCATTAACCTTTTCTAGAAAAGAACTTAAAAATATAGGTAGAGATCTGACTCCAAGGTGATCCTAGATCTTGTCAAGTAGACAATTAGTACTAATTGTCACACCCACAAATGGTCAACAATTACGTGAAATGATGCTCAGCTTCTCCAAATGTTAGCAATGTGCAAAAGCATAGTGAAATAACATTAGACTATCATTATTAAGTAAACAGAAGATAACAGGTTTGGTAAGGATGTAAAAGAAATTGGAAGCCTTGTCCATTACCATGTGCATTGCAAAATGGTACAGCAGCTATGGAAAAGTAGGGGGAAAATTAAATATAGAATTACCATGTGCTCCAGCAATACTGCTTCTGTATACATAACACCAATAATTGAAAGTAGGGTCTCAGATAGTTGTCCACTGTGCTGGCTAATTTTATGTCAAATTGACACAGGCTAGAGTCATCGGAGAGGGAACCCCAACTGAGAAAATGTCTCCATAAGATTGGGCTGTAGGCAAGCCCTTTTCCTAATTTTTGATTGATGTGGGAGTTCCCAGTCCATTGTGGGTTGGTTGTCCTGGGTTCTATAAGAAGGCAAGCTGAACAAGCCATGAAGAACAAGTCAGTAAGGAGCACCCCTCCATGGCTTCTGCATCAGCTCCTGCCTCCAGGTTGCTGCTGTATTTGAGTTTCTGTCCTAACTTCCTTCAGTGATGGACTTTGGCTGTGGAAGTGTAAGATGAATAAACCCTCCCCTCCCCAACTTGCTTTTGGTCATGATGTTTCCTCATAGTAATAGTAACCCTGACTAAGACACCCACCTATGTTCATAGTTCATGTTCATATTCAACCAAAAGATAGAGGCAGTCCAAGTATTCATCAGTGAGTGAGTAGAGAAATATATGTGTATATATGCATGTGTGTGTATGTGTATAATGAAATGTTATTCAGCCAGAGGAAGGAATGATACTGTTTTAGAAATTTTATAAATAGCTAATTAACAAACAACAATTGTATATATTGTAAACATGTTTTAAAATGTATACATTTTAGAGTGGCTAAATCAATTTGTACATGCATTACATATTTTAGTGGGGGAATCTTGGGGCATTTGTACTGTTTGTTTGTTTGATTTGGTTTTTTGAGACAGAGAAACCCTGTCTTGAAAAACAAATCAAAACAAAAACAACAATAACAACAAAAATTCATTATCCTTATGTTAATTATCAAGGTATCTATCCATTCATCATTTGAAGGACACTTAAGTCTGTGTCCTGGCTATTGTGAGTCATGCTTCATTGAACACTGGAACAAATGCCACTCTCTTTAATATACTAACTTCATTTCATGTTGAAAAAGTATCTATACCTAGAAGTAGGTTTGCTACATCATATGGTAGTTCTGTTTTCAAGTAAAATGATTGATTCTTGGTGTGTGTGTGTATGTGTGTGTGTGCATGTAGTACATGTATGTGGTATGTGTGTGTGCACATGTGTGTGTTGTGTGTATGTGGTGTGTGTGTGTGTGTGTGTGTGTGTGTGTGTGTGTGTGTGTGTGTGTATGTCAGAGGACAGCTTTGTAGAATCAGATCCTCTCCTTGCACTTTGTGTTTTTCAGGGACTGAACTCAGGTTGTCTGACATGTGTAGCGAGTGCTTTACTCATGGAACCATCTTGCCCACCCTTAATTTTTGAAGTTTTAACTGTGCTGGGGATTGAACCCAGAGCCTTGTGCATGCTCGGCAAGCACTCTCCCATTGAGCTACATACATCTCCAGGCCTGTGATTAGCTTTTGGTGGAAACTGTGCTATTCTCTATAGAGGCAACAGTGTAAAGAGTGGCCCTTTCCCGACATCCTTTTCTGCACTTGCTCTCCTGTCTGATAACCATCCTAACAGGTGTGAGGTGAGTCCTTGTTATGGTTTTGATTTGCTTTTGTTTGATAATTAGTGTTTATGTGCATTTTCATAGATCTGCTGGTCGTTTATATGTCTTCTGTTGAGGGCCATCTATTTAGGCAAGAATGAAAAAAAGAATCCCAACATGTTATAACATGAAGAACCCAAAGACATGCTAAGTGTAAGATGCCAGACACCCAAGTGCTGTTGCTTCACTTGTACGAGAAGGAAGAACAATGGTTACCAGTAGTGTAGGAAATGGGAGACATGAATTTTATAAAGTGTGCAGTGATGGTGTAGAATACGCCGGAAGCCATGGTGCTAGAGATAATGTGGTAGAGGTAGGAAAATCTTGACTCTGGGGAGTCAGTGACTCTTTGTGAGTCCCAGGGTCAGCCTCCTTCCACCCCCCCCCCACAATCTAAGCATTTTTTTTTAAAACTATTTAAATATAAACTTTATGGGGCTGGGGAGATGGCTTAGTGGTTAAGAGCACTGGCTACTCTTCCAGAGGACCTGGGTTCAATTCCTAGCACCCACATGGCATCTCCCAGCTGTCTGTAATCTAGTTCCAGGGGATCTGACACCCTCACACAGACATACATGCAGGTAAAACACCAGTGCACATTAAAAAATAATAAAAATAAGCTTTACAAGTCTGGGAGGTGGCTCAAAGGATCACAGGCTTGTTATGTAAGCTTGAGGGCTTGGTTCGGATCTTCAGCACCCATGTAAGAAGACACAGGTCTGTGACTGTGGTGCTGGGGAGGCAGAGACAGTAGGGTCACTGGATCCCACAGGCAAGCAGATATAGCCAATTATGAGCTCAGCTTCAGTGAGAAATCGTGCCCACTGTTGACCTTTGCCACACACACACACACACACACACACACACACACACACACACACACACCTACCTATAACCACACAGACATGTGTCTTTACCTTTACCTCTCAAACACACAGAGAATGTAAAAAAAAAAAAAAGTCATATAGTCTACTTTTTTTTTGGGGTGTGTGTGTTGTATATGTCTGTGTGTGTTCTATATGTGTTCACATGTATCTGGACATATGTACCCACATATGTGAACCATGTATACTTAGGCTGACACTGAAGTTGGGTGTCTTTCTGGCTCATTATTTATTTTTCAAATCAAGGTTTCCTGCTGAACCCAAAGCTCACCAATCTCACCAATCCTGGCTAGTCCAGTTTTCCAGCTTGCTCCAGGGGTCACCTGTCCCTGTCATCTGAGTGATGAAATTACAGGCGGCTTTCACACCTGCCTACCTTTCATGTGGGCCTACTTTGTTAATTCTTTTAGTGTATGAAGCAATGGAGTTCATTATGACATCCTCACAAACGTGCCTCGTGGGCACCTGACCCTCCACCTTTATTAGCCCCGTACCACTGCTCACCTTCCCTCTCCAGTCACCTTGCTCCTTGCAAGTTATGTATCTGTGACATTTCAATACATAGATTTTAAAGTGAGTAGTACACTTTATATAAATATATATTTAAATCTTGGGCTGGAGAGATGGCTCAGTGCTTTAGAGTACTTGTTGCTCTTGCAGAGGACCAGGGCTCAACTCCCATCACCCACATGGTTGGTTACAACCATCCCTAACTCCAGTTTCAGGGAATCCAATGCCTTCTTCTGGCCCCTGTAGCCATCATACACGCACATATGTATAGACATGCAGGCGAAACACTCATGTATATCAAACAAGATTTTAAAAATCTAAAAAAAGGGGTGTGTGCTGGAGACATGGCCTAGTGGTTAAGAGCATTGGCTGCTCTTTCAGAGGACTTGGGTTCAATTCCCAGTACCCACATGGCAGTCCAGCTCCAGGGGATCCAATACCCTCACACAGACATAGATGCAGGCAAAACACCAATGTGCATAAAATAATATTAAATAATTTTTAAATTCTAAAAAAATTTATAAATATTTAAATTTAGATTTTTCATAGAGAAAGCCTGTTAATATTTGTCTTTTATTTCCCTGCTCTCTTGTTCCTCTTGACTTTTTTTTTTTTTTTCATCTCTGCCAGGACAGCTCTGCTATCAGAAGATAACTCTGAACACAGAGTCTAGGCATTAGGAAGAGTAAATAAGTACAAAGGTAAATGTACTTTCTTGTAACCAGCTCCTGTAACAGGTAACTTTTAGCACTGAGCTTGTCCATTCTGTTCTGCTTAACAGTGGAAGAAGGCTGGTAAGGGGCCCCTTTCCTTCTCAGCCTTCTACTCAGCTGCTTCTCCCTGCATGAGGTGACACCCAGGTGATACTTCTCTTTGCTAGTTTGTGCCTAGGCTTTACAGTGGCCATTAGTAGCCCTTTGAATATCAGTGGCCACCTTCCGGCCACCAGGATTTTTGTTTGATGCCCTTGATGGAAGCCTAGTGAAGGAGACTTTGTGATATAGGTAGACAAGGAGAGAGAGAGAGAGCAGGCTCCCTTGAGAAGGTGGTTTCTTGTTCCCAGAAAACACTGTGAGAAGAAAGGGGTCCTCCAAAATAGAGCTCAGTGTGTGTGTGTGTGTGTGTGTGTGTGTGTGTGTGTGTGTGTGTGTGTCTATGTGTGTCTAAACAGGACCAGTAGGTGAAAGGGGAAGACCCAGGGACTCTGTGGAGTACTCAAGCCAGCTTCTGTTTAGCAGACTTTAAGCCCTGGGCCTCTCTCATCCCCAGGGACAAAGCATCACTTTTCCCTTCTCTGCTGTTTAGTCTCCTGTCTTTATGGATGTTCAGATCTTTGTCCATGTCAGGGAATGAGCTCAGTGAACCCCAGATGATGACCAGCATCCCCATTATGCTTGGTTTATGTGATAGTTTTCCTGAAGCAACTGGTCACTTTATAAGGTATTGATGATGCTCCTCAGATGCAGGTATGGGTTAGAATGGGTTTTCCCAAGCCTGTCAGCCTGTTCTCAAACTAAAAACTAAATTCCCCATAGGGTAGAACAACCTCTTTCTCCTTTAGTCTGGCTTCATGGCTGAGTCAAGACTTTTGGAGAAATGAATGGCGTGAGCTAGACACTGACCAGGGTTTCACATTCTCCTCTGTCAGGATGCAAAGACTCTGGCCAAGCGGAGAGAGTGCCTGGCTGTGGGAAGTTCTATGGGGCGAGTGTCTCTGAAAGAAGAGTTCTTGGCCAGCAACATACACAGCACCTGATGTCTGAGCTCTTTGCCTTTGCTCCAACCTAAGGAATTGGAAGACATAGGGTGGGGCTCAGGCAACTGTCTTTGCAAGCTTATGCCAACTGAAGTTCGAGACCTACTGATTCAAAGGTGCCCAGGTTCTTTTTTTTTTTTTTTTTGGTTTTTTGAGACGGTTTCTCTGTGTAGCTTTGAGCCTTTCCTGGAACTCACTTGGTAGTCCAGGCTGGCCTTGAACTCACAGAGATCCACCTGGCTCTGCCTCCCAAGTGCTGGGATTAAAGGCGTGTGCCACCACCACCTGGCTTGTGCCCAGGTTTTATAGCAGGAGATTAGCTCCTCGGAAAACTGTATTCTGGGTGTTGGCATGATCTCCATGGGAAAAGTAGTTATGAAGAATATAGATATTCAACTATATTCTTAGGCCTGCCACTTAACAGCTGCATGAGTTTAGGCAAGGTATTTATTTTCTTAAAACCTCACATTTAAAAAAAAATTCTAAAATAGGTAGAGTGGATACAAACTTTCAGACCACAAACCCAGGAGTGCCAAAAACTGACTTCCTTTTTTGATAACTGATCTTTATTGCTATATTGAGACCATATTCTTCCAGGTGGGAAAAACCCATAATCTTAGTCAACAGAGATGAGTAAGTATTTAAGAAAGGACATATAACCACAAGACACTACTTGGCTGTGAGACAGAATACTATTTCTACACACAGAAGAGTGTAAATATAGCCAGGCCTGTTGGTCTAGCCTATAACCCTTTCTATTCAGCAGGTTGAAGCAGGAGGATTAGAATTTCACAACCTTCCTGGGCTGGGCTGCAGAGAGGCCAACCTGGGTGCTTAGGGAGATCCTTTCAAAACAAAAGGCAAAAGATCTGAGGGCATAGCTCACTGGAGGCAGCTTGCCTGCTGTGTGGACTATAGAAGAAAAAAAGTAGAAATATAAAATATTAATTTAATAAAAACCTTTTTTATAGAATGATTTGGAGTGCTTGGAGAATGGGAAAATAAAGATGGTGACAGGTAAAAGCTACATCTCATACAGCATAGTAGGAAGACAATAAAAATTGTATTTTTTTGTTGAGAAATCCGTGTATAATCGTAGAAGCAAATTTGAGTATAAAAAAATGAATGTAAGATTGAGGAGGTGATATTTGTGGCGTTCAAGAGTTTGAGGAAGGACAAAAAATGGAATGATAGAGGACTGATGACTTTATTTATTATATTGTTTATTATTATTATTTTCCTTTTTTTTGGAGACAGGGTTTCTCTGTGTAGCCCTAACTGACCTGGAACTCACTCTGTAGACCAGGCTGGCCTTGAACTCAGAACTCAGAGATCCACCTGCCTCTGCCTTGAGTGCTGGGATTAAAGGTATGTGTAACCATGCTGGGCTAATTAAAAAAACAAAACAAAACAACTGTCTCTCCTTATCTATGACTGTCAGTCTCTCTCTCTCTCTCTCTCTCTCTCTCTCTCTCTCTCTCTCTCACTCTTTCTCTCTCTGTGGTGTATGTGATGTGTACATGCTCCCAGGCCAGATGAATGTTGGGTATCTTGCTCTATTATTCTCTGTATTATTCTCTTGACACAGGGTCTCTCACTGAACCTGGAACTGGGTTGGTGGTCAGCAAGCCTCAGCAATCCTTTTGTCCCCTCTCCCCACAGCACTGGGATTATAGGCTTATGATTATCAGAATAATTATAATTATGTGTGGCTTTCTACATGTGTTCTAGAGATTTGAAACTAGGCTCTCATGCTTACATAGCAAACATTCTTACATGCTAAGCCCTTTACCTAGCCCCAGATGGATGGTTTTTATAGTAATTCTTTTAGTTGAAAGTTAAAATTACGCTTTCCCCTTCGCATGTCTCCAGAGGGAGTGAAGACTTGTCTCAGCAGTTGGATAGCAACACTTCAGAAAATGCTGGCCTCACTATGAAGGGACTCAGAGCTACTGGGAAGGGCCCACGGGAACCCGCTGGGTCTTCAGTCACATCGATGTGGAACTCTGTCTCTATGGAAAGAAAAAAAGCCTCAGTAGTGGGGAAATAGCACCCCCAACTTCTGTGTCTTATACAGAACTTAGTCCAGGGTGCTGCTCTGGGTCATTACAGGATGAGGAACTGGTGTGTGTCTTGTCTTTCTTGTCCCTATCAATATTGTTAGGTTGGAAAATACTTTTTGTTGAAATTAGAAATTTCTTGGGTGAAAATAAAGGTGTAGGGCTACTTGTTCAGTATCTGAAATTCATCTATGAAGGAAACAATACTGAATTTGTTTCAAATCCAGTTGCTTTGATCTAGCTGTTTAACGACAGTTAGAAACAAGGATATCAAGCCGGGCAGTGGTGGGGCACACCTTTCATCCCAGCACTTGGGAGGCAGAGGCAGGTAGATCTCTGAGTTCGAGGACAGCCTGGTCTACAGAGCGAGTTCCAGGACAACCAGGACTACACAGAGAACCTTGTCTTGAAACAAACAAACAAACAAACAGCCAGAAAATCGAAACAAAAAAACCCAAGGATATCAGAAATATTGGGTGGAACCCGTGTCTCTGAAAAGGGGCCAGCTCAGCAGGCTGATATGTAAGACCTGAGTTGTCCATTTCTAGAAACAAGATTCCAGATATAAAATTTATGACATTTTAATGACACAACAAAAGACTTCCATTGCTTCTGAAGAGAAAAACCGCATCTTAATAAAAACACTTTCCCCCCTTTTATTAGTGTGTCACTGCAGCCAAAATATCTGATAGAAACAGTTTAAGAGTAGAAAGGTATACTGGGGCTCATGGTTCCCAAAGATTTAAGTCTGCCCTGGTGAGGAAGGCATGGTAGCATTGATGGCTTTGGGAGCTTGAGATGAAGGCTCTGCACGTCACGGTGGACACATAGGGAGGGTATCAGAGCTAGGATCTAATCTTCAAAAGCCCACCTTGGCGACCCACTTCTGCAACTAAGATCCACCTCTTAAAGATTCCACAGCCTCCCCTGATAGCCCCGCCAGCTGGGAACCAAGTGTTCATGGAACTGTCTCTTTAGATTCAAACCACAGCATCCTTCAAGTTCTTTCCCTCCCTCCCTCCTTCCCTCCCTCCCTCCCTCCCTTCCTCTCTTCCTCCCTCCTCTCTTTTTCTTTGTTCCAAAGTGTAGAGTTGAGAAGATTGATGGATTGACTGATTGTGACAGAGTAGACCCAGTTTTAGCCCCTCTCCAAACCTTCTGTAGCCTACATTAGCCCGTCTCTCAATTGTCCTACCTCAGCTTTCCAAATAGTAAGATTACAGGTCTGTCTGTACTTCAATTGCGTGATCCTCATGCTGAAGGGGATGAGTGTGGCATGCCCTCATTGCTGCTGGATGGTAGGGGGTCGGGGGCAGGGTGGGCAAAGGAAGCACAGTCACTGATAACCTGCAAAGTTCTGCCCCACAGGTAGGAGGTGACGGTACCTACCCTACACACTCGCTGTGAGCGGTGGAGGAGAGAGCAGATGTGAAGTGTTCGGCACAGCTGCTATTGGCTTTGCTAATGTAAACAAAAATAAAAACAGGCTAACAGACAAATCCAGCTCTCACCACAGAGGGGATAAGAGAGTTTATCCTGGAGCCAAATGTAAGTGACCATAGCCTTGGGACCCAGATTTAGTTTACCCCAAATTCTATGTCCCAACATGGTAACAACACGAAGCTTTTATAGTAACAGAACAAAGGAAGTCATAACTCAAGACACTTTCAGATATGCTGGTGGGTATGCCAGGTAGGCGGACTATAGCAGAGTGAGAAACCTCTGCCCTGGGCCTTGGATGGTCTCAGATGATGTTCTTCGCTTTGGAGTTGGTGGAATCAGGGTCTGTTTATACATTCCAAAGGATTTGCCTAAGAATCACAAGGATGTTCAGTTACATACAGAGGTGGACACTAAGTGGCCACTTAAAGAGGCTAAAGATAGCCCAAGATAATTGGGAATTAGGCTCTGAACCTGCAACTTTTCAACCGCTTCTCAATCGTCCATCAGCCTTGGCAGGTGCAGCCTCTTTCCTGGAACTTTCATTCACAGCAGCTGTACAGACACAGTATACATTGTTAGTTAATGACAATATTAATGACAGATCACTCAGGAGAGCTGCAGACAAAAGGGCTAGATCCCGCTTGATCCTGCAGGTTGACAAACTGATAGATTCCTTTTCTGCAAGGCCTAAGCCTCTCTCTTTAAATTGTGGTGCTGTGGATCCATCTAGGGCCTCCTGCACGCTAAGCACACACCACTGGGCTACACTCCCAGCCTCAGGTTGGCCATCTTTAGTGAATGGCTACAGTGACTTTAATCTCACTCGAATAGACATTTCCCTGTAGCAGGTTCCAAATGGGGACTCACCAGAGTGTGGCAGTGCAGCGTTCTTATCGGGCACTCTGATCATTCATGCCTTCCGGTGTTCATGGTTGAAAAGCAAGGGTTAAGGGGCTTTGAGGCTCTTCAAAGATAAGAAACACTCAAAACCCTGACACCAAGAGGAGTGTGGCTGAGAGGTTCCCCAGACAGGGATAAGTCAGGGTTTACTGCTCTTTTCTCTCTGGTCTGTCCCTTGCCTTTGCTTAACATTCCTCTTGCTGCTCTGCCTGTGATTTGGTTTACAGCTTCCATAGATAAAGGTGTTTGGACAAGTCTGCTCTTTGTTTAGTCCTGGCTTGAAAAACAATCCAGTCCTTTACCCATTTACTATGTTCAAATGCTCCAAATCCCTCTCAATATGAACCTGCCTGGAGGATCAGTGCCCCCCAAACCCCCTTTCCTGTATTTGCTCAAGTTTTGCATCCTTCAGCCTATCCAATGGGTCATGGCTTAGCGGAGACACAGGTCAATTCAAGCACTGGGATACACAGGACAAGCGGAATCCCCGGTCTGCAGAGAAAATGTGGCTTGTATACACAGCGAACTTTTAGTCAGCTGTCATTGACAGGAAACTGAAGATCATCATATTAAGAGAAATAAGCCCAAATCAGAAAGACAAATATCAATGCTCTATTGCATGTTTTTTTTTTTTTCCCTCAGATCAGAATCTAGACTTAAATATGTATGGCATGATGCCAAGCATGGTAGCACACACTTTAACACCAGCACTTGGGAGGCTGAGGCAGGTGTATCTTTGAGAGTTACAAAGCTGGTTTACATAGTAAGTTCCTGGATAGCCAGTCTCTACTTCACCCACCCCACCCCCAATATATATATATATATATATTTACAGTATATATACATTTACACCATTTACAGGAAGCCATTACTTTGTCTGAATTTCTGCTAGGCCAAACTATAGTCGGAATTTTCTTTGGGCCACCAACCAGCTCCTAAATAAAGACATGGAGACTTAATTATGCTCAGCCTCAAGCTTAGGCTTGTCCCATTAGCTTGTTTAACTTAATTTAACCTGTTTCTCTTCATCTACATTTTGTCTTAGGGCTTTTTACCTTTCTTTCATTCTGTATGTCCTACTTTCCTGCTTCCTCTGTGTCTGTCTGTCTGGCCCCTGGCATCTCTTTTCTTTCTACCCCAAGCCTAAATTTCCCCTACTTACTCTCCCTGCCAGGAAGTCCCGCTTGTACCTCCTCCCTTGCTATTGGCTGGTCAACTTTTTATTAGACCAATTAGGTGCCTTAGGCAGGCAAGGTAACAGCAACACATCTTTACATAGTTAAATGAATACAACACACTTTTGCATAGTTAAACAAATATTTTGCAACACTGAACAGACCAACCTAAAATGGAATCACTCATGCTAAGTTTCCAAGCTGAAGCTGAGAAATCAGGAGAGTGAGGGATAATGGCTAAGTTCCCAAACAGGCCAGTGTGATTATGAAGTTCCCTTGCTTAATCCTTATGAAAAGGTAGTCTGATGTCAACCAATCAGTCACTTTCTACTGATCTGTTTCTGTGTCTCTGCCTTGCAAGGACAGAAACTTTGAAACAACCAATCTGCTTTTAGTTCTCTGTTTTCCTCAGCTATGTTCTCCATCAGGCTAATTCTCCTCCTTCTCCTCTTCTTCATCTCCATCATCATCATCATCATGAACTATTTTTGGGACAGGGTCTCTCACTGAGCCTGAAGTTTATCCATTTGACTGGGCTGGCTATTCAACAGCTTGTCACCCAAGTGGAAGCTGCTGGCCTGATTTTAAAAGGGGGTGCTGGGATGGATAAGCAGGTTAATGATGGAGCTATCCCCCCAGTCCTCATTCCATTTTATAGAATAAGATGTTGCTTGGTCTAGACTCCCAAAGAAAGCCAGTTAAGATGTTTAAACTAAATTTGTCATGATTTTGTCTTTTGACAACTCTGAACACATTTTCCCAGCATGTAAGCAGACATGTGAGCCATGATGGTGTTAGTGTGGTGTTGATGTGTTGACTGGATCTCAGAATGCCTCATCTTGCTGGGGGAAGAACTGCTTGGGAAGCAGGGTCCAGGGACAGAACCCTGAACTAGCAGAGTTCACAGGCAGCCAGGAGGTGCGGATTCTCTGCCTGGAGCCTCCTGCTTCTCTCTCTCTATGTGCAGTTTCTGAACTCTGACAGACAGAGAGGGCCCTTCCATCTTTCAGATGCCAACTTAAAATTGGGAAACATGCTAGATTACATGCCAGGAAACAAACTCATAAAAGGAAAAATGAAACACACTTTGGTCTGGGCAGAACTTCTCTTTTCACAAATCTGTGAAGTTGACAAAAATAAAGCGAAGAAGAAACAAGAAATCTGATTGTGGAAACCCAGAAGGAGGGGCTCACTGTAGCAATGCTCAGAATGTGAGCATGTGACCCAGGAAGTGGGGCTCACAGCAGCAATGCTCAGAATGTGGAAGTTGGAGACAGTTTGACACTGTTTTTTCCCCTCCTTATCCTTTCTGAAAACAAATATATCTCTTTTTCAGAGAATTCAAATCATTATTATTATTATTATTATTATTATTATTATTATTATTATATTTGTGTTTTAATTTTACACATCAGCCATGGGTTTCCCTGTCCTCCCCCCTCCTGCCCCCACCCCTATATTCTCCCCATCCCCTCCCCTCCATTCCCATCTCCTCCAGGGCCAAGAATCCCCTGGGGATTCATTTAAACCTGGTGGATTCAGTACAGGCAGGTCCAGTCCCCTCCTTCCAGGCTGAGCATGTGTCCCTGTGTAAGCCCAAGCTTCCAAACAGCCAGCTCATGCACTAAGGACAGGTCCCGGTCCCACAGCCTGGATGCCTCCCAAACAGTTCAAGCTATTCAATTGTCTCACTTATCCAGAGAGTCTGATCCAGATGGGGGCTCCACAGCCTTTGGTTCATAATTCATGTGCTTCCATTCATTTGGCTATTTGTCCCTGTGCTTTTCCAATCTTGGTCTCAACAATTCATGCTCTTACAGTCCCTCCTCTTTCTTGACAGTTGGACACCTGGAGCTCCACCTGGGGCCTGGCTGAGGATCTCTGCATCCACTTCTATCAGTTATTGGACGAGAGTTCCAGCACGACTGTTAGGGTGTTTAGCCATCTGATCACCAGGCTAGGTCAGATCAGGCTTTCTCTCGAACATTGCCAGCAGTCTACAGAGGATATATCACTGTGGATTTCTGGGGACCTCTCTGGCACTCTGCCTATTCCTGTTCTCATGTGGTCTTCATTTATCATGGTCTGTTATTCCTCGTTCCCCTTTTCTGTTCTTGATCCAGCTGGGATCCCCTGCTCCCCTAAGCTTTCTTTCCCTCAAATCTTGCCCTTCATTACTCCCACTGTCGTCCAGGTTGTTCATGTAGATCTCATCCATTTCTCTGTCATTGGGTGATCCCTATGTCTTTCCTAGGGTCCCGTTTTTTTAGGTAGCCTCCCTGGAGTTGTGTAGCAGTCTAGTCATCTTTGTTTTGCATCTAGTATCCTCCTATGAGTGAGTACATACCATGTTTGTCCTTCTGAGTCTGGGTTACCTCACTCAGGATGATTTTTTCTAGATCCATCCATTTGCCTGAAAACCTCATGATGTCATTGTTTTTCTCTGCTGAGTAGTACTCCATTGTGTATATGTACCATATTTTCTTTATCCATTCTTCAGTTGAAGGGCAACTAGGTTGTTTCGTGGTTCTGGCTATTACAAAGAATGCTGATATGAACATAGCTGAGCAAATGCCCTTGTGGTATGATTGAGCATTCCTTGGGTATATGCCCAAGAGTGCTACAGCTGGGTCTTGGGGTAGATGGATTCCCAATTTTCTAAGGAAGCGCCATATTGATTTCCAAAGTGGCTATACAAGCTTGCATTCCCACCCCCAGTGGAGGAGAGTTCCCCTTGCTCCACATCTTCTCCAGCATAAGCTGTCTTCTGTGTTTTTGATCTTAGCCATTCTGACAGGTATAAGGTGGTGTCTCAGAGTCATTTTGATTTGCATTTCCTGGATAATTAGGGATGTTGAGCAATTCCTTAAATGTCTTTCAGCCATTTGAACTTCCTCTGTTGAGAATTCTCTGTTTAGTTCTATAGCCCATTTCTTAATTGGATTGTTGGGCATTTTGATGTCTAATTTCTTGAGTTCTTTATATATTCTGGATATCAGCCCTCTGTCAGATGTGGGGTTAGTGAAGGCTTTTTCCCATTCTGTAGGCTGTCGCTTTGTCTTGTTGACCGTGTCCTTTGCTCTACAAAAGCTTCTCAGTTTCAACAGGTCCCATTGATTGACTGTTTCTCTCAGTGTCTGTGCTACTGGTGTTATATTTAGAAAGTGATCTCTGGTGCCAATGCGTTCAAGAGTACTTCCTACTTTCTCTTCTATCAGGTTCAGAGTAGCTGGATTTATGTTGAGGTCTTTGATCCACTTAGACTTAAGTTTTGTGCACGGTGACAGATATGGATCTATTTGCAGCTTTCTACACATTGACATCCAGTTGTGCCAGCACCATTTGTTGAAGATGCTTTCTTTTTTCCATTGTACATTTTTGGCTTCTTTGTCAAAAATTATATGTTCATAGGTGTGTGGGTTAATGTCAGGGTCTTCAATTAGATTCCATTGGTCCACATGTTGGTTTTTATGCCAGTACCAAGCTGTTTTTATTATGGTAGCTCTATAGTAGAGCTTGAGGTCGGGGATTGTGATGCCTCCAGAGGTTGTTTTATTGTACAGGATTCTTTTGGCTACCCTGGGTTTTTTGTTTTTCCATATGAAGTTGAGTATTATTCTTTCCATATCTGTGAAGAATTGTGTTGGTAATTTGATGGGACTTGCCTTGAATCTGTAGATTGCTTTTGGTAAGATCGCCATTTTTACTATGTTAATCCTGCCTATCCATGAGCATGGGAGATCTTTCCATTTTCTGACATCTTCTTCAATTTCTTTTTTCAGGGACTTAAAGTTCTTGTCATATAGGTAGACAACCTATAGAGTAACCCCAAGGTATTTTATATCATTTGTGGCTATTGTAAAGGGTGATGTATCTCTGATTTCCTTCTCAGCCTATTTGTCTATTGTATATAGGAAGGCTACTGATTTTTTTTGAGTTGATCTTGTATCCTGCTATGTTGCTGAAGGTTTTTATTAGCTGTATCAGTTCCTTGGTTGAATTTTGGGTGTCACTCATGTATACTATCATGTCATCTGCAAATAGGGAAAGCTTGACTTCTTCCTTTCCAATTTGTATCCCCTTAATCTCCTTATGTTGTCTTATAGCTCTGGCTAGAACTTCAAGTACTATATTGAATAAGTATGGGGAGAGGGGACAGCCTTGCCTTGTTCCTGATTTTAGTGGTATTGCTTTGAGTTTCTCTCCATTTAATTTGATGTTGGCTGTTGGCTTGCCTTTATTATGTTTAGGTATGTTCCCTGAATCCTGATCGCTCCAAGACATTTATTATGAAGGGGCATTGGATTTTGTCAAATGCCTTTTCTGCATCTAGTGAGATGATCATGTGGTTTTTTTTTTTTTTTTTTTTTTTTTAGTTTGTTTATATGGTGTATTACATTAACGGACTTTTGTATGTTGAACCACCCTTGCATCCCTGGGATGAAGCCTACTTGATCATGGTGGATAATTGTTTTGATGTGTTCTTGGAATCTGTTTGCCAGTATTTTATTGAGTATTTTTACATCAATGTTCATGAGGGAGATTGGTCTGTAATTCTCTTTCTTTGTTGCATTTTTGTTTGGTTTAGGAATCAGGGTAATTGTAGCCTCATAGAAGGAGTTTGGTAATATACCTTTTGCTTCTATTGTGTGGAACAATTTAAAGAGTATTGGTATTAAGTTTTCTTTGAAGATCTGGTCGAATTCTGCAGTGAAACCATCTGGTCCTGGGCTTTTTTTGGTTGGGAGACTTTTAATGACTGATTCTATTTCCTTAGGTGTTATTGGACTATTTAAATGGTTTATCTGGTCTTGATTTAACTTAGGTATGTGGTACCTATCCGGAAAATGATCCATTTCTTTTAGATTTTCCAGTTTTGTGGAGTAGAGGTTTTTGAAGTATGACCTGATGATTCTCTGGATTTCCTCGTTGTCTGTTGTTATGTCCCCCTTTTCATTTCTGATTTTCTTAATTTGGATGCTTTCTCTGTGTCTTTTGGTTAGTTTGGATAAGGGCTTGTCTATCTTGTTGATCTTCTTAAAGAACCAACTCTTTGTTTCATTAATCCTTTGTATTGTTCTCTTTATTTCTATTTTATTGATTTCAGCTCTCAATTTGATAATTTCCTGGCATCTGTTCCTCCTGGGAGACTTTGCTTCTTCCTGTTCAAGGGCTTTCAGGTGTGCTGTCAAGTCACTAGTGTGAGATTTCTCCAGCTTCTTTATGTGGGCATTCAGTGCTATGAATTTCCCTTTTAGCACTGCTTTCATAGTGTCCCATAAGTTTGGGTATGTGGTGTATTCATTTTTATTGATCTCTAGGAAGTCTTTAATTTCTTTCTTTATTTCTTCCTTAACCCATTGGTGATTCAGTTGAGCATTATTCAGTTTCCATTAGATTGTAGGGTTTCTGGTTTTTTTTTTGTTGTTGTTGTTGTTGTTGTTTGAAATCTAACTTTAAACCATGATGATCCGATAGAACGCAGGAAGTTATTCCAATTATTTTGTATCTGTTGAGATTTGCTTTGTGGCCAAGTATGTGGTCGATTTTAGAGAAGGTTCCATTGGGTGCTGAGAAGAAGGTATATTCTTATTTGTTCAGGTGGAATGTTCTGTAGATATTGATTAAGTCCATTTGAGCCATAACATCAGTTAAGACCATTATGTCTCTGTTAAGTTTCAATTTGGCCGATCTGTCCAGAGGTGAAAGTGGGGTGTTGAAGTCTCCCACTGTTAATGTGTGGGGTTTTATATGTGATTTAAGCTTTAGTAATGTTTCTTTTACATATGTGGGTGCCCTTGTGTTTGGGGCATAAATGTTCAGAATTGAGACTTCATCTTGGTGAATCTTTCCTGCGATGAGTATGTAATGTCCTTCATCATCTCTTTTGATTGATTAGTTTGAAGTCTATTTTGCTGGATATTAGGATGGCTACACCAGCTTGCTTCTTAAAACCATTTGATTGGAAAGTTTTCCCAGCCTTTTATTCTTAGGAGGTGTCTGTCTTTGAATTTGAGGTGTGTTTCTTGTATGCAGCAGAAAGATGGGTCCTGTTTTCATATCCATTCTGTTAGTCTGTGTCTTTTTATAGGTGAATTAAGTCCATTGATATTAAGGGATATTAATGACCAGTGATTGTTCATTCCTGTTATTATTTTTATTTTTTGGTGGTAGTGTGTGTGTACTTCTCTTCTTTGGGGTTTACTGCTATGGTGTTATCTATTGCCTGTGTTTTCACGGGTGTATCTGCCTTCCTTAGGTTGGAATTTTCCTTCTAGTGGTTTCTGTAGGGCTGGGTTTGTAAATAAGTATTGTTTAAATCTGGTTTTGTCTTGGAAGGTCTTGTTCACTCCATCTATGATGATTGAAAGTTTTGCTGGGTATATTAGTCTAGGCTGGCATCCATGGTCTCTTAGTGTCTGCATTATATCTGTCTAGGTCCTTCTGGCTTTCAAAGTCTCCATCGAGAAATCGGGTGTTATTCTGATGGGTTTGCCTTTATAAGTCACTTGGCCTTTTTCCTTTGCTGCCCTTAATATTCTTTCTTTATTCTGTACGTTTAGTTGTTTACTTATTATGTGGCGAGGGGACTTTTTTTGGGGGTCTAGTCTGTTTGGTGTTCTGTAGGCTTCTTGTATCTTCATAGGCATTTTGTTCTTTAAGTTGAGAAAGTTTTCTTCTATGATCTTGTTAAATATATTTTCTGTGCCTTTGAGTTGGTATTCTTCTCCTTCCTCTATCCCTATTATTCATAGGTTTGGTCTTTTCATGGAGTCCCAAATTTCTTGGACATTTTGGGTCATGACTTTGTTGGTTTAAGTGTTTTCTTTGACTGATGAATCTATTTCTTCTAGTGTATCTTCAACACCAGAGATCCTCTCTTCCATCTTTCCATCTCTTGCATTCTGTTGGTTATACTTGCATCTGAAGTTCCTGTTTGTTTACTCAGATTTTCTATTTCCAGCATTCCTTCTACTAGTGTCTTCTTCAGTTTTTCTATTTCCCTCTTCAGTTCTTGGACTGTTTTCCTTGCTTTTTCATGATTTTCTTTCAGGGACTTATTGTTTTCTTCTGCTTTAATTGTCCTTTCCTCTAGTTTTTTTTTTTTTATAGCATTCTTCCCATTTTTTTGTTTGTCTGTTCCTCCACTTTATAAGGCTCTAGCCTCTTCATGGTGTTACTTATAAGGTTGTTTTCTTCTTCTTCTTCTTCTCCTTCTCCTTCCTCCTCCTCCTCCTCCTCCTCCTCCTCCTCCTCCTCCTTCTTCTTCTTCTTCTTCTTCTTCTTCTTCTTCTTCTTCCATTCCATGATGTTCAGGTCTAGCTGTTGGAGAAGGGCTAGGTTCTGGTGATGCTGTATTGCTCTTTATTTTGTTGTATGTACTTCTGCCTTGACGTCTGCCCATCTCCTTGTGGGTTCGTTCTTGGTCTTATCAGTGTAGTTGGTCCAGACAGAGCTGACAGATTTAGGGAGCCTCTCTCTGGTCCAGATGGAAGCTCTGGGCCAGATGGGAGCTCTGGTCCAGATGAGAGTGCTGGCCAGATCGGAGCTGGGGGGCTGGACTCTGAGTCTCAGGAAGTCCCTGGGGTCTTTTTATCTTGTCCAGATGGGAGCTCCTCTTGTCCAGATGGGAGTTCCGGGACAGGATGGAGGCTCTTGTCCAGATGGGAGTTCCAGGGCATAATGGGAGCTGGGGGCTGGTCTCTGAGTCTCAGGAAGTGGCTGGGGTCTCGGGCAAATGGGTATTGAGGCAGGGTGTGGAGACTTCAGGGGTGGCCTGCAGTCTTGGAAAAGGGGAGCCTTCCAGAGGTTGTAGGGTTCACCAGAGGGTCTTGGAGAGGGGGAACCTTCCCGGTGGGGATGGGGGGTCCTGCCCTATGGCCAGAACCTGGGGCCCAGTTGGGCAGGTCTTCCCTGGAGTGGGAATTCAAATCTTATAAATGATTTATTCTCACCTCACAATTTTGCTTATTTACTATAAGCCAGCCAGCAAAGTCAGAAATGATATATTATTTTATATTTTTAGCCTTATATGATATGTTGCAACTTTAAAAAGTTCAAAAAGCAAATCAAATAACATTTTAGGATGATATTAATGTTATTTTTATATTTAATGATCAACTACAACAATATTTTATTTGGTTTTGGAAACAAGGTCTCTCTATATAGCCTTGTCTGGCTTCAAACTTAGTACATAGACCAGGTTAGCCTCTAATTCATAAAGATCCTCCTGCTTCTGCTTCTCCAGTACTGGGATTAGAGGCACGCTCCATTATATCTCCTAATGATTTTATTTTAGCAAAACAAATGATGATATTCTTGACTATATACATGCAATGTGTTTTTATGACCCTAAATTAGCAGTATGCCCTTGAGTAAAGTGAATTGAAAAGCCAGAAACATAGTTTCACTTGTCAAATGACTAGTTTCCAAGAGTTTGTAGCTTAGCTGATTCAGACTTAGAAACCATTTGTTATAGTGTGCTAATCAGGCAGATTATGCTGCCCTGGCATGCCTGTTTAGTTCCTATATATTGAATGGACAGGGATAAAGATAGAAAATACTGCTTCTTCTCCCTCCCTCCCTCCCTCCTTCCTTTCTTCCTTCTTTCTTTCAAAGGACAATTCTTTCATTCACTTAGTTATTTGTGTGTGTGGTGCCTGTGTATGTGTGTCTCTCTGTGTATATGTGTATTTTTGTATATCTGTGTGTGTTTGTATGTATGTGTGGTGTCTGTATGTACACATGTGCCACAGTGCATGTGTGGAGGTCCTAGAACAGCTTGTACTGGTCAGTTCTCTCTCTTCTGGGGACAGAACTCACATGGTGGAAGGAAAGAGTAAAGGTCGCCCCTCATGTTTAGACGAGTAACATCCACAGTTTCTTGGTTTAGGCATCTCACAGATGGGTCCTTCCAGCAAGCTTGGTGGGAGCTGGGTGACTCAGGTGGAAGTGTGAAAGTGGCTGGGACATGGGGGATGGATGGGTAAGACAGGATTGCACTATCTGTTTCCCCTGGGATCAGCAGCAGTGACTGGATCCTAGAGGAAAGAATTCCATTTCTTCAAATGACCATTTCTTGGCACTCTTTATTTTTTCAAGAAAAGCAAACTATTCAGAATCCTCACAGTAAGCCTAAGTTACAAGGTGCTTGTTTAAAAAAAGGGGGGGGGGTGTATTATGCTTGTCATCTCACCATGGTAAACTGAAATGGAACTGGGTGGTAGAGATAACCAGCCCAGTCAATTCCAGATAGGAGACTTGGACTGTCAGAATTATTAAAGCTGTCTAACATTATCCAGAAAACAAAAGATATTTGCCCTGAAAAGCATCATTTCCAGGGCAGTTTTAATCTGTCCTAGGAACAAGACTTTTGGGCATGTAGTTCTGAGAAGATGACACTAACTGGTAAGCTCAGGGAAGGGAATTTAGATGCAAACATGCTCTAACCTGGGGTTCCCTGTGTTGTTAAACATGCTCTAACCTGGGGTTCCCTGTGTTGTTAAAAGATCTGGGGCCTTCCTTTTGCTTGGTAACTTGAATTGGCCAAACTAACACCAGAGATTCTTGGTGTGTTAGCCCCTCAGACACCCACTATGGAGTTTACAGTCTTTTGAATGGCTGAGTACTCTAGAAGAAGCCATTAGTTGTTTTTTTCTTTCTTTTCCTTTTAAAATTGGTGCTGGAGATGAAATTCAGAGCCTCAAGCACATTAGGTAAGTGGCGTTCATTAAGTTACATCTCCAGCCATGTCGTTATTAATATCATCATCATAAGACACGCGTGCGTGCGCACATGTGTGTGTGTGTGTGTGTATGTGTGTGTGAGACATGGTGCGTGTGTGTATGTGAGTAAGTGTGTGTGTGTGACATGGTGCATGTATATGTGTGTTTGTGACATGGTACATGTGTGTGTGTGTGTGTGTGTGTGTGTGTGTGTGTGTGTGTGTGTGTGTGTGTGTGTGTGTGAGACATGGTGCATGTGTGTGTGTGAGTGTGTGTGTGTGAGACATGGTGCATGTGTGTGTGTGTGTGTGTGAGACATGGTGCATGTGTGTGTGTGTGTGTGAGACATGGTGCATGTGTGTGTGTGTGTGTGTGTGTGTGTGACATGGTGTGTGTGTGTGTGTGTGTGTGTGTGTGTGTGTGTGTGTGTGTGTGTGTGTGTGTGACATGATGCATGTGTGTGATCAGAAGACAACTTGCAGAAGTTGGTTCCCTCCTTCCACTGTGTGGGTCCCAGGGATTGAACTCTGGTCATCAGGTTTATCAGCAATTTACCCTCTGAGCCATCACACACGCCCTCAGTCTTCTTCACTTCAAAGGCAAAACTCCAATCTCTCCTCATCTTGGAAAGCTTGGAGATGTCTCTAAGTTCTTAGGGAACAGTACTACTATTTAGATACAAACCTGGACATTGCTACCTGATTACTGCCAGACGGTTACCCTTCCCTGAAACGATTCTTGAAAATGTGGAAATATTTACCCAGCATTCTCCCAGTTGTTTTGAGTTGATGTTATGCAAGATTAGACCACTTGATACTGTTCCTGATTCTAATTTTGTTTTGTTTCCTGGGAAAATCAGATATGTTCCTCTCATCTCTTTTTAAAAAATAACCCACTGAGTCCTAGTAGTGCTGACCATATAATGCTGGGTGTGGGGCCATCCATAGGATCTTGGAGGGGGGAAACCTATCAGATGCCACAGCCTTAAAAATACTCTCCTCTGACAGAAGCTAACAATTGTCTATAGATCCTCAGTTAGAGGTTGGGGACTCATGGACTGCACTCCGCTCTGTGCTAGAATGTTGATTGGCTGTGAGTTCATGAGTGCTGCTGTCCTGCCTTGACCAGAGCTCCTTTCTTTCTCCTCCTCTCCAAGTACTGACTTACAATCTTAACTTCTGTGATGGTTTCTGAACCTCGAGGGCAGGAGTGATACAGATGTCCCATTTCTGGATGCCTCTCCATTACACTTGGTCTCTGCACTTTGATCAGCTGTGAGCTTCTGTATTAACCACCATCTGCTGCACAAACTAACTTCTCTGATGAGGTCTGACAGCTGTGGTGCTCTGATTAGTAATGCACGGAGTCCACTTAGTGCTACCTATGTGCTCATCTACTCTTCTTGGGAGCTGTATCTCTGGAGGAAACTGTTTTCCCTTCCTGAGCAACCATCTACTGGTAATAGCTCATCAGGTAGGGGTGGGACTTCATGAGTCCCTCCCACATCCACATGAGGGTTTTGGTTGGCTTGATCTTATGACGGTCTTATGCATAGTTACAGCTGCTGTGTGCTCATGTGTGCAATGGCTGTGAAGTCTGGCAAATACTGTGTTCATGCAGGTGTCACTAACTCTGGCTCTTACTTTTTGCCATCTCTTCTGCAATGACCCTTGAGCATTGATGGTAGAGCATTTGGTATAAATATCCCTTTTTAGAGCTGAGTGCTCCAATGTCTCTGTTTCTCAGCACATTGCCCAGGTGCGAAGACCTCCACATCTGAAAGAGAACAAAATCTCAGGTGTCTTGTAGGATGTTAAGACTCCCACAAGTTATCTTCTGTTTTTATTTTTGAGACCTGATTTCACATAGCTTAGGTTGGTCTCAAGCTTGCTATGTAGTCAAGGATGACCTTGAACTCCTGATCCTTCTGCCTCTACCAGACAAAAAGCTGGGATTACAGGTGTGAACCTCCACATATGGCTTTTTGTTTCTTTTAAGCTCTTTTCTTAAGAGCTCCTCATCTCCCAAGGACTGTGTAAGTAAGCTGGTAAGTAAGGATGAAGAGTTCTTAGTACAGGACCTAGACTAAGGGTTTATAGATTACTGAGGGGTCCAAATAAAAAAAAAACCCAGCAAGTAATAAAATGCAATTAGGGTGATCAGGGAGACAGGAAGATCTGAGAAAAATGCTACATGATCTCTAAGCCAAATGGAATGCCACTTGGATAGGAATAGCTAAGAAGGCTTCATGGCAGATGTAGTATTTGATGGGATTTTGACAACAGATATCTTTGGAGGAGCATGTTCAGGTGTTCAGGGTAGAGTAGAGTGAAGGGAGTAGACAAGTTCAAGAGACAGAAATGCTTGGGATTAGTATTTGGGCTTAGATGTCAGGCTGCCCAAGTGTAGATCTCAGCTTTACCGTGTTCTACATTGCGACTGTGGAGAAGTCTTTAATTTATTTCTCTGACATTTGTCTTTGAATGGGATAAAGTGGTGCCCATTTTATCTGGTAGTTGAAGGGTTATGCTGTTTGAAGTTAGGGTTGTTGATGGTGGGCTTAGGAGAAGCTGTGGTAGTTGTAAGACCCAGGAGCACGCCATTCATTTTGTGGTCTAAAACACAGCAAATTTAGGACTATGTTTAATTTGACAGGCAACTGGGGACTATTAAGTTTTGTCTGTCTGTATGCATGTGTGTTGTGTGTACAAGTGCATGTGGAGGCCAGGTGCCACCTACTGCATGTTTTGTTTGTTTGTTTTTGTATGTTTTGTTCTCAGACCCATCCTTTCACTGGCCTGGAGTTCACCAAGTAGACTGGCTGCCCAGCAAGGCCCTAGGATCTGTCTCCACTTCCCCAGCATTGGCATTTCAAGTGGTACCACCCTGCCTGGCATCACTGTGCTGGCTTTTTAAAATCTGGGTTCTAGAGATCAGACTCAGGTCTTTCATGGTTGCAAGGCAAACATATTCCTGACTTAGCCATTGCCCCAGCCCTTTCCAAAAAAATTTTTAATTTGTTTTATTTTGTGTACATGAGTGTTTTGTCTGCATGTATGTCCTTGCTCCACTTGTGTGCCTGATGATCATGACGACCAGAAGAGAGCATTGGATCCTCTGAAACTAGAGTTACAGATAGTTGTAAGCTGCCATGGGGGTGCTGAGAATCAAACCTGGGTCTCCTGGAAGAGCAGCCTGTGCTCTTAATCTCTCAGATCCCTCCATTATTTTTAAAAGGTAAGTAATAGAACAGCAAGGTACCAGGAAACAGCAACATTGTCAATTTAATTGTCTTCCTTCCATTTCTAGTCATAGCTGCAAATCACTAACAATGCTGCCCCCACCCCAGACTGTGAGCTGTTAGGAACCGATGTGATACAAACACCTGTGGAAAGAATTACTGAGTGTTAATTTTGTGCAGAGGAGGAAAAAAGATCATGTGGGAAAGAGCTACTTCTATTTTGTCATGTATATAAAAATTACAAGGATTATGAGTGTTAAAGCCAGTGGTCTTTTGACCTCGAACTCTTAGCAACCAGAGGGTGTTATAAAACCGTACAATATGTCATTTAAGAAGTTACCTATTTCCCATTTGTAATATGTCTTGGAATTGCTGACTGATGGCTTGTAGTTGAAGAAGCATTAGTGGTCTCCCAGTCTCAGCTGATGGAGTTGTGTTATAAATCAATACATGATGGAGCAAGCCCTCTTTTCTGTCTTGGTATCTCTGATCCCTATTATAGAGGACAATAGGTACATATTTTTTTTTTTTTTTTGACAGCTAGCAATCTGTAAGAATTTTATTGATCTGAGATATTTTTATTAGCCGCTCTTAGTTGTAGATGCTAGCTAATCTGCTTGGAATGACTTTATGTTCACTTCAGGGAGAACAATTGCTGAGCTCCGAAAGCATTCATGTCCCCAGCTCTTTTGACCTTTGGCTGAGTTTTTGTGACTGTTCCCCTGGCCCCTCTGTCTTTGATCTCCAGAGGCCCTCTGCCCCCTCTCTGTGAACGAGGCCCCTGGAGCTGGCCACATCTCACAGCTAAGCCTTGTTTTGACTTGTTCCAGAGGAAGCCAGCTGTTCCGTTTCACTTGCCTGCAGACAGATCATGACTTCCCAGTGTTCTGAAGTTTCAGGCGTGAACGCCACTGAATGAGGGTTGGTTGGAAGTGGCTGTGTGGATTCAGGTGACCTCAGGATCCACTAAAACTGGCCTGGTCTCTGTTTAGAAAGCTACTCCAGTGATCCAAGTCTGCTGAGGTTGTTTTGGAGATAGGCAACAGCACCAGACATTAAGAACATGCCAGTCCTTAGTGAGGGCTGGGGAGGGGGGTGGAGCATGCCTTTAATCTCAGCACTCAGGAGACTGAGACAGGAGTATTATGAGTTCTAGGCCATCCTGGCTTATAAAGTGAGAGCCTATCCCCAAAAGCAAAGTAAGGGGACAGGGAGATGGCGTAGTCAGCAAAGTGTTTACCGTGAAAGCATGGAGACTTGAGCTCAGATTTCCAGCAGTTAATTAAAAACTCCATGTATGACAGAACATAACAGCCCTAGGGAGGCAGTAACACACACGGGAGGACAGTCTAGTTAGTCTAGGTCAACCAGTGAGCTAGGCAAGTACTCTAACTCTGACCTCCACCTGCACACACACTCATATTCGCCTACCTGCTCCGCTCCGCTCCACAGCAAACAAAAAGAACACTAGAAAACCCAGAACTTAATGGGATGGACCCAATGGCCGGATTCCTCTGAATCTTAACGCCCTGTCACACAGGAAAGTCAAACCCGCCAAAGTCCGCTCCATCAGGTGCCTCTTTCGTTATATTTCCAAGCCTAAAAATAGTCCCCACCAGGCTGTCTAGCTGCCTTGGAAGTGTGTGTTTAGGCTGGGTGTGTGCTTGAATGGGACCATTCTTTCTAAATGGTAAGCAGTGAGGATGACGGCAAAACCCACTTTAATGCAGACTTTGGAACCAAGTTAGAGATGTGCTCAGCCCCCAGCTAGGAAAGTGGGCATTGTCATCCATGGGAAGGGTGCCGAGTCCCTGACGCTCCAAGAGTGCTCTGTTAGTTGAGCCAGAGGTGTAGCTAGATGGAGGAAGTTTTTGTTTTTGTTCTTGATTGATATTTTTAGGAGTTGCCTTAGACTTTTTGGGAAATAATTATAAACTGACAGGAAGCTGCAAATATAGAGTTTTATGTGCGCCCTCCCGCCTCTGCTTCCCTGGGGTTAGCGGCATCTTATGTAATTACAGCATAGTGTCCAAGTCAGGAGACACTGTAGGTAGCTTTTTACATTCTTCTTTAGTCAGACTTTAGAGTTAGGGTTCAGAGTTACTACATGGTCCAGGCCACCTTTGAACTCAAGCTTTCTACTCAGTATCCTGAGTACTGAGATTACAGGCATACACTGGCAGCCTGGCTCCTCCAATTAAAAAAAAAAGTGTGTGTGTGTGTGTGTGTGTGTGTGTGTGTGTGTGTGTGTGTGTGTGTTTGTATATTCATGAGTGGCATGTGCATGTACGTGTGTACTCTCATGTGGAGGTTAGAGCTAACATGTTGCGTGCTCTCTGCCTTACTACCTTGGGATAGGGTCTTCCACTAACTAGGAAGCTCAGGGAGCTCTTGGGATAGTCCTGTCTCTGCTGCCGATGCTGAGGTCACAGGGATCCACAGCCATAGCTGGCCTGTTATGTAGATTCTGGGAAACTGAACTTAGGTCTTCATGCTCACAGAAGCACTCTTTGCTACTAAGCCATCTACCCAGCCCCCATTGAAAAAAATTATAAAGTAGCAAACTTAATGTATATTTGAGCAATTTAGAATATTCATTTCAGTGGTTTACTGTATAGCCATTATCAACTAGTTCTAGAATTTTTATCCCATACTGAAACTCTACACATTGAATAATAACACTGTTCCCAGTCCTCAGTGATTACCACTTGTGTTCTCTCTCTCTCTCTCTCTCTCTCTCTCTCTCTCTCTCTCTCCAAGACAGGGTTTCTCTGTGTAGCTTCGGAGCCTCTCTTGGAACTCACTCTGTATACCAGGCTGACCTTGAACCCAAAGAGATCTGTCTGCCCCTGTCTTCTGAGTGCTGGGATCAAAGCAAAGGCGTGTGCCACCACTGCCTGGCGTTACTTCTCTCTTTACCTGACAAAAACAGCCTTGTAGGGGAAGATTTATTTCAGCTTCTGGTTTCAGAGGGTTCATTGGCAGTCAATTGACTCCATGTTTTTGGACCTGTTGTGAGGCAGAAGAACTGGCAGTGGGAGTCAGGAGTATGAGGCTCTTCTTCTTCTTCTTCTTCTTCTTCTTCTTCTTCTTCTTCTTATTATTATTATTATTATTATTATTATTATTATTATTATGTGTTTTAATTTTATACATCAGCCATGGGTTCCCCTGTCCTCCCCCCTCCCTCACCCACCCCCACCTTCCCCCAGCCCCTCCCCTCCATTCCCATGTACTCCAGGACCAAGAATCCCCTGGGGACTCATTTAAACCTGGTGGATTCAGTACAGGCAGGTCCAGTCCCCTCCTTCCAGGCTGAGCATGTGTCCCTGTGTAAGCCCAAGGTTCCAAACAGCCAGCTCATGCACCAAGGACAGGTCCTGGTCCCACAGCCTGGATGCCTCCCAAACAGATCAAGCTATTCAATTGTCTCACTTATCCAGAGAGCCTGATCCAGCTGGGGGCTCCACAGCCTTTGGTTCATAATTCATGTGCTTCCATTTGATTGGCTATTTGTCCCTGTGCTTTTTGCAATCTTGGATTCAACAATTCACACTCTTACAGTCCCTCCTCCTTCTCGACAGTTGGACACCTGGAGCTCCACCTGGGGCCTGGCTGAGGATCTCTGCATCCACTTCCATCAGTTATATGGATGAGAGTTCCAGCACGACAGTTAGGGTGTTTAGCCATCTGATCACCAGACTAGATCAGATCAGGCCCTCCCTCAACCACTGCCAGCAGTCTACAGAGGATATATCATTGTCCTTTGCTCTAGTTTTTTATAGTGTTCTTCCCATTTTTTGTTTGTCTGTTCCTCTACTTTATTTTTGATTTCTTCTATATAAGGCTCTAGCCTCTTCATGGTGTTACTTATAAGGTTGTTTTCTTCTTCTTCTTCCATTCCGTGATGTTCAGGTCTAGCTGTTGGAGAAGGGCTAGGTTCTGGTGATGCTGTATTGCTCTTTATTTTGTTGTATGTACTTCTACCTTGACGTCTGCCCATTTCCTCTTGGGTTTGTTCTTGGTCTTATCAGTGTACTTGGTCCAGAGAGAGCTGACAGATTTAGGGAGCCTCTCTCTGATCTAGATGGAAGCTCTGGTCCAGATGAGAGTGCTGGCCGGATAGGAGCTGGGGGGCTGGACTCTGAGTCTCAGGAAGTCCCTGGAGTCCCCTTATCTTGTCCAGATGGGAGATCCTCTTGTCCAGATGGGAGTTCCTCTGGTCTCTGGTCCAGATGGGAGTTCCAGGGCAGGATGGAAGCTGGGGGCTGATCTCTGATTCTCAGGAAGTGGCTGGGGTCTCAGGCAGATGGGTGTGGGGGCAGGGTGTGGAGACTTCAGGGTCTGCCTGCAGTCTTGGAAAAGGGGAGCCTTCCTGCAGGGCCTGCCGATTGGCCGGAAACTGGGGCCAAGTTCGGCAGGTCCTCCTGGGATAGCCTGTGTCCAGCGGTGGCACCCAGGGGCACTTGCCTCTCTGACTATAACCCCAGGCACTTACCTCTGGTCCAGATGGGAGTTGCGGGGCGGACAGGAGCTGGGGGTTGGTCTCTGAGTCTCAGGAAGTGGCTGGGGTCTCGGGCAAATGGCCATGAGGCCCTTTAACCTCATGGTTACTGTGAAGCAGTGAGGAAGGCAAGAGGCAGTCCTCAAAGATAAACCCTTAATGACCTACTGTCTCCAGTTAGGGCCTACCTCCTCCTTTTTACTACCTTCTAAGAAGGCCATATATTATGAATAAACCAAGAGATTAATGTATTCAATACCTCAGAATCTTCATGAATGATGCTCTTTCCCTCCCACAGAGAGGTATGAGTCATTAGTCTCCTTCATTTCTTGATCTGATCAAATCAATAATCAAGACTAACCATCACACTCATTTACTGCCTGTCCCCACGGATCTGGGTCAGTAGAGTCTTGTCTTCTTGTGCCTGGTTTCTCCACTTAGCAAGGTTCATTGAGTGATGTCGTGGCAAGCATCAGAATGTCCTTCCTAGCCCGGCGGTGGCGGCGCAGGCCTTTAATCCCAGCATTCAGGAGGCAGGGGCAGGTGGATCTCTGTGAGTTTGAGGCCAGCCTGGGCTACAGAGTGAGTTCCAGGACAGGCTCCAAAGCTACACAGAGAAACCTTGTCTCAAAACACCAAAACAAAAGAACAAAAAACAACAACAAAAGACCTTCCTGCCTTTCTAACACTGAATGGCATGGCCCTGCTGGAATCACTTTTGTTCTTCTGTCTGCTGATGCACACTTGGATTGCTTCTGCTCTGGCTATGGTGAGTGAAGCTGCTGTGAACACAGGTGCATGGCCGACTCTTACATCTCTGCTTCTTTCCAGTTTTCTTGACTGCATATCCGGAAGCCAGGAACAGGTGAGAGTGCTAAGTCAGCACTTGGTGTTTTCTTCTTCATCTGGTAGAATTAAGATACTCTCAGCTCACAGATGCTACTTCAACTACCCATCATTCTCCACGGTTCCCATATTCCTGCTTCATGTTTGTCAAACTTAGGCCTACCATCAGGAAAACACTTTCTTGCATAGTCTTTTAACCTTCCCCGCCACCCCCCCCCCCCCCCCCCCCCCCGCCAAGACAGGGTTTCTCTGTGTAGCTTTGGCACCTTTCCTGGAACTTACTCTGTAGCCCAGGCTGTGCTCAAACTCACAGAGATCTGCCTGCCTCTGCCTCCCGAGTGCTGGGATTAAAGGCCGACACCACCACTGCCCACACCCCCTTTTTTAAAAGTAGCTCATATCCCATTTTCAACTTCTCAGCAAACTTTCTGCTCCACTTGGAAGACCAAACTCTGAATCTTTTTTTTTTTTTTTTAATTTAATTTTGTATAGCGTTCTGCCTGCATTATGCTTGCAGACCGCAAGAGGGCACCAGACCTCATTACTGATAGTTGTGAGCCACCATGTGGATGCTGGGAATTGAACTCAGAACCTTTGGAAGAGCAGCCTGTGCTTGTAACTGCCCAGCCATTTCTCCAGCCCTCTCTGAGTCCTTCTCTAAGAAAACCTTCTAGGATGTTCCTCCTGCCACACATGGTTGCCCATGTCTGTCTTTGACAGCTCTTCTCTTTCCTACATGCATCTTAAGGGTAAGCATTCATTCTTTAGTCCTCTTTCCTTAGTCTGCCTCTCCCTGGATCTCTTTTCTGGCCTCATGGCATTTGTGATTCCCACATGCTGGTGGATGTCAAGTTTGCCTCTGTTCACACCGGTGCACCCCACTACCTCCTCACCACCTCTTGGCTGTCAAGTAAGCATCTCAAACTTAATCTAAAATAGACTCACTGACTTTCTCTGATGTTCTAATTTCTAAAGGTCTTATAATAATAATAATAATAATAATAATAATAATAATAATAATAATAATAAAACAAAACCCTGGAGCCAGATATTGGGGTAAATGCTGAAAGATCAGACAGGAACTAGCCACTGTCCATCTTCCCTCTAGGACTCCTCAGCCTGAAGACGCCTCAGCCTATAGGCCTCTAGTTGAATGAGCTTCCTCAGCCAAAAAGGTTACAGCCGAAAAAGCCTCTAGCTGAAAGGGACACTTCTGCTGAAAAGCCTTTAGTTCCTGTCTCCTCACGCCTTATATACCTTTCTCTGCCCAGCCATCACTTCCTGGGATTAAAGGCATGTGTGCTTCCCAAGTACTGGGATTAAAGGTGTGTGCCACCACTGCCTGGCCTCTATGTTTAATCTAGTGGCTTGTTCTGCTCTCTGATCTCCAGGTAAATTTTATTAGGGTACACAGTACATCACCACATTTCTTACCCAAGCCTGCTGTTCAGCATCATGGTCCCTGTTACATTTCTCCTGTCACACAATTGCTGTATTTGTTTCTTTTGGGTCACCTTGACCAAAATACCTGTTGGGAACAACTTCAGAAAGATGTATTTTGGCTCCTGGTTTTAGTCCATTATGTCAGGATAAGCATGGTGAAGTTCATGGTGGTAGGAAGTATGTGATAGAGGTGTGTAGTTGGAAGTTTCTCGGTCTTGCCTGGCCCCGTGGTCCTGTAGCTGCTTGTAAAATAATCACACAGAGGCTTATACTAATTACAAACTGTATGGCCTATGGCTTCAGCTTCTGGCTAGCTAACTCTTTCATCTTTAATAAAACCATTTCTATTAATCTATATGTTGCTACGTGGCCATGGCATTACTGGTCTGCTGGCATCTTGTTGTGGCTGGTGTCTCTCTCGACTCTGCCTTTCTTCTCTCTGTATCTCTGCTTGGGTTTCCCCACCTGTCTGTAAACTTTCTTTCCATAGGCCCAAACAGCTTTATTTATTATCCAGTGGGAGCCACACATATTCACAGCATACAGAAAGACATCTTACAGCAGGGGTGTACTCACAGCATGGCAGACCAGGAAGAAAAGAGGGTTCTAAAAAAGCCAGGGAAATAGCTATAACTTTGGACCAGCCCCCAGTGACCTACTTCTTTCAAGTAGCTCTTCCTAGAGGGTAGCACAGACTTCCAAAACAGTGCCACCAGGTGGAGAACAAGAGCCCAAACCTGAACCTTGGATTCGGATAGTAATATTCTGCCCCAGCCTTCAAAAGCTCATGGCTATCACATGATAAAGGAGCACACTTAGGGGCTGGAGAGATGGCTTAGCAGGCAAGAGCACTGGCTGCTCTTCCAGAGGACCCGGGTTCAATATTCAGCACCTACCTGGTGGCTCACAACCATCTTTAACTCTAGTTTCAGGTGATCCAGTGCCCTCTCTGGTTTCCAAGGGCTCTGCATACACGTGGTGCACAGCCAGACATTCAGGCAAGACACCTACACATACAACATGTAGTAGTGGTGGTGGTGGTAGTGGTGGTAGAACATTTAGTTCAGTTTCAAGAGTATTTACAGTCTTAGGTCAGCGATGTGACTCGGTGGGTAAAGTGCAAGCCATGTAAACACGCCTTGAGTGCAGTCCCTGGAACCCTTTGGAAGGCGAAAGAAGAGAACTACTCCACAAAGCGGTCCCCTGCCACGTGCCATGTGCCACGGCATGTGCACATCCTTACCACGAATATGACACACACACAAATGATAAATAGAAATTTAAAAAACGATACTCAGAGTCATCACAGTTTCAACATTATCCAAAGTTGAAAGTCTCCTCTGAGACTCAAGGCAAACTCTTAGCTGTAAACTTCTGTCAAATCAGTGAGAAAGATCCATAGTTTCAACGTACAATGGTACAGAATAAACGTCAGCATTTCCAGAAGGAAGAATAGAAGGAACCCAAGAAAAGATTGGACCACAGAAAGACCCAAACACAACAGAACAACTGTGAAATCTGGTAGCTCCGTGCCTGGCATTCAGGGCATATGGTAGCACGACATGAGCTCTAATGGGGGTGGACCCTATCCCTACAGACCTGCCTCCTGCAGCACATATATCTCCTCTGAATGTCTGCTGTTTTCCCTGGCAGATCTTCATGTTCCTAGCATCCACCACATCCTGTGGTCTCCATGGAAACTTAGACTGTACTCTCAAAGCTTCATGTATAGCCTGGTCATGGGCTCTCTGCACAGAATCTGACTGTGCTATATTGTTTCTCAAATTTTCCTTGTATTCTGTATGCCTTTAAAAAATCAATATTCAGTATGGGTGGGCCGGAGGGATGGTTTAGTGGGTAGAGCACTTGCTGTTCCTGCAGAGCATTAGGGTTTGATTTTCAGCAACCACATGGTGGATCAATACTGGAGTTCCAATTCAAGGGGATCTGCTATCTTTTCTGATCTCTGGGGTCACCAGGCATGCATTCAATATATACATACATGGGTGCTTTGAATGAGAATGGCCTCCATAGGTTCATATTCCAGTTAGTGGGACTGTTTGGGAAAGATTAGTAGGTATGGCATTGTTGGAGGAGGTGTGCCACTGGGAGTGGAATTTTATGTTTCAAAAGCCATGCCAGGCCCAGTCTCTCTCTCTCTCTCTCTCTCTCTCTCTCTCTCTCTCTCTCTCTCTCTCTCTCCTGTTGCTGTTAATCCCCCTGGGCGAGAATAAGACCACTACCACAAGTTTTGAGGCAAATGTGAGCAAACTTGATTTTTATTGGGGTGTACCTAAGAGCTGGCCAGTGACTGCCTCCTAAGTTGGGTTAGATAAAGAGAGAGAACAGCCTTGAATCCCCTTAGCAAAGCAAATTTACAGAAGCAAGACAGAGCATATAGAAAGTACAGAAAAATCTCAAAGACAAAACAGACAAGCAATAGGAAAAAAAAAACAAAACCAAACAAAAACCAAAACCCAAAACCCAAGCTCCTACTCCCACCCCCCACCCCCACAAAAAATGCAGCATCACCATTTGGTCACTGATTAGGGAGGGTTAAGGTGTTCTCAAAAACAAGTCAAGGTCATGGTTTGGGGCATGTTAGTTTCTAGGAAACAGAGACTTAAAAACAAACTCAACTCTTCTAGTACATGGAAATTTATTTTTAACAATACAACATGTGGGGGTTGGGGATTTAGCTCAGTGGTAGAGTGCTTGCCTAGCAAGTGCAAGGCCCTAAGTTCGATCTTCAGCTCCAAAAACAAACAAACAAACAAACAAAAACCAAAAACAATACAACATGTGGTGGTTTGATTAGGAATGTCCCCTATACTCTCATGTGTTTGAATGCTTGGCTCATAGGGAGTGGCACTATTAGGAGGTATGACCTTGTTGGTGTAGGTGTGTCCTTGTTGGAGGAAGTGTGTTGCTGTGGAAGTGTGCCTTGAGGTCTCATATATGCTCAAGCCATGCCCAGTGTGACAGACAGTTTACTTCCTGTTGCCTGGGATCAAGATGTAGAATACTCAGTTCCTTCTCCAGCACCATGTCTGCTTGAATACTGCCATGCTTCTCAACATGATGATAATGGACTCAACCTCTGAAACTATAAGCCACCCCCAATTAAATGTTTTCCTTTATAAAAATTGCTGTGATCATGGTGCCTCTTTATAGCAATAGAAACCCCGACTAAGACACAACACAATGGCTCCTGCCTTCTAAATAGAGTCAGGCAGGTTCCTCACTGTCTACAGATCATGATGTAAAGCTCTCAGCTACTGCTCCAGTGCCATGCCTATTTGCTTCCTGCCATGATAATCATGGACCAACCCTCTGAAACTTTAAGCAAGCCCCCAATTAAATGATTTGTTTTATAAGAGTTGTCTTGGTCATGGTGTCTCTTCACAACAATAAAATGGTAACTAAGGTGCTGGGGAGGTCTTTCTGTATGCTGTGAATGTATTGCTCTGATTGATTGATAAATAAAATGCTGATTGGCCAGTAACTAGGCAGGAAGTATATTGTAGGCAGGATAAGGAGAGAGGAGAATTCTGGGAAGTGGAAGGCTGAATGAGGAGATGCCAGCCGCCTGCTGCCTGCCGCCCAGGGAACAGCATGTAACAGGCACACAGGTAAAGCCACGAAACATGTGGCAACAGATAGATTAACAGAAATGGGCTGAGTTTAAGTGTAAGAACTAGTCAGTGGTTGGCCTGAGCTAATGGCCAAGCAGTTTTAAATAATATTATTAGCCTGTGTGTGTTTATTTGGGTCTGAGCAGCTGCAGGACTGGGGGTGTGAGAGATTTGTCTTCACCATGGGCCTGGGTGGAACTGGAGATAACCCCAGCTACTCTAAGGCAACATAAAATAGTAACAAATAAGTATGGGGCTGGGGAAGTAGTTCAATGTGTAAGAGTGCAAGCAAAGGGACCTCAGTTTGAATCCCTAGCATCCAAGAAAGCAACAACAACAACAACAACAACAACAGGAATGGCTTATGTGCCTAGAACCCCAGCATTGAGAGGAAAGAAAGACAGATGGATGCTGAGACCTCACATGGCAGCCAGCCTAGACAAAACCATGAGCATCTAGTTCAGTGGTACCCTATCTCAAGTGAGGTGGAAAGTAATAGAGGATGGCACCCAGCATCCTGCTTTGGCCCCACTTATTGATTCATGATTGGAGCCATGAGCCTAAGTGACCCTTCACACATGCCGCCATATTTGGGCTTCTCTCTTCTTTCCCTAGATCTAGGCCTTGCTTAAGTCTCCATAGCACCAGAACCTCTTCTCATAAATACCAGAACCTCTTCTCAGATATCAGGTGACCATGCTGCGGTTAGGCAGTTAGGCAGGAATAGATAGATAATCCCCATAGCAACATTCCCTGCTGGCAGAACAACCCATGATTAAAGTCCCCTCCCTGCTTGCACCCTCCCCTTTGCCCCCGCCTACATATGCCTTAAGAGGAAAATAAAATTTTGGAGCTTGAGCAGACATCCTGTCTTGCTCTCATTCTTTGTGTCTCTTGTCCCTCTCATTTGCCAGCCCTCCCTTCAGGTCCCTGTTGAAGACCCCGCTGGCTGGGGCAGATTTACGTGGGTATGTGTAACCATATACTTATATGTACACACGTGGAAGCCAAGAGTTGATGTCAGGTGTCTTCCTCTGTTGTTTTCTATGTTAGTTTTCCTAGGGTGCTGGGAAAAAAGCCATGGAACCTTTAGAGGATGGGGCCCACACTGGTAGAAGTAGTTCACTAGGGGTGAGTGTTTGGAGGTTATAACCTGGTCCCTGGCTCTAGTGCCCTGCTGTGGGATGTCTTTCTGTATGCTGTGAATGTGTTACTCCCATTGGCTAATAAATAAAGCTGCATTGGCCTATGGCAGGGCAGGATGGAGCCAGGTGGGAAAATCCAAGCGAGATAGTGAATGGAGAAAGGGAGTAAGGAGAGACGCCAACCCACTGTCTCAGGAGCAACATGTAATGGGACACAGGTAAAGCCATGGAACACGTGGCAATACACAGATTAATAGTTATGGGTTCAGTTGTAAGAGTTGGCTAGTAAGAAGCCTGAGCCACGGGCAGGAGGAGGGAGGAGAGGGGGGTATGTGGTTGGTATGTAAAATGGATAGAAAATTTCTTAATAAAATTAATAAATAAATTGAAACATTTATATTGTATATATAGGTGGTTGTGAGGCACCTTGTGGTTGATGGGACTCAGGACCTTAAGAAGAGCAGAGCAGTCTACTCTTAAGCACTGAGCCATCTCTTCAGCCCCTCAGCTCATTTTTAGGACATGCTAGGGTGGGTATTTAACCCTGTTAGAGATACCAAAATTGAGCTTTGGAGAATTTCCATGCTCACCACAGGTCAGGTAAGGACAGAAGTGGAATTCAACCACTGGCCTCCCTGCTTCCAAAACTCATGCTCTTTCTACATCCTTAAATTGCCTCCTGTGGGGAACACCATGGGGAGAATTTCCTAGGTACACTTGAATTATTTTTATGGGCTATCAAAATTCTCATTTAAAAATGAAATTGGGTCTTTGCATCTAAAAACAGCACAGCGGGGATCTCTAACCCAAGAGATGGAATTATCTGATGAGCCATGAATCGGAGAGTGGATTCAGTTTTGAAAAATATTGTCTGCCAAGTGCAGTATTGGTGTGGCTAACCCCAGCCGGACACAGAGCTGCAGTGTGGGTAAAATGTCAAAGGAAAGTCTCTCGCTTCACCTGATCTCCAATGATGACAGGCCACCACAGGAACTTCACTCTGTGCCAGTTAGACTTCAACACATACGAAGCTTTAACCTAGCACACTCTTCTCATCTCACATCCAAAAGTATGTGATGCGGTCAGTATTATCAGCTGGTGTCAGATGCAGCTGTGATGGAAGGCCTATCAGCTTCTGCTCTCCAGCCCGTTGGGTATCCCCCCTCTGACTCATATGGGAGACACAGAATGGAGGTGGGGCTGCTGGGAATGAAGCTACTTTGCTTGTTCTCCAGTGAAAGAGAGCTCAGCAAGAGGCAAGGCAGGGCCAGTGAAATGGCCTGGTGGGTAAAGGCTCTTGCTGCCACACCTGATGACCTGAGTTTGATCCCTGAAACCCAGGTGCTGAGAGAAGTGACTCCTGAGAGTTGTCCTCTCTCCTCTATATGCATGCCATGGCATGTGTCCCCCCCCATAAGACCAATAACTAAATGTATTAAAGACATTAAAAAGAGAAAGCATCTCAGAACTGGTGAAATCAGGTGGAATGAGCAGCACAGGCAGTAGACGTCAAAGGCAACATGTTTTTTGTAAATGTTTGTAGAGAGGTTACTTGTTCACTCTGGTTTTAAAACATTACTCCAAGGTGAAATTTAAAATTCATGTTGTAGAATATTATTTTAAGGTGTGTTACTTTTGTTTATATTGCATTTGTTTAACTCTGTGAAGCTGTGTTACTTTGCCTGTCTAAAACACCTGATGGGCTAATAAAGAGCTGAATGGCCAATAGTGAGGCAGGAGAGAGAAATAGGCATGGCTGGCAGGTGGATAGGATAAATAGAAGGAGAAATCTGGGAGAAGAAAGGGGAGAGGTCTAGGAGCCAGAGGAGGAGGACTCCAGGGTTCAGCCACCCAGCTACACAGCCAGCCACAGAGTAAGAATAAAATTTACAGAAGTAAGGGAATGGAAAAAGCCCAGAGGCAAAAGATGAATTGGACAATTTAAGTTGAGGAAAGCTGCCAAGAAACAAGTCAAGCTAAGACTGAGCATTTATGATGAAGAATAAGTTTCCATGTGTGATTTATTTGGGAGCTGGGTTGCAGGCCCCTCAAAAGAGCAGAAAACAAACAACAACATTTTGGCACCCCATATTGGGTACCAATTGTTGTCTTCTTCTTTAATTGTTGCTGTCTTTTAAGGCACAGTGGTCTGAATCAGCCACTGCAACTCTGCTGCTACCAGCAGTGGTGAGGCTGCAAAAGCTGTGGCCGGAGGGAATTTTGTTCCCTCAGGCACTGACTCTTTCAAAGTTACGCAGGGAACTTAACTAAATATCTGTTCCTCTAAAAAAACCTCAAGATTCAAAAGTTTAGGTGGAACTTTGCTCCTCAGAGAGACTGAAGAGCAAGTAGCTCACTTCCTCTCCTTGCTTGCTTGTATTCTCCAAAAAGCCCTTGTGCTTCTCCTCATCCCTCCTTAAAATCCCTTCTCCAGCTGGCTCCTCCCTACCACTTCCTGTGAGCTAGTTGCTGACTCAGCCTCCTGACTGCAGGTGAATTTTATTTAATCAAACACATCTTTGCATCATTAAACAAATGTCCCAGAGCATAAACTAAAGTAACATACACCTTAAAATAGCATTCTACAACAAAATTATTTTCTTTTCCCCCAAGTCAGGATTTCTCTGTGAAGCCCTGGCTGACCTGGAACTTGCTCTGTAGATCAGGCTGGCCTCAAACTCAGAGATCCTCCTGCCTCTGTGCCACTACCACCTGGCTAAAAATTATCTTAATTGAAAGTTAATCATGATATGGAACGTGGTGATTGGATTGACTTACATTACACAGAGGAAACAGTCCTAAACCAATTAATTCATCAATCTCTCTACCCACTGGTGTTTTTATTAGAACTTTCTTGAGGTGCTCTGAGGCTAAAACTCAAACCTAATAACCAACCAATCAAACACCAAAAACACCCACCAAACCAAACTGTTTGGATGATTGGTAATAACACTTGGATACAGTGCAGTATTTCTTGGCAAAGCCAAATATACCTTGGGAATGCTTATAACATCTTCTTGGTTATTTTTTACCTTTAAAATTTTACTTAGCTTCATTAAAATATAATTTCCAGATAAAAATTGCATATATTAAGCTGGAGGTGGTGGTGCATGCTTGTTATTCTAGCAAGTGGTGAAGGCAAGAGGATCAGGAGTTTAAGGCCATCCTGGCTGCATAGTGAGTTAAAGGCCTGTTTGGCCTTCATGAGACCCTGACCAAAACACAAACTGTTGACTGTTTGTGGCAGTCAATACTATATTTGTTATATGTATACATAGTGAAATGATTAAATCAGGCTAATTAGCATATATATTGCCTCCCACAATTATTGCTTTTGTTTGTAGTGGGAACTTTAGAAGTCTATTCTTTTAGCAACTTTCAAGGACAGAATACATTGCCATTAGTTATAGGCAGCACGCTGTATAGAGCATTCTGTCAACTGAGATTTCTTCATTTTAAGCAGTGACTGCCCATTCCCCTGGCCCTTGGGAACTACCTCCTACTCTCTGCTGCCATGAGCTCAACTTTTAGATTCCTTATGTGAGCTTGACTGTTCAGCATTTGCCTTCCTGTTTCTGGCTTATTTAGTTTAGCACAGGGTCCTTTAGGTTCACACATTTTAGTGAATGACTAGATTTCCTTCTTCATAAAGACTGAGAAGTATCCTCTCTCTCTCTGTCTCTCTCTGTGTTTGTGCATATCTTTCTTTGTCCATTCATCCATCAGTGGATACTTAGGTGGATTACATATCTTGACTATTATGAATATTGTAGTAATAAATACATGTGACTATTGCTGTAACAAATATGGAATGCAGATATCTCTACTATATTGATTTTACTTGTATAGACAACCAGTAGTGAGATTGCTGGATCATAGGGTCTCTCTGTCCTCTCTCTCTCTCTGTCTCTGTTTCTGTCTCTGTCTCTGTCTCTCTCTCTCTCTCTCTCTCTCTCTCTCTTTCTCTCTCTCTCTCTCTCTCTCTCAAAAGGGTCTCGTGGTATATATCTAGTTGGCCTGGAACTCACTATACAGACCAGGCTAGCCACAGACTCTCAGAGATCCACCGGCCTTTGCTTCCCAGGTGCTGGGATTAAGGGTGTGTGCCACCACAGCCAGCCAGGTGGTTCTATTGTTAGTTTTTGGAGGAAATGCCATGCTGTTTTCCATAGCAGCTGCAGCAATTTGCATTCTCTCTGGCCGAGTTCAAGGGTTGGTTCACTTTCCTCCACATCCTTGGTCTTTCCATTATGGGCATTCTAGTAGGTATGAGGTGTCACCTCACTGCTGTCTTAATTTGCATTTCCCTTTGACCTGTGAACATCATTTAAATACCTGTGGGATGTTTGCATGCCTCTTCTGGTCCTGGCCCAATTTAAAATCGGACTGTTTATTTTCCTACTGTTGAGTTTCTTACTTAGCAGATGTGGGATTTGTAAATCCTTTGCTCTTCTTCCATAGTTTGTCTCTTCATTGTGTCAATTGTTTCCTTTGCTGAGTATTCCTCAGCATGTGGATAGTTTTCCTAGCATCACTTGCTGTGTATTCTTGGTACCGTGTTTAAACATCAGTTGTCTATAAATGTGTAGATTGACTTTTGCTACCCTTCACCCCACCCCCTTTTCTAGCTGGGATGGAACTTCGGTTTTCCATATGCTGAGCAAATGCTCTGCTGTGGAGCTCTATCCCAAATCCTATATCCTCCATTTTTTAAATTTATTTTTATTTGCTGTGTGTTTTTATGTTTATTTTATGGTGTTTTGCCTGATCGATGTCTGTGTACCACTTGCATGCCTAGTGCCTGTAGAGGTCAGAAGAGGGCATCAAATCTGCAACTGGAGTTACAGACAGTTGTGAGTGATCTTGTAGGTGCTGGGAATTGAACCTGGCTCCTCAGGAGGAAGGAGCCTTACCCTACAGCCTATGCCCTACCCACTAGCCATCTATCTCTCCAGCCCCTACATCCTTCATTCTTAAGCCAGATATAAACTGTTAGAATTAATACATTAAGTCAGTGAAGTCAGAGGATGCAAAATCAACATATAAAATTCAGTCTGTGGAATAGATGTTAAGCCCAATTATAAGTGGGAAATTGAGATTCCAAGCAGCTATTACCTCATCTGAGGCCATCCAGTCGGTACCTACCATGGTTTTGAGCCCAATGTGGGACGTTCTAGACCTACATTTTGTCCACCAGCTGGGCACTGTCAACTTTAGTGTTGTCAAGTCTTTGAGAGACAGTTTGTATTTAGAACTCCCTAGTCTTGCTGGCAGAATTGGGGAGAACCGTTTCTCCCCCTTAAATAAACAAGTAGCTGCCACTCCTCATTCCTGGTTAAGCCAAATAGTTACTCTGGCAGGAAGCTGCTCTATGCAAATCTATGCCTGTAATTGGGAGTGTTAGACTTGGTCCCCTGTCCCCTGGGCTTCCTATTCCATTTGTTTTTCTCAACTCCTGTCTCCCTGTAAACACCACCCCACTTGACGGTACACCCCCATTCCTTAGGTTCTCTGGTCACTTCACCAAGTCCACAGCAGGGATGACTACACCAGAGAGCCAGAGGCAGATTTACCTGGAAATGAACGAGACTCAGTGTCCCTGGTGTTACAGCCCCTTCCCCGGGCATCGTTTTTATGGTATCTGTTTCAGTAAAGACAGCAGAAGTATGTAAAAAGGGACATTTTCTCTTCCTTTTTCTCCTTGTCATAGCTGGAGGTGGAGAGCAGGGGAATGACCACAAGTACCTGGAGGTATCATTAAGGGGAAGTCATGTTGCAGGTTTAATGTGGTCTTTCTGTGGTCCAGAGCCATGCTGTAGAGACTGTTGCTGACTATCCAGAGTGGTTGTCAGGGGTTTCCTAGGGGTCATAGAAGAAGATACTTGGTGTCCTCTCTGCCTCTGCTTCTCCTCACATGTGTATATGCATGCATATGACACACACACACACACACACACACACACACACACACACACACAAAGATGCAAAGAGACATAAATAATTTTTTCCTTGTGACAAGGTCTTTTGATGTTATCTAGGCTGACTTGGGACTCCCTATGTAGGTAACGATGTTGGCTTGGAACTCTGTATCCTCCTTCCTCCTTTTCCTCCAGATTCCGGGGTTATAGGTGTATCCCATGATGCCCAGCTATAAAATACAACTTTTTAGACAGGTTTTTGTTTTGTTTTGTTGTTGTTGTTGCCCTGGCTTTCTAGAACTCACTCTGTAGACCAGGCTGGCCATGGACTCAGAGATCTGCCTGCCTCTGCCTCCCCTGCACTACAGTTAAGGTGTGCCACCAGGCCCTGATAGATATAACTTTTTAACCCGGAAGAGCATAAGCTAGTGTGTACTGTTGCTGGATTTGCATTTTGTGTATGTGTGTATAACATGTCTGGAAGCAGAAATCTCTGGGTGAATTACCAGTGAGCTGTTTGAAGGAACTGAAGGCTGGGGCAGAACTCAGGCTATACCACTGTTATGTAAGATATTCAACTGCTGAATTTTATAATTGTGGGCAAAATATACTCTGTGTCAGTTCCCTCACCAGCTTGATATGTTTCTGAAAGCCCAGGAGAGACAATTCATTGCTTTTAAGGAGGGCTCTTAGCTCCTCTTTCACCTCACACAGGGCCAGCAACATCTCTGGGCTGGAGCTCCTCTGTGTGCATGGCAGAGAGGGAAGGAGGTATATAATGTGTAGCTATTTACTAGGTTTTTTTTTGTTTTTTTTGTTTTTGTTTTTGTTTTTGTTTTAGGACAGATGCTTAGACTAAAAATAGAACAATCCATTTAAAACTCCATCTGTATTTGTATTACAGCTGAGGGCTGTTGTGGATCTGTTTCTCTGGCTTTCTCTCTCGGTTCTGAGTTCCAGGCTGCCCCAGGCCTTCTTCTGCCCTGGTTCTGTGCCTCGGGACATTCTCCTTGCGGAATCCTAAGACGCCTTGGCTAAATGCCTCATTAACACTCTGTCTGCTCATGAGCAAAGGAACTCTCTTCCTGGTCCTGTAACTGCAAACTGTAGGCATCAGATCGTGCTGCTCTGAATGTGCCCTCAGCAGCCCCGGCCTCCCAGGCCGAAGCTCTTCTTTCGCTCCTTTCCTTCAGCTACAGTTACTGTTCAGCTTGCTTTTTAAAAAAAACTATTTATTTTATTTTATTTTATTTTATTTTTTAAAATTTTTGCTTCTTTGATCTTTTCCCTGCTGAGGGGCTAGGAGGGATGGAACCCAGAGCCTCTGACATGCTTGGCAAGTGCTCTAACTCAGACCTGCATTCCCAGCACCCACTCTGCTCTCCAGTCCTCTCTAAGATCCACTTTCTCATGGCAAGTGATCTATTGAGACTAAATATTGTACATTCCTGTTCAGGGAGCCATATCAGTTTGCAACCAAACCGAGTGGAGTTAGTTTGTGGAAATCAAGCTAGCACGTGGAACACCGATCCTACCCTATTTGGTGTTGGTGGAGTCCTAGTGAGGAAACAGGAGCCCTATTGTAAGCTGTCATTTCTAATCCAACTCCCACTGATGTCAGGTGCAGGGCCAGGGTCAGCAGGAGATCTTGTGAAGTAAAAATGTGGGTAAATTCTAGCTCAGGGCCTGGCATTCTATATGGCATTCCAAAATGAATCCCCTTCCTTCCTCTCGTCATGGTGGTAGCTGTAACAGTGCATGGCTCTGCTTTGTAAAGAACCACTAAGAATTTAATGAGCTGCATTCCTCCAGTGCCATGGGCTGTGTCAACACAACGCCAAACATTGTGACAATTTTTGACCAGCTTGAGTTAACTGACCGCCTGTTTTGAAGTATTGACACAGCAGCTAAAGTGAGACCTGTAGGCAAGCCAGCTCTTTGGTGTGCCGGGAAATGGCAAGAGATGGGGAAAGAAAAAAAATCAAGAATGAAAAGAGGAGAAGCCTGTGGCCAATGCAACATACCTGCTCGAGGGCTGCTTGGGAGGCAGATGTAGAAATGAGACACAAGAGATTCCAGGTCACACAGCAAACAAAACTAATCCAGTGACTGCGCCACCTCAGCCCTTTCCCCAAGGCTTCCTGAATGTGTTGGGAAGGAGGTAGGCAACGGAGGGTCTCAGTACTGCCTGGGAAATCATAGGTGGGAAGTGTGGGGTTCAGTCCTTCTAGCCTCCAGCCACTGTGAGTCCTCCCTCCTCCCTCCTCCCCTTCCTTCTTCTGACCTCCGAGGATGGGCAGGGACCATTTAGGTCTTGGAGCTCCTAAATGCACTGGGCTGATGTAAGGACGATCGGGTTGAGGATTGTGCTAATTGTGAAATATTTGTGTTATCAGTTCAAATTTCAATGTATTTGATTTTAAAAAGCCTTTTAAGGTTTATTTATTTTATTATTTTATGTGTATGAGTGTTTTTGCTTGCCTGTATGTGTGTGCACTGTGTGTGTGTGCATGTGTGCGTGTGTGCGTGTGTGCGTGTGTGCGTGCGTGTGCGTGTGTGTGTGTGTGTGTGTGTGTGTGTGTGTGTGTGTGTGTGTCTGTGGAGGTCAGAAGAAGGGGTCTGATCCCCTGGTACTGGAGTTACAGGTGGTTGTGGACCTCAGTGTGAGTGCTGGGAATCACATCTGGGTCCTCTGTAAAAGCTACAAATTTTCTTAACTGCTGAGCCAGCTCTTCATCCCTCTTCAGTGCATTTTCTTAATGATTAAAAAAGAATTTCACATTACTGGCACATAACTTGTGCAAGTTGCTGCATAGGTATGTCATGTACAATGTAAAATAATGTGTTCATGTCTGAGGCACATATGTGCTTAGTATTATATGCATTATATGTAGTTTTATTTCTAAGATATACAGAGATACTACTCCACATGTATATGTATGATGCAGTAAAATTATATCATAGATGATAATCTATGTGCAATACATAGTATTCATATAGATTATAGTATATATAATACAATATAATTCACATAGAGAATAAGAGAAAACAGTAATTTTAAACCCTGAAGTGTGTTGGTTGGCACTGCGAGCCTTCTATTAGGAAGGATGTTGGTCATTTCTGCTATGACTTAGATACACAAGTGCCTCTGTGACACACTGACTTAGATTGCTCTGGATTTATACCTGCGGTGGCACAGCTAGGTCATGTGGTAGATGTCTTTTTAGTTTTTGAGGAACCTCATGCTGATTTCCATGGCAACTGCCCAAGTTTACATCCCTCCAGCAGTGTATAAGGACAACCTGACATTCTCCCAGATTTATTGTTGTCTGCCAGAGAAACAGCAGCTCAGGAGAACAGCACTCTGGTTGTTTTCCCTTCCAAGACTACCCTTCCCTCACGTGGAATTGATTGGAGTGATCAGATCACTTTGTGTAGAAGTCAACTTGAGACTTAGTCTATTGCATTTTCTCCCTCATGGCCTTTCTTTCTGACATGGCTCCTGTCAAGAACCTGTCTGTAGATATGGACCAGTTATGTGTGTGTGTGTGTGTGTGTGTGTGTGTGTGTGTGTGTGTGTGTGTACATATATGTATGTGAATGCCACAATATTCTGTTGTGTTTTTAAAGATCCAGGGGATACATATAAAATAGTGAGTGCAACCCAGCTAAAAATTAACCCCTGATGGCTAGAATTGCTCTGAATGTCAAGCTAAGGATTTTCAAGATTTATGGTAACTAACACATAGCTTGTACGTTTATAAACATTATGATGTTGAAAAATAATACAGCTGCATGTCGAGAATCGAATGTGACATCTTAACGCGTGTTCTTCCTCTCTGCGCGTCTCAGGAGCCCAATTATTGAAACTTAGGAATGCAGGATTTTTAGCGCATGATGACAGAGCTCGTGGGAATAATTAATACCACAAATTTTAATCTATTTATGGGTTTTACAAGACACATAGACCAACAGAGAGAAGCAGCTTGACAGATACATTTACTTATGTGATTTCACTTTGAAATTCTGTTTTTAAGAATGTATGTTTCCATTAAAAAAAAAAAAAAAAACCTGCCATGTCATGAGACCTCATGCTAATTTTACCTCCCTGTCTTTGTATAATGAGAGAAATGTTGTCAAAGCCATTAGATATGTATGTAGTGTGTAAACGAATCTGGTTTTATTAGGTTGTTTTTCATATGAGCTACAGAAAGTCTGCCTCAAATGACCTTAAGATGCTATTGGCTTGTGTCTGGAAGTACGGAGGCCATTAAGCAAGTGACTCTGCCTTTGTCTGGGGAATTTCCATTGGTTATTGTTTGTTTGTTTTTTTTTTTTCTAAGTTTTTCATTTTGGTCTAATTTTCAGGCTGTCATGGTGACAAAGAGGCATAGCACCTGTCACTCCATATCCATAGGCTTGGAGTACAGAGAAAGCCTGATCAGCAGGTCTGTATTCTTACAAATCCAAGGAGAAAATGGGCTGGGCAAAGGAGAAGAGGAAGATAAAGAGAGAAAGACAAACAACAGAGGAATAGCCTAATGAGATGGGTGTTTATCATGTGCCTTAAGATGTCCAGGCTGGAGGCCTGCGTGATGGAGTATGTCTGTAGTCCTAGCTGGACCTCCAGAGCATACCTCTGGTTCAGGGAAAAATCAAGCCTGCTCACTTGAATGGGAGAAAAATGGAAAAATTTCCAGAAGCCATGCCCAGCAGATTTCTGCTTGTGTGCTTTGACAAATATTGGGACACTTGGCTACTGAAGCATACATTTCCCTTTGTCTACTTAATCCATTTCCTCTTCTTCCTTAGCAACAGAAGGTTGACATTCTTCAGAGGAGCAATGGATTCATTAAAAACTACGTGTCTCTAGAGTTGGGGAGGTGGATCAGTGGTTAAGAGTGCTTGCTGTTCTTATAGAAAACCAGAGTTTGGTTACCAGCACACAGCTGGCACAACCAGCTGTTGTAGCATGAATCTTAAAAGGTCTTGTTAATGAGAACAAACCTGGAGCTGGGTATTGGGGTGAATACTGGAAGAGCAGAGAAGTAGAACAAGGCACAGTCACCTCACCTAGCCAATTCCTCAGCTGATCCTATTTCCTCAGACTGGATGCCTCTGAGTCGTCATCCAGAATGAATCTCAGCTGAACTGCAGCTAGAAGCCTAAAAGCTTAACCAGCCAAATGCTTCTAGTTTCTGGTCCTCATGCCTTATATACCTTTCTGCTTTCTGCCATCACTTTCTGGGATTAAAGGCTCACTTCCTGGGATTAAAGGTATGAGTCACCATGCTTGGCTGTTTCCAGTGTGGCTTTAAATTCACAGAGATCCAGGCAGATCTCTGCCTCTGGAATGCTAGGATTAAAGGCGTGAGTGCCACCATTTTCTGGCCTCTATATCTAGTGGCTGTTCTGTTCTCTGACCCCAGATAAGTTTATTAGGGTGCACAATATTTTGGGGAACACAATATCACCACATTTCCCCTTTTTTGTCTAAAATTAAAAAAGCTTATACCTAATACAAGAAAAATATATCCAATAAGTATATGCAATATATACAGTCAAGAATTATATTAATGATGTCTAGTCCATTAACATTTGACAGATTCAGACAAAAAAAACTCCATTATATATATTAACAATGTCCAGTCCAGTAACATTTGATAAATTCAGACAAAAAATTTTCCATTACTTATCCTATTTAAAACAAGTAGTTCCTTTTTAAAAGTAGATTCAATAATGTCCCTTTTTATGTTATCATATCCATATTCTCTCTTTTTTCTTTTTTGAGTAGATTCAAACTCTACCTTTTATCTTATCATTTCTATATCTTCCTTTTTTTCAGAGTAGATTCAATGATCTACCCTTTTCTATATTTTCTTTTTTCCTTTTTTTTTCTTTAAAACAAGAATCCTGTGTCTAATCTCCTTTGTTTAGCTTTTTTTTTTTTTTTTGACCATTAACAATTAACAACTTGTAACCAACCATCACAAACAATAACTATTATCCATAAGCCACTGAATGACCAAAAAATACCTACCCCACCTCTTGGGAATGTGGGCATAGTTTTCTTAAGATTACTTCCTGCTTTCTGGGGCCAAAGACATCTTTAGGGGATCCTGAAAAGAAAACTTTTGGATTAATTGTCAATTTCTGTATCATTTGTCCAGTCTCTGCATAATGGGAAAGTGCAGGGCTTGTCACAAGTCCTTGTTTGAGCAGTCTGTCAGGCTGGATCATCTCAGCTAGCCATCTTGAAATTGTCCTGAACAGTGTGTAGTCCAAAGTCGATCTTTCCTTGGTGTTAATCAGCTTAATGGCTTTACCATAGTCCTTGTGGAATCATCATTGTGGGGTCCCATCATCCTTTTGAAGATTTCAAAGTTGCTGTTAGGCGTGGTCATGGTTCCCTTTAGACATTTTGTGTGTGTGTGTGTGTGTGCGCGCGCGCGCGCGCGCGCGCCTCCTCTGTGGTTTGGAGCAATCACAGTCTGATAAATGTCTGTCTCTTGGAACCATGAACGTTCTCCTCACAATTTCTCCCTACCAAACTCTTGCCAAACTTTTCCAAACCGACCTTTGCCGATGCTTTCTTGTAACATGATGGTCCTGGCAAGTGTTCTCTGAACAAGCAGCAGTAAACCCTTTGTACCAGGTAGCAGCATCACTGCAGTCATCAACACAATGAGAAGGAGCCAGCAACTTGGAGCAGCAGCTGCTGCTTCCATGATTCCCACCACCGTTTGTGGCTCGGCCCCACTGAACCTTCTCCTTAGCAAGGCTCCTAGGCTGGCCTCAAACTCGGAATCCTCCTGCCTCTGCCTCCTTCAGTAAATTCAAACAGTGTGCTATCACAACTGGCAACGTGTAGCTCAGGCCTGAGTTGGGGCCTGTAGGCCACAGGCAAGTAGCTTTTTCCATGAATTCGTACCACAAATGTCGGGTGCCAGATGTAGCATAAATCTTAAAGAATCTTATTAGTAAAAACAAACCTGGACACACCACACATCCGAGCTGCAAGATGAGCATGAATCAAATCCATGTCCAGTCGGGGAGGCCTTTTTCTGGATCTATTGTAGGATTTATATGCTTTCAATATCATTTGTATTTCATCAATGTCATTTATATGCCATCAATATCATTTATATGTCACCAATATCATTTATATGTCATTAATACCATTTATATGTCATAAATATCATTTATGTTATCAATACCATTTATATGTTATCAATATCATCTATATGTTATCAATATCATTTATTTATATATCATTAATAATAATCATTTATCTGATCAAAAATTTTTTTTCATTACTTACCCTATTTAAAACAAGTAGTTCCTTTTAAAAAGTAGATTCAATAATGTCCCTTTTTATGTTATCATATCCACATATCTGTAACTCCAGTTCCAGGGAATCTGCTGCCCTCTCCTGGCCTCTATAGGCAGGCACACACACACACACACACACACACACACACACACACACACACAAAATTAAAAAATTCATATTTCCCTCCAGGCTATACTTTCCAGATTTAGCAAAACCTGGATATTCTTCCTCATGAATATCATTTGTTGGTAATCTGAAAGTTAGATTTAATCAAAGTCTTGCATTTTCTCTGACATTCCCCTTCAGACTTCCCTAAAGGTTGTGTGGCCCTGAAAGATGCTGTCATGTTGGGGGTCCCAGAAAAGCTGCTTAAATAATGGACCATTTTTTGTCAGACATCTTTGTTTTGTTCTGTGTCCACTTGTTAATTGACCCAGGCACAGGATGACTGCCCCTGAACTGATTATTTTACAAGAACAAGTTTACTCAGGAGCTAGTCCAATGTGCAGGGAAGCAGGAGAGCCAGTTGCAAATCTCTTAAGGACAGGGCCTGTGGATATTTACAGGATGAAGAGCAGGGTGGTCTGAGGTAGGAAGTCAGGAAAAATGAAGTGATGGGTGGTCTGCTCATGTGTAATCAAACTCCAAGGCTATTTCTAAACCTTGTTTTCAGGAAACCACAGTATCAGCTTCCACCAAGTTGGAGGTTTGTGGTTTCCATTGGCTGGAGTGACCTCCCAGTTCCTGATAAATGACCTTCACAATAGTTAGTATATCAATGGTAGTCCAGAGGAGTCATGTAGAGCTGAGCTACTTGACTTTTGGAATTGGTGATGAAGGCATGTTATTACAAGCCACTGTTAGCCATGGTCAAGCCATTTTGTAAGGCTTCTCCATTTTGGCTAAACAATGAAAATCCCCCAAAACGCAAGTAAATGGGTCCCCAGAACTGAAGTAACTTGTTTTTCTAGAATCTTCCCTTCCCTGCCCTATCTGCCCTAGTTGTAGCTAGCCATGGGAGATATTCATCCACAGCCTGACATCATCTTACCCACCACTCACCTTATTTCCTTAGTTCCTCCTAGCAATGGCCAATTGCAGGCCCAAAGGAGACTTCTTGGCCCCCTCCCACTTCTCCTTCTCTGCTCTACAACTAACCCAGACTATAAGCAGACAGCAGACTCTGGTTCCTAGACTAGAGACCCTGCTCTGTGGGTTTTTCTCCTGAATAAAAGCCTGTATTGTCATCTACCTTCTCCTGGCAGGCTGCAAAGAGAAGCAAGAGACTCATTCAGACTTCCTTTGCTTGGGTCTCATTTTGCATGTGTATCATCTTGCTCTGTGGGATTGGAACATCTAGAGCTGTTTTGCAGCTGGGAGGTGCACATCGTGTTTTAAGGACTGCAGAGAAGGAGGGATAGGAGGCTAGGTCTCCTGGCTGGCTCTGGATGTCTACTTCCAGATCCTTTGTTGTATTAGAGCAAGTAGACTAATGGATCCCTTTATAATTAAGTCACTAGAGTTTCCTTTTGGTCACATGTGTTGACTGATGAAGCTCCCCTTTGTTGAAGAATGAGGTAAAGATTGGCTAGTTGCTCAACACGGTACTTTCTTTTCTTTTTCGTTTTCCCTCTTTCCCTCCCTCCCTTCCTCCCTCCCTCCCTCCCTCCCTCCCTCCCTCCCCTTCCTTCTAACTTTCTTCCTCCTTCCCTCCTCTCTCCTTTCTGTTTTCTCTTCCTTTCTTTATGGAGACAGAGTCTCCTGTGGCTCAGGCTGGCTTTGAACTTGCCAGGCTTGAGGGTGGCCTTAACCTTGAGCCTCTTGCTTTGGCCTTGTTCTGTTTCTGATTGGTCCCAAGCTAGGTCATCCTGCATATGGTGGGGCCTATGCCTGAGCTCAGGCTTGTCAAGGGGAGTGGAAGGAACATATGTAACTTCCAGGCTGGATGCCTCCTGCACCTGCTCTTCCCTCCTGCAGTAAGAAGAGAGGTGTTGGGGTGAGGGGTAGTGGGGATGCCAGAGAACAGCCTGGGCCCTGATAACTGGGAGTACAGCCCCCGTTTTAATCACACTGTAATATAAGCAAGGAAGCAATTTTCCTGCTGCAAAAACCCTAGGATGGGTTCCTTGGGGTCAGCTGTGTCAACATTATCTGTCCTAACAGAGGCAGCCCAGGACTGTGAGCAGCAATCTGAGATTCACACCCACAGACTCCCAGGTCTTCTGCCCACTCCTTAATCAATGGAATGTGCTGATTGGCTTAAACAAACTCTGGCAAATTCCTGGAGCTGGGGATGAAGCCAGCTTTCCCTGAGGCAGATGAGTCCCAGAAGCAAAGAAATGGCACACTTTGTTTAGTGGTTTGATCGTTGGTTAATATAGTGACAGTTTGCAAAGGTGGAGGAGGTACAGGGATTCCATGAATGAGGCAGTACCCTTGCATGGCATCTCCTCACTGGGTCTGGAGATGGCTCTCTGAACTGTTCCCAGAACCTAGAAATAGAGGTGTGGTAGCAGACAGTTGGAGGGAAGAGACCTGTTTCCCTAGTCCTAGATCTGAAGTTGTGAGATGCGGTCAGGCTTTGAGGAGGGAGTTAGGGAAGAGCTGTCATGATATGGAACTGCTCCTAGCCACTGCCTTTCTGTGTCCCAACCAAAGGACACAGTGCCCTGACTACTCAGTGGCTAGCCAGCTGCATAGATTTCTTCAGTGGAGCTGAACCCCCGCCAGGATCTTGACAACTCTCTGGCACTGATAATGTAGCCGTAGCCTAGGTTGTCTCCAAGTCCCTGGAAGAAGCTGACCTTCAGCCGAACTTCTTTAGCTCTGAAGGTAGCCGTCAGTAGAACATCTTTCTGCGGCTGTAATTTTGTTCCCTGTCACCAAGTTTCACCAATGATGCTGCAAACTGACTCCTCACATCTAATACTTTTTCTTTGCAATTCTAACTAGCCCCATCAAGGGAAGTTTTAGGGGACACTCTGTGTGTGTGTGTGTGTGTGTGTGTGTGTGTGTGTGTGTGTGTGAGTGAGAGAGAGAGAGAGAGAGAGAGAGAGAGAGAGAGAGAGAGAGAGAGAGTTTAGTTGCAGGTACACATTCATGCTTGTACATTTGCATGTGGCAGGCAGCAGTGTCTATGTTTTTAATTTTTAATTTTTTGACTTTGCAAGACAGGGTTGCCTTATGTAACCTTGGAACTCACTCCTGTTCTGGAACTCACTCTGTCTGCCTGCCTCTGCCTCCCAAGTGCTGGGATTACGGGCTCACACTATACCACCCGCCTCAGGTGTTTTCTTAGATTGATCTCCATTTTTTTTTTTTTTTTTTTTGAGACAGGGTCTCTTGGTGAACCTGGAGCTGTCCAGTGAGACTAGGTTGGCTGGACAGGGAGATTCAGAGGTCCTCCTATCTCCACTATGCCCAGAATTTGGGATTACCCTGCACTGTCCTGCCTAGCTTGCACGTGGACGCTGAGTATCTGAACTCAGGTCCTCATGATTGAATGCCAAGCATATTACCCACTAAGCCAACTCCCTAGCCCTAAGGCACAATGGAAGTCCCTTGTCATCACGGTTGGGTGAATCAGCAGCAAGGGAATCTGTTCTTCCCCTTGTCCTGTCCTGTGAGCTTCCTAAGGGGCTCCCTATTGTCCAGACCCAAATGGAACCTGAAGGTCATGAGAGCTCATGATGCAGTCCATGAGGGTCAGACTCCCAGGGTCAACAAAGATGAAAAAAAAAAAAAAGAAAAAGTAAAAAAAGAGTGTGAAAGGAGTCCACATTCACACCAAACCTGAGTTCTGCAAGGTGCTAGAAGTGGTAACGAGGGGGAGGGTCCATTGTACAGTATCTGCCTGTTTAGTCTCTACTCAGGCTAAGTACGTGACTGTAGTTAGCAAACCTTTTGGCCACGTGAAAGGCACATAGCAGGAATGACTTCACCGACATGATAGATTCCAAGTTCCATAGATGTTGAATGACTTATTTATCAAAGCTTTAGGGTTGCCAGGACGACAGACCTTAATCTAGTAGTATTTGGAACACTCCCTTGCTGTAATTCCTGTCAGAGATACTTATTTATTTCTGCCTCTTTAGGATTCAAAGACATTCTTTTCATAGCAATTATTACATCTGTAATATCCACTGCCTTATTAATAGTCTTATATACGCCAACAACTGTTTTATTGGGCAAGGCTTTTTTGATCTCTTGTAATTGGTTTTATTCCAAATCAACCAGGATGCAAATTGATGTGGAAGATTGTTGTAGGTTGTACTGTTAGTCCTGAATGGATTCCCTTGCTGATTCACACTTGCTGGCTAATTGTTCATGCATGATGTTCACATTATTTCCGTGTTGCTGATATTAATCACAGCAGACCCAGGAACGCATTGTGAAAGCTTGTGCTACATTGTCCTGAGGATCTCTGCAGATTTTCTCCAGTGGATGCTTTCTTTAACCACATGTTCATAAAATTTTAGTGACAACCACATTTTTCTATCCTAAAGTATCTTTGCAAGAGAAACAGAGCAGGTATGGTTTGGTAAAAACAAAACAAAACAAAACAAAACAAACCTGGTGAACAGCTTATTATTTGAACAATCATAAATATTATAAATAAAAAGGTAAAAATAAGAGTTATGTGTATTATACTCTCCAAATATAACTGTTGGTAATATATGGCATATATTCTTTTAGAACTTTTTTAAGACTCACATATTCTTCTCTTATTTTTCTTTTTTTGAGTTGGTGTTTTACTATGTAGCCCAGGTTGAACTTGGATTCAAAATTCTTCTGTCTTAGTCTCCAAAGAGCTAGCATTACAGCTCTGACCACCACACCTAGTTTTTTATTCATTTATTTTTGGTATGTGTGTGTACATACAAAATGAGTATATGTTTGTCTGCACACGTGTGTGCATGTGGAGGCCAGAGGACAACCTTGGGCCTGAGGCATTGTCTCCTTGTTACAGGGCAACTCTATTTAAACCCTATTTATATATCTATATGTATATATTTTTAGGAAACTTCTACAGTATTAGGTTTCTGACGCAAGCTTTCTTGTTGGCCACCAGCTCACAAATAGCAACATGGAAACTTATTATTAATTATGAAAGCTTGGCCATTAGCTTAGGCTGGTGGTGCCACTAGCTCTTATAACTCAAATGACTCTTATTTCTGTTCATCTATGTTCTGCCACATGGTTATCTCTGCTCTGTACTGTATGTCTGACTTCTTCAGAGTCTCACTGGCATCTTCCTGGCATAATCCCAGCACCTAGATTCCTCCTCCTCTTCCTCTCTCTCCCCAGAAATTCTGTCTATTTCTCCTGCCTAGCTATTCACCATCCAGCTCTTTATTAAACCAATCATGGTGACACATCTTCACACAGTATAAACAAATATTCCAAAACAGGTTTCCCTATGGCATTTTCAAAGCTTAGTGCTAATTACTCCTCTCCATATTCAGGCCCCAAACTGGTCAACCTGCAGAGAACAAGAGACCATGGAGTGCTCAGGCCTAGATGGGCTATCTTATTATATTCCTTCCCTGCAAGGCTCAGGAGTCATTGCAAACGGGGGTGGGGGTGGGGGTGGGAAGATGGTAAGAGCCAGAGGGAGCAGACATCTGTAGAGAAACAGTACACACACAAACTCACAGCAGCAGGGACAGCATGTACAAAATCAAGCCACCCCAAGCCCAAGCATGGATGTGGGAGGGGCTCGTGAAGTCCCTTCCCTGTCTTAGGAACTACTGGCGATTGATAGCTCCCAGGGGAGGAAGAGTCAGCTCTCTTCAAGAATATGGCTCATGAGAAGCTGCCTATGCTCCACTAGATGGACTTATACCCATGTACAGAGACACTTCTAGGTGGACTCAATGGGTTTCACAATCAAGTTACATGATATTGGAAGGGAAAAACGGTGGGGGATAGATTTGGTTAAATACATTACATGTATGTATGTATGAAATTTTCAAACAAAGTTTAGAAAAGAAGTGTACATAAGCAGTATCACTTTTAATAGCTTCAAAGCAAATCACTACAGATACATTGCAATTAATTCACATATTCCCCTGATTTGGGACTTTTGATTTGTTTTGAATTACAAGTTTTTTTATTTGTTTTTATTTTATATATACGAGTGTTTTACCTTCATATATATATGTGCACCACATGTGTGTAGTGCTGTAGAGGTCAGAACAGGGCATAAGATCCCCTGGAGTTACAGAGGGTTGTGAATGGCCACGTGGATGTTAAGAACTTAACTGGGTCCTTTGTAAGAGCAACAAATGCTCTAAACAACTGAGCCATCTCTTTAGTCTGGTTCTGGTTTCTACCTATTTGTCTATCATCTTTCCATCTATCTATCTATCTATCTATCTATCTATCTATCTATCTATCTATAGGCAGAAGTTTATGTCCTGCCAGTAGCTCCCAAATAAACACACTGAGGCTTAGTATTAATTACAAATGCTTGGCCAATAGCTCAGGCTTATTACTAACTAGCTCTTACATTTCAAGTTAACCCATATTCCTTATTTTTGCTCAGCCACATGGTAGTACCTTTATTATCATGGCATGTCCATCTCCTGCTCTCTCTGTATCTGGCTGGAAACTCCAGACTCTACCCTTCTTCCTCCCAGCATTCTCAGTTTGGTTCTCCTGTCTAACCTTATTCTGATCATCTATTGGCCAGTCAGCTTCTTTATTAAACCAATCACAGTGACATATTCACATGGTATAAAGAAATATTCCACAGCATCTATCTATTTACCATCTATCTATCTATCTATCTATCTATCTATCTATCTATCTATCTACTTATTTGCTGTTACTATGGCACAGGGAAAAGATTATTGCATATTTATCTAACACACTCACTATTTCCCCCACTTAGGACATATTAGCTTGAAATAGAACTGCTGGGTAACATGATAAAATGTTTGATTTTTTTTCCCAACCATATTTGAATCAGCTGTGGAAATCTTATTTTGCAAAAAGGTATCCTTTCAGGGTCATCTATTGATGTGCATTATTTCAATTCAAATAGACATCTTTGTGGTTGCAGCTTGGGATTTAGAGACACAAATGGCACAGATAAAACTTGTTCTCACTTGGAGTGTGTGGTGAGTGTTTTTAGATACACATGTAGCAACTGGCTCTGGCTGAAGTAGAAGAGTAATTGATGTGAGCCATGCTTTTTGGAGGGCAGGATCCTATGCAAGGTTAGGGGACCAGGAAAAAGGATGAAACCAAGGCAAGGGTGGGATGATGAACTCCTCACTTCTGCTTCTGATTCTAAATATAACTCTTGTGTTCTGGTTTCCCCTATAGCCCTGGACACACATGATGTCTTCCTCAGCTGCAGTTTCTGAAAGTCCTCGAGTGTCTTAGGGATTCTATTGCTGTGAAGAGACACCATGACCAGGGCAACTCTTATAGAGGAAAACATTTAATTGGGTGGTTTGCAGTTCAAAGGTCCAGTTCATTATCATCATGGTGGGACATGGTGGCATGCAGGCAGACATGGTGCTTGAGAGGTAGCTGAGAGTTCTACATCTTGTTCAGGCAATAGGAAGTGGTCTGACTCACCAGGCGTGGCTTGAGCATATATGAGACATCAAAGCCCACCTCCATAGTGACACACTTCCTCCAACAAGGCCAAATCTACTCCAACAAGGCCACACCTCCTAACAGTGCCACTCCTTTTGAGGCCATTTTCTTTCAAACCATTACACCAAAGTTGTCTTCCTGAGCTGCCCACAATGGGTATAGCCCAACATAAGTGAGGCGGGCTGGGTGTCATGAATGGATAATTCCTTCAGGACAAAGAATTGGCCACTATAGTCATCAACCTAGGCTACTCTAGCAGATGCCCAAGCTGGTGGCCCAAATGACAGGAGTTTCTTTCTTTCCTTCCTTCTTTCCTTCTTCCTTTTTTCCTCCTTCCTTCCTTCCTTCCTTCCTTCCTTCCTTCCTTCCTTCCTTCCATTCTTAATTTTTTTCATTTATTTTACATACTAACCACAATTTCCCCTCCCTCCTCTCCTCCAGTTCCCTCCCCCTACCTTCCTTCTACTCCCCCCACCCCATACCCCATCCACTTCTCCATGGGAGTCAACAAAGCATTGGGCAGGTTGAGGGCTCAATGGAAGAGGAATTTATTTCTCACAGTCTTGGAAGGTGGAAGTGCAAGATCAAGGTTCTGGATTATTTTGGTTTCAGGTCAGAGGGTTGTGTTTCTGGCTCACCAATGACCACCTCCTGCTGTAACCTCACATGGTCTTTTCTCATGTTGGGGCTGGGTGAGCAAGCTCACTGGGGATCTCTTCCTTTATGACACTAATCCTGTTGAATTAGGGTTCCACCCTTACGACTTCATTTAATGTTAATTACTTCCTTACTCAGATATAGTCACACTGGATTTAGGGCTTCAACCAACACATTTTGGAGGCACATGAATGGCTATGCTATAATGTAATTAATAGACTAAATTTCTCATGTTTCAGTAGAGGTTACTCTGAGTCTTGTTCTGACCTGTCTGCCAGAGATCTCTAAGGACTCATGGGATAACCTGTTCATAAAGATATGTAGTTGCTCCCTAACTTCCCCACACTAGCTTTTTAAGCTCACATCCTAAGTAGACAGCTTACTTTCCAAAGCTTTATCTTAAGGAAGGTCTGCCTTTGAAGAATCTGACTTGGCATAAGTTTTAAGGAAAGAGACTTATTCCTGAAAGACTGCTACTATAGTCAGAAGATGCAGGCTGCATAATTATTTCTGCTTAGGATCAAGGTTGGTAGAGGATAGTGACCTCATCTGTATCCTGGCTCCATGAAAACCAAGAAAACCAGTTAATGGCACAGTGAGTAAGCTTTCAGATCCATTAGATGTTTCATTTGTCAGTTTTCTGTTACTGTAACAAATGACTTGTGAAAATCCACTTATGAAGAGAAAACGTTTATTCTGTCTCACAGTTTTGGAGGTTTCAATCCATCTGGTTAGCCTGATGCTCTGGGGCCTGTGAGGACTCCACACATCATGGCAGGGGTGAGTGTGTGGTAGAGGAAGCTCATCACCTCATGGCTGCATGAGAAATAGAGAGGAAGAGAGAAGGCTGGGGTAGTAATATTCCCATTAAGAACTTACCTCCAAAGACCCAACTTCCCCCCACTAGGCTCCATCTCTTTAAGGTTTCAAATTCCAATATTTCCAGGGGCTGGGAACCAAGCTCCCAAATGAGCCTTTGGTGGACACTCAGAGCCACAGCAAGAGGTTGTTGTTAGATGCAGGAAGGCCCTTCAGAAACTGGGCAGTCAAAAAGTATAAAAGAGAGTGAAAAGCGGTGGTGGCACACACCTTTAATTCTAGCACTCCAGAGGAGGAGGCTGTGGTGATATTTTATTTGTATGTTAATAAATAAGGCTTGCCTGAAGATCAGAGGACATAGGAAGCCTCTAAGTAAACACAAAAATCAGGCAATGGTAGCACACACCCTAAACCCAATCACTTGGCAGGCAGGGTCTCTGTGTGTTCAAGGACACATTAGGGAACAGCCAAGCATGGTGACATATGCCTTCAATCTCAGTACCAACCATAGAGACCTGGAGGTCTGTACAGACAGGCAGTGACAAGGAAGTGAGGCAGCTGGGCTAAGAGCCAATGAGAAGGCAGAACAGCAAGGCAATAAAGGCGCAGGTAGACAGGAAGAAGCTCACTTTTTGGGAGCTGCAGAGCTGGTGAGGTAAGGTTGGTTGGTGGCTTTCACTATTTCTCTGATCTCTAAGACTTTCACCCCTATATTTGGCTCTGTGTTTTTTATTTAATAAGACTGCATAGAAATTCATCTACAGGAGGCAGAGGCAGATGGATCTCTCTGAGTTCGAGACCAACCTGGTCTATAGAGTGCGTTCCAGGATAACCAGGGCTACACAGAGAAATTCTGTTTCAAAGAACAAAACAAAATAAAAACAAACCAAAGCAACCAACCAAACAAATAAAAACCAAAACAACTGAGAAACAAACAAACAAACTCATAAATATCCATTTGGAGGAACTTCTCATGTTTCTGCAGGATTGTTAGCTCCCTACTATGAAAACAAATTGTGGGGTGATGGGATGGCTTTAAGCCTGACAACCTGAGTTTGATCCCCAGGACCCACATGGTGGAAGGAAGGGAACCAACTCCTTCCTACAAGTTGTCTCCTGATCTCTGTATGTGAGCGGTGGTACCTGCACACACTCAAACACATAAGCAAAGTAAACGTAAAAAACTAAAACCAATACTAAAACGCCAGATTGTATTTAGGCAATCTGCAAAAGTCAGCACAGTATTTTCTCTATTTGTCTCTATCACTTTCTTGTTTCAGTTACAAGGAGTACCAAGTCTTTGGCTGCAGTTCCACAGAAGTGGGGAATTATGTACCAGCCACTGGTAGGTTGAGGAGGAAACAAGGGGAAACTTTTTCTGCCATTCTTAGACTAGAGGGGATTTTTCTATAGTCTTAGGGAGCCACAAACCCACTAACCAGGTCTGGGTAATTCATTTCTGAGGGCAGAAGCCCTGTGAGCGGATTGCTTTTATTTATTTACTTGTTTTGGCTTTGGAGACAATGTCTCACTATGTAGCCCAGCCTGGTTTCCAGCAAGGGATCCTCATGAGTGCTGGGATTATAGGCATGTGCCACCATGCCTGGCTCCTTACTATGTCTTTTTCTTTCTTTTTGTATGTGTGGGTGTGTATATATGTATATGAGCATGTATATATGTGTGTGGGTACATATATATGTATGTGTGGGTGTGTCTACATGTGTGTGGGTGTGATTACCCAAACATGCATGTGCAGGGACCAGAGGTTGATGTTGATCATTTTCCTCTAGCATTTCCACCTTACTTTTTGAGACGGGGTCTCATCACTGAATCTGCGGCTCATCAGTGGCCTAGACTGGCTGTGTCTGTCCCCAAGGCTGTTAGTGCAGATACAAAACACCATGTCTAGCTTTTATCTGGCTACTGAGGATCCAAACTCAGGCCTTCGTGCTCACATGACACACAAGTCCTTATCCACTGAGTCTTCTCCCTAGTCCCTGTTATTTCTTCAAGATCTATCCGGTTTTAACCTTTTAATCCCTCCCAACGGGGATGACATTTCAGCAAGAGTTTTTGTGGGGACCTTCAAACATTAGCATCCTAATGTCTCTCTCGCTAAGCTCGTGTTCTGTGAACAATCATTCCACCCCAGCTGTCTCCAGAATCTTCACCTGTTTCTGCATCAACTGAAGTTCAAGGCGCAAAGTCTGTCTAGGATTCAGGACAAATTCCTTCCAGCTGTGAGATGGTAAACTCAAAACCATGCCATCTACTTCCTGGACATGGGGTGGGACAAGAAGAGGAATGGCTTTTCCATTTCAATGGGGAAGAAGGAGAAGACAGGGAGAAACCAATCCAAGCAGGTGTGAGACCCGGCAGGGCAGATGCCAACCTTAAGACTTCAGAATGTAGTGTGTGTGTGGTCATGCATGCATGCATACATGGATGTGTGCATATGTATAACACATTTACAGAGTTTTACTATTTTATGGGTACACACTCATGATGTGTGCTGTGTGCACAAGCCATGGTCCACTTGTAGAAGTCAGAGGACAACTTGGTGGAGTTGGTGCTCTCCTTCATCTTTGTATGGGCTGCAGGGATTGAACCCATATTGCTGCACCATCTTGCAGGCCCCAAAATTGTGTGTTTAGCTTTTCTTTTCTTTTTCTTTTTGTTTAAAGTTTGTGTGTGTGTGTGTGTGTGTGTGTGTGTGTGTGTGTGTGTGTAGCATGTTGCAGCATATTTGACGAGGTCAGAAAACAACTTGCAGGAGTCCTCTCCTACTGTGTGGGGCCTGGAGATTAAACTCAGGTCTTTAGGGTTGGCAGTGCCTTAATTTGCTGAACCATTGTACCAGCCCTGTGATTACTAATTTTAAAAATCGTTACCATATAAAGTTCTGCTCACATCTCACATTAATCCTGACATTAAACAATAAAATAGACTCTGAGGTCACTGGGACAAAGAGGAGCCAAATCACTGACGTGCCAAAGGTCCATGTGTCAGGGATTTGTTTCACAGCCTGTGGTTCTGTTGGGAGATGGTGGAAGGAACCTGGCGGAAGGTCTCAGCTCATCAGTGTACTCCCTGGAAGGGAAGAGCAGAACCTTAGCCCCTCCTCTCTCCTTTTGCGTCCTGGTCACAGGGTGAGCAGCTTTCTTTGTCTGCTATGTTCTCCCACCCGTGAGGTACTGCCTCAACACAGGATGGAAAGCCAGTAAGACTAACTGGCCATTGGCCCAAACATCCAAAACTGTGAGCCAAAAATTAACATTTCCTCTTTTAAGTCCAGTACAAACTCTTATGTTTCCCCTGAGTAAAAAAACAATAGACATTGGTGGCTGCAGCCAAAGGCACATGGATAGGAACGTGCATCCACATTCAGGGCTCTCATAGAGGGAGAGCTGGAAGGGTTTTTGGAGTGGGAAGAGTCAAGGGGCTCTTATAGAACAATCTTAGAATTTTTAGCTCCTCTATGCTGGGTTACCCTGCTCTGTCACCTAAACCTATAGTTTCCTAGTATCTTCTGTGATTCAGGGAATGTAGCTGTCAGAGTTTGGGGAGCCATGGCAGAAGAGGAGCCATGTGCACAGGGGTATAACCAGAGAGCAGAAGAGAATCTAAAGAAATACCAGTGTAAGATCCAAGAATTTAGGGGAAGGGATACCACCACTCTGATTTCTGGTTTGAGCATATCTCCAAGATATGATGAAACGCCTTGAGTTTTCCTGATTAGTGGAATTTAAATTTACAGCAGACAGCTATGAAGCGTGGGTGAGAAGCTGATGTCTAGAGGGCTTTTGGGAGAGGAGCCTCTACAGTGGAAAAGGTTATGAGGGACACTCCTACCTTTACTGGTTACTTTATTGTTCCTATAGCCAAACATCAGACAGAAACAACTTCATGGAAGAAAGAGGTATTTTGGGTCATGGTTTCAGAGTGTTGAGTGCATGGTTTCTTGGCCCAGGCAGTTGGGCAGAACATCATGGTGGAGGGAGTATGTGGCAGAAAACTGTTAACTTCTGGTAATCAGGAAGCAGGACGGGGGAGAGATAGAGATAGAGAGATAGAGAGATAGAGATAGAGATAGATAGATGGGAGCAGGGAGAGAGGAAAGAAGAGGGAGGTGAGCAGGAGGGAGAGAGAGTGGAGACCTGGTATAGATATCTCTTAGAGAGAGGAGGCGTGTCCTCAGTAACTTACTTCCTCCATCCAAGCCTCCAAATTTCTATTTTCTTTAAAAATAATGCCACCAGCTAGGAACCAAATAATCAGAACAAGAGCCTATGGGGGACATTTCACAGTCAAGCAATAATAATGTCTTTATCTTATGACAGAAATATATGGGTCAATATTGAATTGCCGCTTGCAAAACTTGGGAGTGAATTTGTCTTTGCACCCAGTCCCCACAGAAGAAATGCCTGTAGACATATTGTAGAACAGCATTTTCCACCCTGGCTGCCCATCAAAATTACCTGCAGAGCTCTTACATGTACAAATGCCAGCTACAGACTCAGAATTTCTGGCAGTGAAGCCCTGGGCTTCTGAATGTTTAAACAACCTCACAGGGATTCTGATGTACAGCCAGGGCTGACTGCCATGCTGTAGACAAACCAGCTGAGAGAATTCAGCAGAGAGAAGGAACCATTCCCCTCTTCACAAGCTGAAGAGCAAAAATTAAATTATATATATATATTAAAGCAAAGTCCATGCCAATGTATCCTATTCATGCTTCTAGTTTGGAAGTCTGAGCTCCATCACAGCTGCTAACTGGGAGTGTGTGAAAACGAGGTAACATCCTGGCAAACTGCACGTGGTAGAAAATGCTGCAGTGCAGTTCCTCAACTGTAAAACTTGGACATGTAGTAATGGATGGAACTAAGGGGAAAATCTTGAATGAGGGCCTGTGCTTTTTGCAGAACGCTCAGTTCTGTTTGTACAGAATGGGTCAATGTGACACCAACAGAGTGATGATGATGGTGAGTTCAATCACAAGCATTGTTACAAAGGGACCAGGAGCAGGAGGTGTAGCTAGGTGGTAGAGTATATGCTTAGCAAGTGTGATCTTAATCTACAGTGTGTGTGTGTGTGTGTGTGTGTGTGTGTGTGTGTGTGCGCGCGCGCGCGCACGCGCCCACAAACACAGAGTGTCCTAGCACAGCATAGAGTCCACGCATCATTCCTGAAGTAGAAATAGTCAGAAATGAAGAGCTGTCTCCATCCTCAACACGGTCAAAACAGAGTCAATGACATAAACAAACCCTAGACACTTGGGAGGACTTTGAAGAGGTAGACTTCAAGTGCCTGTCTTACTTCTGGCTATATGCATAAACCTTATTAAATACATAAAGCATCATCTTGCAGAACCTTTATGTGCTGTTAAATATCACAAACACTATTCCTGTTTGATTATGGTATATTTTGGCATGTTGAGTTTGCCGAGAATCGTGCACATTTTAAACTCTAAGGGTGTTGGGAGGTGTGTCGCTACATGCTTCCCAAACAATGGAGATGAGTTTGTTTTTTTACCTCTCAGAATTACAGTTATGTAATTAAATGGCTGACGTCCAGTGTTTAGCTCGTCATTGAAAGCACCTGTCTCATGCTGGAGGCCACCCGGCAGGTTCATAGATGGCATAGGTTCTGAGGGAATAAAAGTCCTTCCTGGTGACAGGTAGTCAATGTAATTACTAGACTGGGTTGTGTGTCTGGATATGCTGAGGTTTTTATGCTGCGCCCCACCCTGACAACTTGGGGATTTATGTTTTTTAAAAACATCTTAAGTAGCGTTAATTTTGCGGCTGTCACTCAAACTGAGCCAGGTGCATTTCCTCACTTACGGCAGTCTGCTTTTCTTCCCTGTGGTTTGGTTTTGTTGAGTGATACCTCTCCTAAAATGTAGAGACCTGCCTTTCTTTCATAAGGATAGCTGCATCTGTCTGGCCCTCCCAAGGTAACTGTTTGGATTAACTTGACAATAATCTTGTTAGGAGAAAGGAGGGTGGGCCAGGCCTGGGAGATATCTAATTTCAATCAGTTAGCAACTTATGAAGCTTTTTAAATGAGCTTAGAAATGGACATCAGTTTAGAACACTCCCTTGTTATTTTCCTTTAGGTCATTAGTCTTCAGGGCCTAATTATTCAGTCTGTCTGTTGGTCACTTCTTGGGTCTATCCATTGTGGTTGCTGTAGACAGAAAATCTCATTTTTTAATTTTTTTATTTAAAATTTTTTTAATCTATCTATCTATCTATCTATCTATCTATCTATCTATTTATTTATTGTGTGTGTGTGTGTGTGTGCGCGTGTGCATGTGCGTGTGCGTGTGTGTGTGTGTGTGTGTGTGTGTGTGTGTGTGTGTGTGTGTTACATGTATACCACCACATGCTCGTGGAGGCCAGAGGACAAGTTTTAGGAGTTGGTTCTCTTCTCTCACCATGTGGCTCCTCAGCACAGAACTGGGGTTGTCAGGCTCAGCAGCAGGTGCCTTTACTCACAGAACCATCTGGTCAGAACCACATCTCTTCTGAGGAGGGGCTAGGAAAGAGCTATCCCCTTACAGCTGAAGGGAAGTCAGAGTAGGCACTTAAGGCAGAACCCTGGGCATGGGACCTGAAGTAGAGGTCACTGAGGAGTGGTGCTTACTGGTTTGCTCTCCATAACATGCTTTCTTATACTAGATAGGCGCTATTGGCAGTGGGCTGGGCCCTTCTACATCACAGCACTTGGGAGGCAGAGGCAGGTGGATCCCTGTGAGTTCAGGGACAGCCTGGTCTATATAGATTGAGTTCCAGACAGCCAGAGCTGTTACACATAGAAACTTAGTCTTGAAAAACAAAAACTTTAAAAAAAGCCCTTTCCTCCAAGATCTTATATTAATATCAATATCATAATACAAAATATATTCCATAGTTTTAAAGTCCCAAAGTCTTTAAAAATTCAGTCTCTTTAAAACATCCAAAGTCTCTCTAAAGTCCAAAGCTCCCCATTTCTTCTTCTTGGATACTGTCATTTGCCCTTCTTTTGATTTCTGTGGAGTTTTGCAAAGTGACCCTGTTGCTTTGTAATGAGACTCTTTTGGTAGCACATGACTGAGCAGGTGAACCAAAGTAGCTAATTTTTTTTTTTGTATGTGGAGCTGAGGATCGAACCCAGGGCCTTGCGTTTGCTAGGCAAGTGCTCTACCACTGAGCTAAATCCCCAACCTGCTAATTTTTAAAGAAAGGATCAGGGGACTTCTTGCTTCATATGACCGAATGATGCAGGGGTAGATCTTAGGAGGGGCTTGGTGGGGCCTTACAGAAAGGGGATAAGGCTTCTGTCCTACTTCTCAGCTGTCGAATATACACGTGTCCCTCATTAGCCGTGGGTGATTAGCTCCAGGACCCACTTAGATACCCAAATCTGGTATAAGACATCACAGTGTTTGCGTATTCTTTACACAGTCTGCTGCAGAGGTTCAGTCATTTCTAGATTATTTGTGACATGGAGTATAGGCAAGTACCATATAGATGATGAAACATGGTCCATGAAGGAAGCCGTCCTTGTGAGGAGATTTCTGAGACCTTGTGAGAAAATGCTACCTGAGCATAAGAGTCTTGTAACCTCTGTTCTTCCATAACATGGGTTGTTCTTGGAATGTGCTCTTGTACCCCTCCCAGGTGTAGTGAATAGGAGAGAGTCCACTTCAAATGACCCTGAGAGGGCCATGCAAACAGCATGACAGGTAACAACCCAGTTCAAAACTAGGCCTCAGTTCCAGCTGCCTGAAACTAGACAAGCCATTTCTGAGGACGCCATGAACAAGGACAATCAATCAACAATGCCCCTGACAGCAGGGGGACTGTGCATACTAAGCCCGGGCCAGCCTCCTGCAATATCTCGAGGCAATGACCAAATAGGGACAGATGCTGGGACTTGTCCAAACATGCCCAAAGATGGAAGAGTTTCAGCCCTAGCCTGCCCCTGCTAGCCCTAGCCAATCAGAGATGTACTAATGTAACTCCGCTTGCTTAGCCAATCATAGATAAGATGACCTAACTGTTTCTAGAATTCCTTTAGCTGTATATAAAAGGAACCTGTGAGCTTCTCTCTGGGTCATCATCTTGCCTTTGTGTTGGATGTGCGGCCCCAGCATGCTGGAACCTTTATTCTCAAGATAATAAATGCCCTGCTGATTGCAGACATGGATGGTGGTCTTTTGTGGGATGACACCAGGATCCTAGCATAATGCCTGTCATCTTACTTTTGCTATTGGAAGATGTTTCCAAGCACCAGTTGTCCTCTCAACTGTACACAGCCTAAACTCATGTGACCTTCCTTTACCCTCAGAGTATAAAGCTCAGTATAGGCATATATATATGCCCAGGCTTAGTATGCACAGTCTCCCTGCTGTCAGGGGCGTTGTTGATCGATTGTCCTTTGTTTGTGGCTTCCTCCATGGCTTGTCTAGTTTCAGGAAGCTGGAACTGAGGCCTAGTTTTGAACTGGGCTATTACTTGTCATGGCCTTTGCATGGCCCTCTCAGGGTCATGAATAAAGCTGGCTATTGCATAATACTTGAGTCCACCTCATTTTTAGGCTCCCCTCTCCCAGGTTCATGCCTCCACCTAAAGCAGTAACATATAGGTGCTTGTTATACTGTGTTGTTCAGGGGCAGAACAAAATGTCTGTCCATATTGTTAGGATTCTGTACATGTGCAGCTTGGGGTCCTGTGTCTTTCATCTTACACCATCAGTGGGCGCTGGTGACTACATACCCGCCTTGTGGTCACACAATCCCCACTTTAAAAAGCCTGATGCAGACCCCCACTCTCTCTCTCTCTCTCTGCTCCTGCCATCTTCCTTTCTGTTCAGGGCTGGCTCTCCTCCTCCTAGCCCCTCTTTCTTTCTAATAAAGCTCTTTGTAACTTGGATAGTTATGCCCGTGGCCCGTGACTTTTCCGCTGGTAACCAGCGCTACCACCAGTGCCGTTTATCATGACCATCACAAATTCAACACACATGCATTCCTCCTGAATATTCTATTTGTAGTTGGTTGAACCAATGGGTATAGAATTCATGAATACTGGGGCCAACTCTAATGGCTTTGTAAAATTAAAGTTCAAAAAATAAATTCCTCTACTTAAATAAACAGAATTTAAGCCTGTATACTTCACATGTCTATTTACAATGATTATAAAACTAATTGGTAAAGTTATCCAGATCAATGGCTAAATAGGAAATCATAAAAATTAGTAATTAGTTCCAAGTGAGGATTCTCTATAATTTAATGATTTCTTGTAAAATGTCCACACATCTTATTTTTAGGATCAAGGTTTAATAATTTGCTTATTGTTAAAGAAGGCTTCTGGGTTTGATAATATTTCTTGTGGAATTTTATAGAATTTAAATATTTTGAAATACATTAGTTTTGAGATACTACCACTCTTCAGTGAGGGGGAGTTCTCTAATTGTTTAGGGTTTTATCATCTAATTTATAACATTTCATAATAACATGCATGCAAAAGCAAATACATTTCAACTATAGTTGATTTTTGTGACCATGAAATCTTGGCAAAAACAAGTTCACACTGCTCCAAGGTTGTATTATGGAATTCCTTACAGGATCACATAAGGCCTTAAGAATGTCATGCAGGAAGAATGTCTAGAGTCTGCTCCTGCCCTTGATTAATACTGGTTGCAATTTTTATGACCATTAGTCTTACGTTAGGGAATCCAGGTCCTTTTCTCCTTCAAGAAGGACTTTGTGGTGCTGAGGGCGGGATACCAGGCAGATGCTCACCAGTAACTTCATGATTTTGAAGGTTTAGAGCTTTGATCAGCTGGCCTCATTGCTTTTAAGCCTTGGTAACAGCTGACGGAGGTGGGAGCACATGGCCGAGCAAATGGACTTGTCTCATTTATAGAAATTAAAAGGCGAAGAAGGAAGGGACTGGGGTACCACAGCCTCTTAACACCCTAACATCTGCATCTGTGGTTGGGGAGGAAATTCACTAGTAAAGTGCTTGTTCTGAATCGTGAGGATTTGTGTTCAGTTCCCAGAACACACAGAAAAGGCATCATATGGTGGCATGTCATTGTACTCTCAGTGCAGGGGAGGCAGAGACAGGTAGATCCCTGGGGCTTGCTGAGCAGCCACCCTAGCCTAATTGGCATGCCCTAGGTCCCAGTGAGAGACCTTATTTCAAAAAGTAAAGCAAGACCATCAAGATGGCTTGTCACATAAAAGTACTTGCTGCTGAGCCTCATGACCCTGGCACCCACATGGTAAAAACAGAGAGCTGACTTCCCCAAGTTGTTCTCTGAACTCCTCACATGTGTCTGCACCACAAACAAATAACAAACAAACAAATAGATAAAGTAAAGACAAAAAGCAAAACAGAAGAAAAACAAGGTGGATAGCTTCTGAGGAACAGTATCTCAGGTTGACCTCTGGCCTCCATGGACTCACAGACTTGCTCTTTCACACATACACTTCAATCTACATGTGCGCTTGAATGCAAATAAATATACAACACACCCATGCATACCCACACTTACATGTTTCATATTTAACAAGTCTTTCTCTGTCCTGCCAGCCAGCTCAAAAATAATGACATGGAGATTCATTATTAATTATGAAAGCTTGGCCTTAGCTCAGGCTTGTTTTTAACTACCTCTTATAGCTTAAATTAACCCATTTCCATTAATCTATGTTCTGTCATGTACAGGCCATCCTGTTTCTTCTGTGTCTCCTGTCCTCTCTTACATGCCTAAATTCATCTCCACTTCCTTTCTCTCTGCCTGGAAGTCCCACCTATACCTCCTGCCTAGCTATTGGCTGTTCAGCTCTCTATAAATGAATCACAGCAATATACTTCACAGTGTGCACATATCCCACAACATCCATATATGTATCTCTGTACCTGAAGAATAAATGAAATGAATGAAGGAAGCATCCAGATGCTACCTTGCCTACAGGATGCCACCTGGGAATGATGGGTGACTCAAAGGACACCCACAGGCATGAGTCATTAAAGACACAAAGGCCTTGGGGCCCCCATTGAGAAGAGCAATCAATAACTCCATTCTCTGTAATGTTCCCACTAAGCCCCTGAAAGAGAAATTCTAAAGACTGGGCTTTCAGACATTGGACTGTCTGTCTTTCACATCTCCTACAGCTCCATAGCTCCTGCTCCATTTCCAGTTTTACAAGTTGGGGAAGCTCTCTGTCATCAAATGTTTTGTGGGAAAGTATGTCCGGCCCACAGAAAGAAGGGCTGGGAAAGGATCTTAAAGAAGATGAGGTTTGTTTTTGTTTGATGAGAGTGACTCATGGTGTAGAATACCTCCAGGTAAAAACAACAAAATGTATCCATTGTCAGAAGTGTTGGGCCTGTAGTCAAATAATTACATAATGGAACTGTAGAAGCCAGTAGCAGATGAGAGGTTCAAGTCTTTCTTGTTGAATAGGCTTCTCCTACATACACCAAAATAACAACACAAGTCCCCATCAATAAGCTCAGGTGTTGTCCTGGGGCTAGCATAGAACATTCCAGAGATAAGAGGTTTTGTTGATGGGAAAAATGCTGAGTCTGCCCCCATCACTTGGTATCTGGGTCTTGTAAAGACTTTTCAGCTCATTCCAGTGTTAACCATGGCTGAGAATTCAAACTCCAGAGTCACATGATTTGGACTAAGGTCCAGTTCTTGCCGTGTTAGTTGTGTGGTCATGGGAAGATCCTCTCCATGTACCTTATTTCCCTCATCTGTGTGTGTAGCTGCTAGAAAGATTATCATGTTTAGACAAATGCTTGGTGTGTCCGAAATTACCTAGAGGTGTTGACTAATGCCGTGCCAGTTTCTAAAATGATGTGTTTACTAGTTTGCATGTCTGTGTGTGATTTGGGGTGCTGGGGTGCCGATGTGCTGGTCAGAAGACAAATCTCAGAGACTTGTTCTCTTCTTCCATCGTGGATTCCAGGGATAGAACTTAGATGTCCCCCAAGCATTTCCCCCACTGAGCCATAGCCAGACAGGCCATGCTGTTTTTATTTAATTTATTTATCTGTGTGTCTATGTGAGTGAAAGCGTGCCTGTGGGGGTGCCCAGATGCCAGAAGATAGCATCAGATCTTTTGGAACTGGAGTTATAGACAGTTGTGAGCCACCGGATGTGTGCACTGGGGACTGAACTCGGGTCCTCTGGAAGGGCAGCAATGCTCTTAACTGTTGACCCATCTCTCCAGCACCCCCTACCACCCATGACAGTTTTAAGAATGACCATGAGTCAGTTCCTAGGTATGAATTAGAAAATTGAATAAGAATATGTGTATCCCCTAAACAAAAGGCTGAACATATCAAAAATTCCTGACCCCCTCCCCCCAAAATTCTAAGGAGCATTTTACCAGGTAGTGTGAAGGGTTCCTTCATGAATAGACAGTACTTATACAAGCTTTGCTGATCATGAAAGGGGCACGTAACGGGAAAAAATGTAACAGAAAGCAAAGCTCACACTTTCTTTTTTAACTTGGAAATAGTCTTAGAAAGCAGAATATCTTCCTTTCAGTGTTGCTTGTTAGTACTAGGGACAGGACCCAGTGCCTGACACACACTTTTTTGGTTTACAGAGAAAGGAACTCATTCTGTAAATCAGGCCGGCCTTGAACTTCCTGTGCGTCCCAGGCTGGCTTTGAACCTGAAAACCTTTTGTCTCAGCCTCCCAAATTCTGGGATTATAGCTGTGTACCTCCAAATTTCAATTCTGCTGAAAGTTTAATTCTGAGAGATCCAACTGGAAGCTCTCAGATATCATTTAACTCCGTCCCTGAAATACGGCTGCTTATGAAAATGGTGTATCTATCATATAGCATCATTTATTTACTGATTAAGTCAGCATTTATCCTAATCCCTAAGTATTAGAACAATTACTCTGCGCTCTGAAAGGATATTTCCATGTTAGTGGCAAGATGGACCCTTATGTCTTTCATTCCTAATGCCCTTATTGGGTACAAGCAGGCAATGACACCTGAGATGCACTAGGAGATTAATTACACTAGTTCAATTCATTTCTAGCAATCAACAATCATCCACTTTCAATTAACTTTAGATGATCCTTCTCGCCAATTCCTCATTAGCTAATCAGAAGATATACCAGATCCAGGATGCTGGGTTGTCTTTTCAGGCAGTTAACAATCAAATATTAAGTGCTTATCGTGGGCCACACTATGATGCGGGGCCGTAAGAATTATTTAGGTTACTCCAGAAGTCAGAAAACTTATAATTCGTTAGGAGGGATTATTTATTTTTTTGCTCTGGCCCGAAAACACTTCAATTTTGGGTTAGTGTCTGAGAGTTGGAGAAATTTTAACGGAGTAACTTGATTTAACCACTTTTGGGCATGAGCCGCCAGTGAGAAGCTATGGCAGAAGGAAGGATTCTGAAAGGGAGTCACAGAGCAAGAGAATGGACAGTTTGAAAACCCCTTTAAATTGCTGGGGAGAGTCCTTGGGTGGTTTTAAAAATGACCACAGACATGGTCGCTTAAAAGAGTAGTGGCCAGGGCCGGCCCTTTTCTAGTGTGGTGAAGATGTCAGGGGGTGGCACTCCCTCCCATTCTCTTTACCTCAGGACCTCTCCCCTAAATACGGTGACATTCATGAGTGCCAGGGATTAAGGTGTAGAGTTATCTTTTTTGATATACCACTCAATCCACTCTCACTGTTTGTAGAATATTTTTGATATTTTTATGAAAAGTACTCCCAGAAAAATCACACGCACCCTATTAAAATATCAGTGCCAAGGCAAGTCCCCTAAAACAACAGTAATGTCAAACTATTCCATCACTTCTCGGTACTTACAGGAATATTTGAGACTGCTTAAGGTACTCCTCGGTCATCATGCTTGAATTTCTGTTTGGATTTGTGTGCTTTTTAAGCTATTAACTACAACGGCACATGTTATTACTGCAGCATGTCAGACTTTGAGGACGAAGAGGTTGGACTTATAACCAGAATGAGGGATTTAAATGCCCGAACTGTGACACATCTCCGCTAGCTTCGGGAAGCATTTTGTTTCTGTGTCTCACTTGTAGAAGGGCTCCCAAGACACTGAGATTCCACTTGTGTTGGAGACCACATGCGTGCCATCAGGTCCCGGGAAAGAGCCAACAAGTTCTGGCTTCGGATTGGAGGTGTAAAGACGGTGATTGAATTGCACTCTCACCCACATGACAATAAAAGGGCTGTACAAACTTTGTTTAGGACCTGGTGGGAGTTTTGGTTCAGAACGAGTCCCTGCTTCCAGAACAGGAGAGAAAGATAGGTGGGTACAGTCACTGTGGACAGGAGCAGAGGTCCTGAACAGAGAGCCTCTGTGGCAGCCAGTGCTGAGTTAGGAGAACCTGCAATGTCACCGGTGAGTTGCTTGAGAAGGAGAGCCTCAGTGGGGTCTCATCTTCCCGACACCCCACACTTTGTGAGCTTCATTTCTAGGAGACTTACCCGGCTCTCATGGTAAAGATCAGAAAAAAATGCTCTGTGCTTCTGTTGGGAAACAGCAAAGGAACCATTTTGAAGTAGCCGGAACATTCTATTGCTAACAAAGAGAAACACTTTTTTTTAAAAAAAAGTCTTTTTATTTTATTTTGAGTTAAATTTATTCTTTTGTATTTTGCTTTTAGATAAATCTATTCTTTCATATATGTGTATAATGAGTTCTGATTACACTCGCTCTCCACCTTCTCTCTCTCCCACCTCCATCAACCCCACCCCTTTCTGAAGTTCTGTCTTTTGGTTTGGTTTTATGACCCACTCAGTTTAACCAGGGCGTTGCACGTGATGATGGATGGGGAACTTTCCATTGGAGCCTGGTGGGCTCACCAGCAGCTGAAGACAATGACTGCTCCCTACCCCAGCATCCATCACTAACCAGTAGCTCCCCAGCAAGCTGTAGTTCCTCATGACTGACTGTTGGCAGGCTCAGTCTTGCGCTGGTCCAGTGCAGGCAGCCATGCATGGCTCCCGTGATTCCGTCATGTACAGAAGACAGTGTTTTGTAGCCCTCTCCCTGTCTTCTGGCTCTTACATTCTTTCTGCCCCTTCCGGTCTGCAGGGTTTCCCAAGCCTTAGGAGAGGTAGCAGAAATGTCCTGCTTAAGGCTGAGCACTCGTCACTAAGAGCACTATGGACAGCCACTGCTGTCTACTGCAGGGGAGCCAAGAGGAACTGCTTTATCAGTGCCTTACAGGTGGAGTTTTATGGAGCTTGAGCCCCCTGGGAAAAGGGTAAATTCCCAACTTTAGCCCTATTTCTTTCCTGTCTCCTCTAAGGAGAAGGCGGGCAGGGACCTGTGATGTGATTCTGAAGGCAACAGTCAAGAAAGAGCTTCAGCTCTTTAAAACACTGAAACCCAATTGTGGGATGTGAGAGGGATTCACCTCCCTCACTATCAACACACGAGATGAAGAGACACAACGAAAGAACTGTGCTCCTCAGATCTCATTTTCAAGGAAACCTTCAGGTAGGGAAACCAGAAGACGGTAGTCAGTACAGCGGAAACAATTGGGCAGGATAATGGCAGTAACCCTAGCCAGGTGTGCAAGCAAGCACACGGACCCTCACAGCAAATCCACCCTGCTCCATCCATCACAGCCCACTTCTAAGGAGAAACCACGGGCGGGTGGGCTAACAGGTAACACAAGAGACAGTATGGTGATATTTTATTTGTGCTGAAATGTGATTTTATTTGTATGTTAATAAATAAAGTTGCCTGGGGGTCAGAGCTAATAGCAAGCCATAGCAGAAGCCCGGCAGTGCACGCCTTTAATCTGATCACATGGCAGGCAGAGTCTGTGTGTTCAAGGACATAGCTAGCTTGGAGACACACACCTTTAATATCAATACCAACCATAGAGACCTGGAGGTCTGTATAGACAGGCAGTAACAAGGAGGTCATGTGGTTGGGTTTACAGCCAATGAGAAGGCAGAACAGAAAGTCAATAAAAAGACAGACACACAAGAAGTAGGTCTCTTTCTGAGGGGAAGGACGGCAGCAGGTGGTAAGAAGGCGGTTTTAGTATCAGCTTTTAGCTACTGCTCTGACCTCTTGGGCTTTTAACTCTTCATTTGGCTCTGTGTTTCTTCATCTACACATCAGACCAGACAGGGCAAGCTTCAAACATGGCAGAGATGTTGCAGTTATCAGTGTGGGAGTTCAAGACCACTCTGTCAGCTGTATTTACAACAAGCAAACACTGATGTTCTCGGAGCTGTAGTAGGAATGGTGGGCAATGCAGAGGAACAAGAGGCCACAGAAGGGGAACGAGGGAATAGAGTGTGCCTCTAGGGGGCGCCCGGTTAGATATGATGGTGCAGATGGAGTCAGTTTCTAGAGCCAAAACCGATTCAAGGGGAAAAGACAAACAGCATGGCCAATGAGGGACAATGGCAGAGGTGCAATGTAGGCACAATGGGAATAGCAAAGGAAAGAGGGAGAGAGGAGCAGAAGAAACGTGTGGCGACACAGTATCTGAGGACTTTTTTTTTTTTTTTAAGATTTATTTATTTATATGTACACAGCGTTCTGCCTACATGCATCCCTGCAGGCCAGAGAGGGCACCAGATCTCATTACAGATGGTTGTGAGCCACCATGTGGGTGCTGGGAATTGAACTCAGGACCTCTGGAAGAGCAGCCAGTGCTCTTAACCGCTGAGCCATCTCTCCAGCCCCTGAGGACTTCTTAAATGAATGACCGGCACCAAACCACAGACTCCAGAGATGCAGGAAACGCTAGGTAGAATTAAAGAAAAAGAAAAAAAAAATGTGCTTAGGAATATCACACTCAAAGTTTAGGAAACCAAAGGCAAGGGAAAACTTGACAGAACTCAGAGAACACTATACCTCACCTATTGAGGGATGAGGATAGGGATTACATTGAACTTCTCTTCAGAAATTATACAAAAAGGATGGAGTCAGATATTTAGCTTGAAGGGAGAAAACCATCTCTCTAAAGCTCGGTACCTAGTGCAATATTCTTCCAAAGTAAAGTAGGGAGAAAGGCTTTTTGTAGAAGGAGTTTGTTGCCAGAGGACCCGCAGTGCAGGGACTGTCAAAAGAAATTCTTCAGAAAGGAGGAAAATTATCCGTGTCAGAAACTCGGGCCCACACAAACAAAGCAAGGGGTTAGAAAAGGGGGAAATGACCAGAAAATGTTTTTTCTTAAATATTGTTACATTTATTTATTTATTTATTGTATCTATGTGCACGCATGTGTGCATGTGCTATGGCATGGGTGTGGAGGTCAGAAGACAGCTTGTGGGGGTCAGCTCTCTCCAGCCACCGTGCAATTCCTGGGGATGGAACTCATCAGGCTTAGTGGGAGCCATCTTGCCAGCCCTGAAAGATTTTTTTCCTCCCTTTTCCCTCCCTTTCTTCTCCCTTCATTCTCTCTCTCTCTCTCTCTCTCTCTCTCTCTCTCTCTCTCTCTCTCTCTCTCTGGCAGTCAGAAGACCACCTCAGGTCTTGGTCCTTGCCTTCCATCTTGCTTGTGACTGGATTTCCTTTAGTCTGGCACTGTATCCAGGCTACGGGGCCTGTGAACTTCTGGAATTTTCCATCTTCTTTTCCTCCTCCTGCTGCTAGAGCACAGGGATTACAAACACACACTGTCATGCTTGGCCTCCTGTGGGCTCTGGGGATTTGTACTCAGTCAGGTCTTCATGTTTGTGTGGTTGTGTGGCAAGTGCTCTCTACCCACCACTGAGCCACCTTCCCGCCCCCCTCATTCTTACCTGCTCCCATAGAGTCATTCAAAGTAGTAGCAACAATACAGTTTAGTGATTGTAGCTTATAGATAAGAAAGAGGAAAGGCAATAAGGTAATAATGGATGGCAGGGATGAGTCTGGAACATTACATGTTTCTTTCACTATTTATTTGAAAGGGGGCTTGTTTTAATTGTCTGTTACAAACTCGAAGGCAGCCACTAAAAATAAGAAAGATGTTGTTCTTATGATAAGGTGAGGCTAAAAAATAGAATCATATTAATTGTTCAGAAGAATAGGTTAAAAATAGTGGGAGACAAAATGATATTAAGAAAAAAAAGCAGCAGATAGAATATAGTTATGAGGGGCTGGAGAGATGGCTCAGAGGTTAAAAAGTCTTGCTGTTCTTATAGAGAATCTGTACCCACATGGCAGATCATAACCATTTGTAACTCTCTTTCCAAGCCTTCTTTTGACGTCCACAGGCTCCAAGAATGTATGTGGTACACAGACATGCACACATACATATAAAAGTAAATAACAATACATTTTAAAATGAAAATAGTTTTGAATACAATAGGCATTAGCCCAACTCTGGGGAAAAAAATCTTAATTAGTTGAAACTACTCTTTCCTAGGATGAGAAAGGTTATTCTGCAGTTTGGTTTCACCATTTATTGATTCTGGGATGTCCTTATATGTCCAACTTTCTGTACACATTTTTAAAAGGGGGCGACAATCCATATTAGAATGCTTGTTGTAGGTTTAAGTGAGACAATACACCTATATAAGACTCCAGCACTCGGTATACACTAAGCACTCAATAAATGCTTCCCACTACTATATTTTGAAAGAAATAAGAGTTTACTAAGTACCTATTGTGTGTTAGGTGGAGTATTAATACCACTTGATTTGTGTTTATTAAATAAATATGCCATGTGATATGAGCATATAGATAAGTTAGAAAATATTATTAACTGACATATGTGTTGAGGAGACACACACATGCACTAAGAGACAGACAGAGAAGAAAACTTCCATTGGATGTATGTGTTTTCCAATTGTATGTTGCAAGTCTGCCTCTTGAGAAGATAGTATCGGGACATGAGGCCTTTGTGAGGTAATTGAACTATGAGAGCAGAGCCCTAATGAATTGGAACAGTGCAGCTACAACAACACCCCCAGCTTTGCTGAGCAGCCAGACACCCAGGCTGCTTGGTGAGCCCCAAGCCAGAGAGAGATTGGTCTCAAAAAACAAGACAGATGGCTCTGGAGGAGCCACACCTGAGATTGCACATCCATGGACGGACACACCCCCACACAGAGAGAAGGTCTTCATTGTAGAAGAATTTCTAAACTGTCTTATTAAATAAGAATCACAGAGCCAAATATAGGGGTGAAAGCCTTAAAGATCAGGGCAATAGTGAGAGCCACCAGCTAGCCTTAACTCATGCAGTAGCTTCCCAAGAGAGTTACTTCCTGTCTACTTAGGCTTTTATTGCCTTGCTGTTCTGTCCTCTCATTGGCTCTTAGCCTAGCAACCTCATTTCCTTGTCTGTCTGTACAGACCTCCAGGTCTCTGTGGTTGGTACTGGGATTAAAGTCGTGTGTCACCACACTTGGTTGTTGCCTAGTGTGTCCTTGAACACACAGAGAGCCTGCCTGCTATGTGATCCGATTAAGGGCCTGTGCTACCTCTGCCTGACTCCTATGTTTACTTAAAAATGGCTGGCTATGTCCTCTGATCTCCAGACAAACTTTATTTATTAACATACAAATAAAATATCACCACATTTCAGCACAAATAAAATATCACCACACCTCATTACTCCCATCATGTAAAGACACAGGAAGAGGTCTGTAAGACAGTGGGCCTTTAGCACACAATAAACCTGCCCTCATTGTGACCATCCAGCCTTCAGAAGGGCAAAGATTAAATTTCTCTTATTTATGATGTTTTGTTATGGCAACCTACCTGGTCTGCCTCCCTCCATTCAACAGTGACTCTTGTCAATACCCTGGCAAAAATCCTTCTGATATTTTAATGCAAATATGTATATGTTTACATATTTAGAGAGAAAATTCAATATTTATACATGTGGATATACAGGCACTTTTTTTTTTTTTAAAGGGGCAGGATTAAGTGTGTTCTGTTTCTGTATCAGTGTGTTCTCATAGAGCTAATATACCCAAGACTTCAGTGTAAATACATATTTAATTATTTCAAAGTGTATAATAATTTTTTTGTTTGTTTGTTTGTTTGTTTGTTTTCCGAGATAGGGTTTCTCAGTGTAGCTTTGCGCCTTTCCTGGAACTCACTTGGTAGCCCAGGCTGGCCTTGAACTCACAGAGATCCGCCTGGCTCTGCCTCCCCAGTGCTGGGATTAAAGGCGTGCACCACTACCGCCCAGCAAATAATTTTACCTGAATTTTTAAAATAACAATATTTTTGCTTTGCTGTTTGATTATATAGTGAGAATGTATATAAACAAACAGGAATTAAAGAAAATAACGGCCAGGAACGGAAGCCACCACAGGGCAGATCTCTCATCCCTTTTAGTGAACTTCTTGAGGAATTCTCGAGGCCACAGGGATGTAACTGAAATCCCCACTTTCAGCAGTACATTGAGACAGAAAGGAAAAGTAAAGTGGAAGCCCTTCAAAGACCAGACAGAAGGACCTTTCCAATAACACATTCTAGAGCATAAACCACGGAACCTTATCAAGAGTCTGTGGGAAACGCAGCAGAAAGAGACAGAAATTCTGCTGGCTGGGCTCGGCGGTTACCGCTACTCGGAGGGATAGCCCTGAGTTCTGAGCCACACCCTCACTCAGTCTCTGACCATCAGGAGTCCCAGGAATGGGTGGGGACCTGCATTTCTTTCCCCGTATGCTGTTGACCTTGCTGTGCCCTTCTGTTCTTAATAGCAGGCCAAACATGGGCTGTGGTGCAATGCTTGGGTATTAACAGGCACACTCTTAACTGGAGAACAAAACCAAATCCATCCGCAACTGGTCATTATTTCCTCTTTAGTTCTCTCCTCACCCCCAAGTAGTACAAGAGATAGAATTGAGTGTGTGTGTGTGTGTGTGTGTGTGTGTGTGTGTGTGTGAGAGAGAGAGAGAGAGAGAGAGAGAGAGAGAGAGAGAGAGAGAGGCGCGCACCAGGTGGAGCCTGATGGGGTGGACAGAGGAACACACACACACACACACACACACACACACACACACACACACACACACACACACACGCCAGTCCCCACAACAAAGCCCTCCTCTGCTCTGTTGACATTTCTAGCGAAAATAATGCTCAAGAGCTGGGCGTGGAGGTAACCCCGGCCCTGGAAGGACCAGGGCATCAGGACTTCGAGGCCTACATGGGGTACATAGTGAGACCCCTGCTTCGAATAATTAAGCAAACAATCACCTTTGGGGAAGGTAGACAGGATGGAAAACACAGAGCACAAACCTGCCTCTGTTACCGCTTTAGCGCTTCTTCCCAGGGCTGCTTGCTCTCTACGTATTGACATAAAATTAGTGAAAAATGAGATCACAGGAAACCAGTCTTGCAACATGTCTCCCCCCCACCCCCCGACGTAGCAAAACACCAGAAACCTCTTCTCATGTCATTAAATTCTAGTTAACATGTTTTACCTTTTCACTTGAATTTTTAAGCAGCACTCTTGTTACTTTACATCTCCATCGTGTTTTATTTGAGCACCGATACCTGTTTTTATTGGCTGAGGCTGCGCAAGCGGCGGCGGCGGTGGGGGGTGGGGGGGGGGAGGTGGGGGTAGGGCGCTCAGGTTTCCTTTTTATATAATGAAGGCTCTTTTCTCCATCTCCGTGAGGCCAGTTCCATTTGTCTCACTTAATTCGTATTACTCATGCCGAAGAACACTTTCTAGCTCTGATGCCTACCGCTAATGGGCACATTCTGTACATAGAGCGTTTGTGAAATGTTGGTAAAGAGCAGGCCCCACATTTCCCTGTTTGATGAGTCACTGTCAAGGAAGGAAAATCCCGCTTCCCTCAGTGAAGCCTGGGCCCCTTTGCTGAGAACAAGCCCATGTTTTAGCACAGATTGCTGATGAAGTTATTTTGCCTTAAGACATTTTTTTCCTTTCTTTTTTTTTTTTTTTTGGTTCATTATTTGAAACGGGAAGAAAATCTCATTTGACAAGTTTGAACCCATAGTCCCCTGGAGAGTGAGAAGTATGACCAGGGAAATGTAAAAACTAAAGATGGTCACATGAACTACTTGCTTACTTTCCATTTGGGGCCACCTTCTCTGTCTTCACAGGAACCGGTCGCTGCCATCCTTGCCTGTAATCCCAGCCCTTGGGAAACTGGGGCAGGAGGAGCAGAGTTCGAGGCCAGCCTGGGATACATTGTGAGCCGCTGTCTTAAAAACGAAAACAATCTCTGGGCATGGTGCTGCTTTGCCTTTAATTCCAGCATTGGGAAGCAGAGGCAGGTGGATCTTTGTGAGTTTAAGGCCAGCCTGGTCTGTGTATCGAGTTCCAGGCCTGCCAGGGTTACTGGCTGTCTCAAAAAGCAAGCAAAACAAACAACATCAACATCAACAATGAAACAATCAGGGCTGGAGAGATAGCTCAGTTAGTTAAAAAAAAAAGTGCTTGGCACACAAAAACAAAGACCTGAGTTCAGATCTCCAAAACCCACAGAAAGCGGGGCTCATGCCTGTACCTTCAGCATTAGGCAGGCAGGGACAAGATCACTGGAGCTTACTGGGCAAGTACCAATCAGCTAATGTCAGGTTCAGAGATAGACTCTTATCAAATGTGAGAGGGTGGAGGATAGAAGACACCTGATGTCATCAACTTCTACCCCTACCTGCAACTGTGTGTGTGTGACACACACACACACACACACACACACACACACACACACACACCATATGCATATAAAAGCAAACAAGAAACACACTTGTGACCTTATCAGAGCTCAAGCTGTTAGGACTGAGTTTGAAAGTATGGAGGACTGGGGGAGGGCTTCCTTGGTAGAGAGCAAGTTTAGCATGTGCCAGGCCCTGGGTTCTCTCCCTAGCACCCCATCCACTAGCAGCAGACTTAGCTGACCTCAAGTCGATTAAGCAACTGAATTAATTTGTTAGTATAAAATAAAACATTCTACTCTGTCATGATAAAATGTCAATGACATAACTGACATTTGTCCTTGACTCGGCTCTGTTGATTTTTCCAGGCACTTGGCTTTTTATGAAATTCATTTCTGGCCCTGGGCTGACCTCAGCTGCCCTTGGCCGAGTTCAGGCAGAGGCCTGTCAGCTCTGGGGGCCCTTTCTCTTTCTTCCGGTCTTCCCTGCCACGTTTCCTGTTTTGGCTCCTGCCACACTCTGCCGTGTGCCTTCTGGGGGTGTTTAAACTCCTGTTAGCCCCGTGGTTACCACCTTCTCCTCCCACCCCTAAGTTCATGCCTTTTTCTGCTCCCTTCTGCTCCCTCCCGCTCTGCTGCTCTCTCTCTTCTCCTTGCCTTTCTGTCTCAGGGACGCCCTTCATCAGCCTCCAGCTTCTGCGAGCCACGGCAGAGGCGCGTTTGGACAACAGTGGACAGGTGCTGTTCTTGCTCCTCAGCTCCGGTGTTGTCAGAATTGCCTGGAGCGCTTCAGAACTGGCAAGTGCCAACCTGTGTCCTGGTCTTTGACCCTGACCCTGTACACGCTTCCTTTCTCTCTTTGGTTGTGTGAGCATCACGATGTCCGACCGCACCCTAAAGAAATGCCCCATCTGCACTGGAATAGTTCCCTTTTCTTTAAAGACTAATTTTTTATTTACATGCATGTTTGTGTGTCTGCCTGTGGGTGTGGGTACCTGTGCAAGCCAGAGGAGACGTCAGATTCCCTGGAGTTGGAGTTGCAGGCAGTTGTGAGCTGTGTGATGTGGATGCTGTCAACCAAACGTTGGTTCTCTCCTAGAGCAGCACGTACTTTTAACCCCTGAGCCATCTCTCTCGATCCAGTACCACGACAATTCTGAGAGATGCTGTGAGGATGAAGATAGACACCGAGGTTTGGAGTATAGACCCAGCAAACCAATGGGGACTCTTCACAATTTAAAACAAATATTGATCACATATTGAAACGATCGCTTGGCTAAACTGGGTCAAATAAAATATACGACAAAAGTATTTTTACTTGTTTTTCCTTTGAAAAATAGTTACCAGGGAACTGAAGATGATATGTATGGCTCATTATTGAAGCCCTTGCTGTGTTTCTATTGAACAGTGTACAGCCAGGTCTTTGAGTTGTCACTTAGGAATGGGCAGTTTTCTTTTTTCTTTTCGTTTTTCTTTTTCTGTTTTGGTTTTCGAGACAGGGTTTCTCTGTGTAGCTTTGCACCTTTCCTGGAGCTTGCTCTGTAGACCAGGCTGGTCTCAAGCTCACAGAGATCCGCCTGCCTCTGCCTCCCGAGTGCTGGGAATAAAGGGATTAAAGGCATGTGCCACCACCGCCTGGCGAAATGGGCAGTTTTCTATGCTTTAAGGACTCAGGATGGTGTGTGCGCATACATACAAATATGTCCATTTTTGTGGAGGGGGAGGCCGGAGATCAATGTCAGGAGTCTTTCTTGGTTGATCTCTGCTTTACTTCTTGAGGTAGGGTCTTTGACTGAACCTGGCTGGGGCTTACCCATTCAGCTAGACTGACCAGCCAGCTCCAGGGATGCTACTGTCTCTACCTTCCCAGACTGGGATTATCAGCATGGCTTTAAAAATATATTTATTGATTTGCAGTGGTGGAAACAGCACATGTTCCATGGTGCAAATATGGAGACCAGAGGACAACTTTCACAAGTCAGTTTTCTCCTTCTACAACGTGGGCCACAGGGACTGAACTCAGGTTGTCAGGGACTCACACTCAGGTTGTCAAGTGTGTGCTTGCTAAACACTTTACCAACTAAGCTGTCTCTTCAGCCCCAGACTCAAGATTTTCTTCTCAATTTATTAGCATTTCCTTGTTCTTACTTTGTTTTTGCATCTTAGAATTAGGGGTAGTATGTCTTAAAGACAAGGATATACACACTTTTACTAATGTCTCCTAAAATTAATTAAAAGGAAAAAAATGACCATTAGCTGTATCTTATCCAGGATCAGTTTTTTGTTTGTTTGTTTTCTGTTTTTTGGTTTTTTTTGTTTTGTTTTGTTTTTGTTTTTGTTTTGTTTTGTTTTTGTTTTGTTTTTTGAGACAGGGTTTCTCTGTGTAGCTTTGCGCCTTTCCTGGATCTCACTCTGTAGCCCAGGCTGGCCTCGAACTCACAGAGATCCTCCTGCCTCTACCTCCAGAGTGCTGGGATTAAAGGTGTATGCCACCACCACCCGGCTAGGATCAGATTTTTTTTAAAGCTGCCTGAAACAATTCCTATTTGATCATGGCTGTGTTATAGAATTTAATATTACTTTTAAATGGTTAAACTTTTATTTGCTTTTGTGTAGGCTGAGAATGATTCTTTAATTTGTCACTGAACATTAATTACAATTCTTGCCAAGCAGGTTGAAAATCTGCTTTGCTTTGTGGCTTGAAATTGATGCTAATTAGTGAGTCAGAGCTTTGGTACAAAAAGCACAGGAACCTACTACCAGGAAAGAGAAAAACTGCTTATTTTTATTTCTGTCATTGTGTTTATTAGGCAAGAATATCTTCCTTGAGTTAGTTAGAAGCCATGTGGAGGTCCAATGTTAGCTTGGGCTGCCCTAAAAATACACCTGAGCCTGAGTGGCTTAAACTTTTCCACAGTTTTGGAGGCTGTAAGTCTGGGAGTCAGGGTGCTGGGATGGGTCTGAAGGAGACTCTTCCTGAAGAGAGTACCAACCTTGGCAGTTCTTCTCACAAGGGTGCTGATGTCACCAGGGGACATCATCCTCATCCTCAGGGTCTCTTCTAGACTTCACTTTCTCCCACAGTTCTCACCTCTAAAACCAGAGCATTGGGAATTAACATCTCAACTTATGAATTCTGTGCAGGGGAGATAAAGACATAAAGGTAAATTATAATTTTAATCGTTGTGGTGGTGTGAATGAGAACGGCCCCCTTAGGCTCGTATATTTGAATGCTCGGTCCCCAGCTGGAAGAGCTATTTGGGAAGGATCAGGGGGTGTGGCCTGGTTGGAGGAGGTGTGCCATTGGGGGCCAGGTCTGAAGTCTCAAAAGCACATGCCATTTCCAGTTAGCTCTTTCCGCCTCACAAGACTGTGGGTCAAGATGTAAGCTCTCAGCTATTGCTTGAATGTCATGCCTGCCCATCTGCTGCCATGATCTCCACCGTGATGGTCTCTGTGAAAATCTGTGGAACTGTTAGCCCCCAGTTAACCCTTTCTTCTCTAAGTTGTCTTGGTCTTATCACAACAGTAGAAAAAACTAAGACAATCAACATTTTTTTTCTCTTATGCATTCTTTCCTGTATCATCTTTTACTTATTTTTTAACACACTATTTTTATTCTTTGAGACTTTTATACATAATATAATGTATTTTGACCATATTCACCTCTCACTCTTCCCCCTAACGACTCCTTGCAGGTCCATCCTCCACCACCTCTTAACTTCATGTCTTTTTATTTTTTTAAATAACCCAACAAGTCCAATTTGTGCCACCCCCTACTCATGGGTGTGGGACCATCCACTGGAGTGTGCTCGGCTTATAGGAGCCACACCTTAAAAGAAAACTGATCCTTTCTGCCCTAGCAGCCATCAGTTGAGAACACTTGCTGAGTTAGGGTGGGGACTCATGAGCCACTTCCTCCCTCCCCCCTCCCTCCCTCCTCCCCCTCCCTCCCCCCTCCTCATTCCCTCCCTCCCTCCCTCCCTCTGTGCTGGGATGTTGACTGGCTTGCTCTTGTGTAGACAATCACAATCAGTTTGCTGTGAGCTCATGAGTGTGGTGGTCCTGTCATGTCCAGAAGACACCATTTCCCTCCTGTCCTAACACCTGGCTCTTACAATTTTTCTCCTCTCTCTTCTCTGATGACCCCTTTGTCTCGGGAGAGGGGAGAACGTGATGTAGATGTCCTATTTGTGGCTGACCACTGACATTTATTCTTTCTGCACAATAAACATGTTTTTTGTTGTTGCTGTTTTTTGCTTTTTCTTAGTCTCCTTATGTAACTCGGGCTGGTCTAGAACTCATGCTGTAGACCAGTCTGGCTTTAAAGCAGATCCTCCGGCTTCTGCCTCCGGAGTGCTGGGGTTAAAGATGGGCATCATTGTGCTGGGCAAGAAGAGTATTCTCATGTCAATTTTATTTTGGTAGTCTGCTATTTATAAAGTAGACAGATGATTGAGAAAACAGACAGAGTACATGAAAAGGATGATGATAACTACCCTCTTAGTCATGGCCCATCTGACTTCACATGGAGTCTAATTTGAAATTTCAGTGATTATAACAAATATTAACTTCTTACTAGGCACTAGGCACCATGTTTAGTGCTTTTGATGAGCTTTTTTTTTTTTTTTTTTTTTTTTTTTTTTTTAATCACACAGCATTGTCAGGGGTAGAGACCATTTCTCAGACCTGGCGAAATGGGGATTTTCTATCTATGACATGTCTTTCTTTTAAAAAGTTATTTATTTATTTTTATGTGTATGGATGTTTTGTATGCATGTATCTCTATGCACCATGTGAGTGTCTGGTGCCCACAGCGGTCAGAAGAGGGCATTGGATTCCGGGCAACTGGAGTTAGAGATGTTTGTGAGCCACCATGTAGGTGCTGAGAATCAAACATGGGTCCTCTGGAAGAGCAAGTACTCTAACCACCAGGAAAAGTCTCCAGCCCTAACATTTCTTTCTTTGAGACAGAACCTCCTGGAGCCTCAGGATAGCCCTAAATCAACCATGTTATTGTAGTGATCCTCCTGTTTCCATCTCCTTTGTGGTGGCATTGCCGGTGTGCGCTACCACACCTGGTTTGATGTGGTCCTGGGGTTTGAATCCAGAACTTTACCAGTTAGGCTAGATGTCTAGCCCTGTTGATAACAATTTTAACTCTGGTCTGCGAGAGTAAGATCCTCTTTCCTTCCGTAGCTTGTGTGATGATAAACCTTTAGGGAGCCATCACAGAAAATATAAAGGAGACACAATTTGCTATACTAAGTCAGAGGCATGGAGACAGATTCAAGAACTCTTTGGAGACAAAATCAGTAGCAGTTGATGGCTGGCTTAGGGAGTAGGGGAGCACTCTAGGTTGACTTTAGGGAACTTGCTGAAAAGATGAGACTATTATCCATTGAATTGCTCTGTACATAAGGAAATGAAATTCTAGGGAGATTTCAGAGAAACATTTTGACCTGAATACTACTTACGTTGTATCTACATGAGCAAAATTTAATGACGTGAGGTAAACTGGGTGAATAAGTCTTTTTATAAGGAAGCGAGAGAATGAACATCTGTTGTATTTACCCACTTTTGTTTCACGGCTGTGCATAAAGAATCTTAGCCATACTTACAACTAGTCCTTTAGGACTTTTATAACTCACTGTGGCTGAAAGAAAGGCTACCATTCTCCCAGATAGATGTCTTAGTTTTCTGTTGCTGCTGTTATAACACAATTAATTGAAACCCAAATGACCTACTTCTCATTAGACCCTACTTCTTAAAGGTTCTGCTTCCTAATAGTGCCACAGGCAGAGGTCAAAGTCTTTATGATATAGGGCCTTGATGGTGTGGTATGGTTCTGTGTCCAAAATATAGCATCATGTAAAGTAAGAAACTCACAGGGGGAGGGGAGAATATATATATATATGTATGGGAGATATTATTTTGCCTGCCATCCAGCCCTTCTGGGATAGAGATCCTAAAATAAAGTGTAAGACAAGGGGTTGACATTCATCCTTCCTTCTGTTTCCAAAGTTGGGAAGGTTTTTGGGTAGATTCACCTCATCATCAAGGTTCAGTATTTAGAGATGCTTTGATATTCGGGAATCAAGCTGATTTTGGTGAGTCTTGTCATTTGTTGAGACGTTTTGTCATCATTCGAGGTCTGCTGCTATGTCATGCCATGTTGGGGGATGACATAACATAACAGTAAAAGCAGACTATTGTCAGGGTGATCCCTTTGGAGCCCTCACATCAGGTGTCCTTGCGTTCTTGGGAGTAGGATAATCCACCACAGTTATGTCCAAGTAACTGCTTATCAAAGCCACTAGTTAGTCTTTGGTAATACTAGTGGCTCTTTAAAATGCCCCATTTTGAGTTCAACTTATACAGCTTAAATAATCATTGTCTGTGGCAGATTCTTTATAAACAGACCCCATAGGGAAAAGTAAACCCGTAAACCCGTCTGAGAACTTTATCTAACTTCTAAGTACAGAAGCCTTTTTATGAAGGCGACTAATAATTGCTTATTATTATTATTATTATTATTATTATTATTATTATTATTTACTTCTGTGGCCATGTCAGCAAAAAGGACAAAGTGGATGTGCTGGTGTACAGTGAGCACAGGGCAGAATTTCTAGGCTGGTCAAGTAGGAAAAGATGTGAGGGCAGAGGTCTCCCTGGTGGAACAGCTAAATCGTTTTATCTGCTTGAAGGAAGAAGGCTAGGCCAGAGGACAGGTTCCAGTCAAAGTTCCAGGGTTTTGGTTTGGGAAATAAAGAAGTCCTTGTAGAGACAGATGGGATCTGAGTTCTCTCAACATGGCATTAAGAAACTTAGAAGCTGGCTTGACGCACCAAGCAACGAATCAGAGAAGCAGACTCAGGAGGGAAACCGTGCCCAGGAGTCCTTGTTTATCCTTCAAAGAATAACACATCACAGTTAATTCCAGTGTTAAGGTCTGCACTTGTCTACACTTTCAGTCAACATTTAATTACTACTTACTGTATGTCAATCACTGTGATGGGTGGCTGACTTTGTCAGGAATTATACAGTTGATAGGGAAACTAATAAGCTATAAACGTCACCACCATTTTACTCCTGAATTCTGTGCTCAGCATTTAAGAATAAGGTATTTACATCTTACAACCTGCAGTTCCAAAATAATGCTAAAAAAAAAAAAAAAAAGAAAAGAAAAGAAAAATTGCTGACCTCTAGGAGATTACACACAAACTCTTTTGCCCACAGGCATCTCTAATGATCTTTGAGGTGTTTTTAAGGATAAGTGGTACTCTCTGATAGCAAATTATCCTTTTATTTGCTTTGAAGGTGGGTTTGTGGACACAGGAGTGAGTGGTTAGAGCGGTTGGATTTGGAGACTATGTTTAAAGAAGTTATCCTCTTGGGAAAAGTCAAACAGCCGGGTATTATTCTGAATATGTTCATGGCTCGCAGCCTGCCTGAGAAGCTTGGCAATCAATAGCTGTCCCCGGCAAAGGTGCAGCTCTGATTTTTCTTGAAGTGACAGAAATATTTGTCACAGAAGTTGCTAAGTGGCATGACTGAATCTTAATCCTCTTGCTAGGAAAGGAATGTGTTTGTTACAACCAATTTATGATAATCCTAGCCGATTTGCGTGGTGCTTACAGAGGCCGGGGAGGTTGAAGCGCTTACCGACTGCTGACTCACTTAATCCTCACCCCAGAAGGGTCAGAGCTATTTTGTAACTGCTGTCAGGCCCATTCTGGAGATGAGAAGATTGAGTCAAAGGGAAGCTCAGCATTGGCAGAAGGCCACAAAACCAGTAAGAAGCAGGGTCAGGCACAAAAACACAGTTAACATGGCTCCATTTGTTTGCGTCTCATAAACGAATCCAATAATCTCGAGATTATCATTAAAATGGAGAATCATTGCTGTTTCGTCCGGTTCCTTCTTACCCATAGCTTGATTTTCTGGCTCTTCTGGTTGGATGTTGGGTTTGTAATTGCTTCTCTGAGCTCAGGAGAAGAACTTTTCTCAGATCTTTGTGTCACTTAATTGCAAAACAATATGTTGTATACACTCAAAATTCCAGAGAGGCTTGATTCTGGCCTATAATGACCAGTCGCTACCCAATGACATAAAAAGTATAAAAAGTGCGGCGACTAGGGGGCACCAAGAAAGCTTCCTCATCCAGGGTCGTAGGACTTCAGGCAGGCTCTATAGACTCATTTTCTCTGCCTAGTGGTGGTGGGAGCCAGGTGGCCCAAGGCGGTGTACCGGAGATTTGAGTCTCTCGTTCCCCGGAACTGAGCGTCTTCAGCTCTAGGCGGAGAGAAAGCCTCATCGCAGGCAGGGAGTCTTGGCCAGTGTGCTGGGCGGTACCATGCAGAGCTGGCCCCTTGAGCCTTAGGAGGAGCTCGGGCACATCCTTGGGCGACCTCTGGGTGTCAGGGACATCACCCTGGAGTGAGAGGGGGGCGGGCATCCATCTCAGGAAGAAGAGAGAGGAAGGGGGCTCCAGTTACCCCCCACCTCTGACCTCCCCCGCCTGACTCGCTCTGTCGCCGCCGCCCACCTGGGCGTCCGAGGTTGCTGCGGCGTGGGTGCTGGCTCCCCAGGCCTCATTGGGTGGCTGATTGTGTGCGGAGTTCTCCGGGTCCCTAGCTTCCTCCCCTATCCAGGCGCTCCCCCCGCCCTCCCCGCGCCGCCCTCTGTCCCCTAGTACCAGACAGGCTGGTTCTCTACCCCTCGGGTCCGTGCGCGCTGGTGGGTTTGGCCTGCGCGGCGGCGGCGGCGGCGGTGGCGGGGGAGCGAGTGAGCGAGCGCGAGGGGCGGGCGCGAGTGGTTGTGAGTCACCGGTACCTGGAGCGCTAGCGACGCAGAGCCAGCGGCGCACAGCCCGAGTCGGAGCCGAGCGCCAGCGTCTCCGAGTGCGGCCGGCCCCAGGCCCCGCCGCGCCCCCTTGCACCCCACCAGACCAGTTCGCCCGCGCTTGAAGCCCTTCTGCTTGTCCCGAGGTGGCACGGGGCTCGCCGGGGGATGTCACATCGGCTCCCCGGAGCCCCCAGCCACCGCCGCAGCAACAGCCACCGCCCGCGGGAACCGCGACAATGAATCCCCAGTGCGCCCGCTGCGGAAAAGTGGTGTATCCCACGGAGAAAGTCAACTGCCTGGATAAGGTGAGCGAGGGGGGCGCCTGGCCAGCCAGCCCGGACCTGCCGGGCGCTCGGCTGCACCTGCTCCAAGAAGTTTTGGCACCTGGGTTAGAAAAGATGAGTGGGTTGGTATGTGCCCAGGGAGAGGATGCTCGAAGGAAGACCCCTGTCGCTGTGTCTGAGACCTCTACGATCAGATGTTAAGGGTGTTGGAACTAGGAAAGGCTTTTGTCCCGGGTGTAGGGTGCGCGACAACCACACGGCTGCCTTGAAGGACGCATGGCAGCCCCGGCACGGAGGAGCTAGGATGGGTACCCAGTAGCTAGGCTGAGCCATCCTGCAGCCAAGCTGAGAACCCAGGAGCTAGGCTGAGCACCCAGCAACCAGGCTGAGTCACCCACGAGCCAGGCTGGGAATGGGGGGGGGGCGCAGTTGACAAGCCGCGCCCCCTCCCCCGTTCAGTCTGTCCCTCCCTCCCCACTGCACGGACCTTGGCACCTTTATCTCATCCAGTCCCTAACAGTTCTGGTGACAACGGCTTTAGGAAACAGGCAAATAGCAATTAATATGTTGTGGGGCGCCCCTGCCGCAGTGCTAAGAATAATCCCTCTTGGAAAGACCCAGCCCAGTGTAGCAAGCTGACCCACGGGCGCCTACTCCACCAGGGTAAATTCCAGAGGAAGTGGCTTTAGCCTGGTCTCGGCAGCTCTGCCCTTCCTGGGTGTGGATGGAGTTGAACAGCCTACAAGACAGCCCCAGTGCGATCCCTGGTGACTGACAATTGAAACCAGCGTAGGCAGTCCCAGTGAAATTTGCTGTGGTGTTACAAATGCCTCTGTAGAGTAAGCTGTCTCCCAGACACAGACGGGCGTTTTGCAATTTAGTGGAAGCTGGGCGGGGATGGGGACAATGGTACTTACATAGTCCACCTCTGCTACTGTGGGTTGTCTGACTTCCGGTGGACACGTGTGTGAAAATCCTACAAACACAACATTTAGACATTTGGAAAGAGAACCGCTTTCATTTTAAAGCCACACCACCCGTCCCGTCTCTCCATGAAGGGACTTCAGGATTCCTTTTCGGCTGTAATATGGATAGACCCTTGGCATTTCTTCCATTGTGAGTCTGCAGTGGTGGGATTAATTTAAAAATGAACTTTAATAGCTGCCTGAGTTCTTTACAGAACTGGAAATAGATAAGTGTGGGCTACTACCTACGGCCATTTCCTGGTAGTGTTATGATATGGGCTGCCTTCTCTGCCCGTTCTGTCCAGAGCTGGCCTTGCAATGGAATATTAAGTGTTGTTTTTGTTTTTCTTTCCTTCTTAGTATTGGCATAAAGGATGCTTCCATTGCGAGGTCTGCAAGATGGCTCTCAACATGAATAACTACAAAGGCTATGAAAAGAAACCCTATTGCAATGCGTAAGTTCTGCCAGTGTGCTGTGCCAGGTGTAGCCCAGCAGGAGAGCCTGAGTTAGTAGACATGGCCCCTCTGAAGAACTGACTCACTGTGCCACCCAGGGGTGCAGGTGGCCAGTGACCTGTTTCTACCACAGACTCCATGGTCGCTTACTATGTTGAAGGTTGCTGTATTTATGTCCTGCCTAACGTGTAGGGTAATTTGGGTGACTTTTCCACCAGGTTAGCTTTTGAAGTTCACAGCATTTCCGACTTAGGGACATTTATTAGAAGCTCGAGAACTTACCCACTGAGAATGTGTGGGCTCTGACATGCATGTCAGGTAGATTTCCATTTTAATCATATGTCAATTTCCATTTTAATCATAGGATGTTGCTATCTTGCAATTTTGTATCTGAACCTAGTTGCTAGGGAAAGAAATCTCGTTCGCTTGGTCTTCGCTGAGACCGCTCCAGGTATTCTGGGGTTTGAACAGGGAATGAAAGAATCGTGATGGGATCCCTACCTGGTTAGTATCAGATCAGCTGTCATGGACTTTCTGTAGCAGACAGGGTACTTCCGGCTGCCCAGTAGTAGGTGGGGAAATAAAGCAGTGGCACTTTCTTTGACAGGCTTCCCTGAGGGCATGTTCTAGGCAATATTAGCTAGTATTGACACAGTGTTTACCATGAGTCAGGCCATGCTTAGAGTACTTTATGCATACCTAGTTATTTAATCTTTGGTAAATCCTACGGGTAATGGGGGGCATTAATATTATTGTCCTCTGTAATGGGGAATGAAACTAAATGGAGGAGCTAAGCTTGAATGGGGCTCAAATCATTTCCAGAGACTGCAAGGGGCTCCACGCTGGGCGGAAGCTCCCAAGGCTCTCTTGTTGTCTTGGGACCTGTGCTGCTGCTTGCTTTTCCTGAGCATCCCTCCTTTCCCACAGGGGTTTCACTGTGGGCTTCGAGTTCTGAGTGTTAATCCTCCCCCTTACCAGTTCCCCTGTGGTCACGGCCTAGAGATGGCGGGGAGACCCCTGGACAGACACTAACGTTTTAGCTGGAATCTTGGCAGAACCTGGAATCTTGGCAGAACCTCCTCCTCCCCAGAGTGTTTGAAGCAGCCCCACAGGTCTCTGGGAGAATGAGGTCTGGCTGTCTTCATCTTGTGTAGAGAGTACATCACATCAGCAGACATTTGGTGAACAGTGTGCTCAGACCTCTGGTGCAGAGCTTAAAAAATATCTGGCATTTGGGGGGATGGCTTGGTGGGTAAGAGCACTTGTGGCAGAAGCATCAGTACCTGTAAGCTCAGCATTTTGGGGAGTAGAGACAGGGGGATCACTGGGGCTTGCAGGCCGTCCACCTAGGCAGATCCCATGAGAGACTCTGTGTCGAGGGAACAAGATGGAGAGTGACAACTGGTATTCTCCTCTAGTCTCCTTGCGTGGGCACGCAAGTTTCACACACACACATACATACATACATACACACACATACATACACATACATACATACATAGATAGATACATACACACACACATACATACATACATACATACACACACATACACATACATACATACATACATACATACATACATACATACATACATACATACACACACATACAGCCTGGTGGAGAATTACAGTTTTTTTTCTTTGTAGTTGGAATTTTCTTTGGACTGCCAAACAGCTCCCAATATAAAGACATAGAGACTTCTTAGTTATGAATTCTTGGCCTTAGCTTAAGCTTGTCTCACTAGCTAGTCTCTCTTAGCTTAATTTAACTAGTTTCTATTCATCTACATTTTGCCTCAGGGCTTTTTACCTTCTTTTATTCTGAATGTCCTACTTTACTACTTCCTCCATGTCTGTCTGTCTGTCTGGGCCCTGGTGTCTCCCTGTAGTCTCTTTTCTTTCTTCCTCTGAGCCTAAATTCCTCCTCCTACTTACTTTCTCTGCCCAGAAGTCCCTCCTATACCCTCTCCCTTGCTATTGGCTGTTCAGCTTTTTATTAGACCAATCAGGTGCCTTAGGCAGGCAAGGTAAAACAGCAACACATCTTTACATAATTAAACAAATGCAACACATCTTTGCATAGTTAAACAAGAATTCTGCAGCATTTCTTGAGTTTCTTTCTGGTCTAGTTTAGTGCTCACAGGTAGACAGATGCTTTCCAAGAAATTAGAATTTTGAGGACTGAAGAGAATTCAGGAATTCCTTGGATAAGTGTAGTGCAAATTCTTTGAATCTGTTTTCAACCCTCCCAGACCCCACACCCTACCGAGAAAATCCAAAGGGAAAATGAGATTGTGGGGGCCATGGTCTTCTGCTTCCTCTTTTAAGAAGGATAAACAGCTGGTTCCAGGTTGAAGGCAGGTGCAGCAAGGAGAAGATAAGGGGTTCACAGCACATAAACAAGATAATTGTTCTTTAGGAAAGTCCACCATCCTTCCTGTAACTGTTTAGCTTGTGGTCTAAGGGCACTAGCTTTGTGGGCCACACAGGGTCAGCAAGGATCCTTTGCAGCTCGACTACCTGGAGTTTAAACCCAATTCATAGCAATGCCTCTTGGGTTCCCCAGAGGGCCTTCATGGTTTGGAGGGAAGACTGAAAAAAGGAGAGAATAACAGTTGCAAAAGAGATGGAGACATTGAATGAGGAAGAAAAGAAACTTAAAAAAAGCAAGTAAGCAAGCTGGGGAGGTGGCTCACTGGGTACAGTGCTTGTCCACAATCTTGAGGAGGACCTGAATTCTTTCTCCAGAAACCACATTAACAAATTAAGGCATGGCGAGAAGGGGGATCCCTGGGGCTTGCTGACCAGCTAGGCTAGCATACATGTTGAGTTCCAGGCTCATTTAAAAAACTAACTAGATAGACAACTCCTGAGGAATGATACCTGTGGTTGACCTCTGGTCTTCACATGCATACTCATATACATGTGCCTAGATGTATATGAACACATACATTCAAATGAGCACATACACACACAGACACATGCACACACATATGCACACACAGACACATGCATACACACATGTGCACACAGACACATTCTAAAAGGAAAAAACCAGAAGCAAGTGAAGTCATCGTTCTGGGCCAACTCAAAAGTTTAGTGCTTTCTGCTTAGCTCAGTTCCATTCTATGAAAGAGTCCCAGAGTGTGCGGCCAGGTTTGAACAGGTTGGGAAAGGCTGGTTTGAACTATGACTTAACAGTGAATTAGTTCCAAGAAACACTGGGATTTGGACCCTAGAACAAAAGAACTCCATCAACAGGAAATGCCCTGCTGTGAGGGTTTCTGGGCTTGAGTATCAGTTTTTAATAATTTTAGATATCTCTAAATTAAATGTTTACAGATTTTCTGTTTCGGATGATTCTAGTACTTTGTTAGTAATTTGAACTAGGAGTTTTAAGAGAACCACCTGGCTCTTTTGCTTATTATTGAACCTGGCAGTTCACTTTATTGAACAGCTAAAAGGAAGGTAGGAGTCTAGCTTTCCTGGGTGAATGGGAGAGCTGATGTCTTGTTATATGTCTCTTTAGCTCAGGTTTGCATCCTATCTTAGCATACTTTCTCCAGAAAACAAGGCTTCGCCAGTTGCAGGTTCTGTTCACCATGATGTTTCCAGGCTCAGAGGTCTCTGCTGTTCTCAGCCCATATTTTTCTAAGGGCATGCATTGCCGTGTGATCTACCCCATGTGGATTCCCCTTTGGGGATCCCATGCATCTGTTCTAATTCAGGTGGTGCTTGTCAATCAATTGTTTCCTGTAGTCTCCCACAGAAGGGCGGCCATCATTTCTCTGGGTCAGAGGTGGAAAATTGATGCTCCAATGAATTAAGCTCCAAGAAAATGAAGCATTTTCTCTCTGTCCATGGAAAGCAACGTTTTAGCTGTGCCTAGTTTGGTTCAGTAGTTGATGCACACGTAGGCTCAAGTGTCACTTTTTAATGTGAGAGTCTTAAAAGGAGAATGCAGTCATTAGTATCTGAGGCATATAGGGTCCAGCAGCCCCTCCCCTCTGTCCTAGCAATATTGGTAGATACTCAAGACCCTTAGGGAAAATGATGTAGTATTTGCAAACCTCACATGTCCTCCCACATACTGTAAGTCACCTCTAGATAACTTATGTACAAGCACAGTGTAAATGCTGTGCAAACAGTGCTCATGCTGTATTGTTTAGGGAGTGAAGACAGGAAAAAGGCCTGCACATGGTTAGTAGACACATATTTCCCAGTAGTATTCATCTGGAGATAGTTGAACCTGCAGCTATGACTGTCCCAGGAAAGGAGGGCAGATTCTACATTGTCCATCTGTGTGCTTCTCACCTGTAATCAACTTTTATTAATCTTTTGCCAATTTTACTTCGTATTTTTCCTCATACAGCTAATCCTATACATTTTAAATATTGTTAGGCCATTGGCCAGTTTCATATTTTGTCATATTTCATCCTTAAACATGATATCATGCACTAAGAATAAGAATATTTTCTTCAAGAGTCACAGAACCATTTCATGTGTAAGGAAATAAAATTCATAATATTTATATTTGGTCCATGTTTAACTTGCATTTCTTTCATTGTCCTAAGATTCTCTTTTGCAGTTTGTGTGTGAGGGTGTGTGCAAATGTGTGCGTGTTTTATGCTGGGATCCAATCAAGGTGCATAGTTTACATTTAGTTGTTAGGAAAATGCCAACTTTTACTGGTTATGACAAGTTCAATGTCAGGCAATCAATTTTTGCTATCAATTCTCTTGGCTTAGATAGTCTCTTAAGAGAGTTTTCAGGCAGAGTACTTATATAGTATTTCCTTTTAGACAGTAGCATGCATAATTAGCTTGAGACCCTTTGTAATAAATATTAACGTTGTGCTTAAAAATTTGAAAGCATAAGCGCAGGCATTCTCTTTGTAATTGATGCCTGAGGGCATCTTTTTTTTAATGGAATGAGGCAGTGAACACTTCTTGGGTTTAGATTCATTGCTTGTTTATATTCTCATGTGTTTAGAGAAGAAATAAGTATTCTGTTTGCTTTCATGCAAAGGAGGACATGTATAAAATATAATTTACATGGTATTTACATTTTGATCTTTTTGATAGGATGATCAAAATAGAGTATAGACTCGATGTGAGATTGGACACAATGCACATTTAGTTCCTAACACAGCAGTACACACTATTAAAATATTTAAAAACAAACTGGTCTACTTGAGGACGTGCCATGTTTTCATAAGCCTTTATATTTCATAAGCCGGCAGTGGATTCTTGTTTAGCACATTCAGGATTTTCTGCATCTTAGAACTTGCAAAGCAATGAGGACTGAGCAATGTTCTTACTGCCTAGAGGTGCTGGGAAAATAACACGAGATGATTAGACAAAAAACACAGCTTGTATTTATGCGTGAATTATATGCCAAGCTAAACTACAAACACTCTGATACCCCACATGCCACACAAAGAATATAAACCCCAAGGCCATTTGTCAAATTATTTAATTTATTGTGTGTGAAAGTCAAATTTGCATTTATTATGTGCTTGCAAAAAATATATTGCTTCTTAAAATTTTCTGAGAAGGCATTATTGCTTCGAAGTAGCAATATCAATGACTGGCCTTTAATATGCTGCCACCAAATGTCACATTATCTTAGGGCTAGGGAAGGACCAGACAATGATGCAATAGTTTAATATGACCTTGCCAATATTTTTCCCAAGTCATTCCTTCTGCAGATTTGTGTGTGTGTGTGTGTGTGTGTGTGTGTGTGTGTGTGTGTCTGGGGCTGAACATTTGTCCCGACTGTGTCAAATGTATTTTTAATTGTGAAGTAAAAACAAAAACAAAAGCAAAAACCCCTAAAACAAACAAACAAACAAACAAACAAAACCCCCAAACTATCCCAAACCCACAGATATTTGTGCTAAGTCCATTTAGTCAACCTTTTGGTAAGATTCCCTCCCACCAGAGAGTCTCACTTAGCATGGTTTTGTTGAACTTTTGAAAATGAAGCAGCAGGAGCTGTGTGCCGCATTTGCTGTCTCTCTCTGGATGTGTTAGCATTTCCCCTCGTGAATATTCATTGGCTAGCTCCAGCCTGGAAGATGCTGAGCTGGGCGCTGCTCATTAAGAGCCACCCAGAATGGTCAGTGCGCTTCTGCCAGCCTGTCTTGCGGGTGCATATCTGGGCCAAGGCTCCTCTGGCTCCCACTGAGCTCTCCTCTGTGCTAACTCCTTGTCAGTCAGTACTCCTTCTTAGGTTATCAGAGGACAAGGAAGGGAAAGTAATGAAATGTAAACCTGAGCTCCACGCCCACCCCACCTCCTGTTTCCCTTATCTCTGTCTGCGCCTTCCAAATTTGGTCCTATAACACTCTGTGGTCTCAGGTTATTTCAAGGGTTTCCTGGACATCAGCCTGTTGTTGGCGCTTTGGAGCATGGCCTAGATGGGTTTGAATCCTGACACCATCTTGTCCTATAGCACAAGTCTTTGGATTGTTTATTCTTCCTCTATAAAACAAGAACAGTAATAGCACGTATTATTTACTTTTCTAATTGTGGGACAAAATGCCTAAAGCGGCAACTTCAGAGAGGAGAGATTTATGTGACTCACAGTTCCAGATGGCATAGCCTGTCACAGTGGGGAAGATATGGAAGTGGGGGGCTTGTTGATAGTCACATGGTGGTGGCAGACCAGAAGCAGAGAGAGAAAATGGGTGTGGCTGTAGGTCTGGAGGTCCACCCACTAGTGTCCTTTATCCAGTCAATTGGTCCAGCTACATGAAGGTTCAGTAGCTTCCCACGATAGCGTCACCAGCTGGAGACCAAGTGTTCACATCCAAACACTGTGTGTGTGTGCGCGCACGCTGCTACACATTTAAAGCATAATCTGCCAAACTCACAGTGCCAGGTGAAGACTGGGAAAGCTCAGGACCAGCCCATAGCTGACCTTCATTAGGCAGTGGTGCCCTTTTCACAGTGGGAGATTCTTGAGGGGTAAAGAAAAAGTACAGAAAGATGGAGAAGCATAGAACATAACTAATAGCAGTTACTCCAATAGAAAAAGTCATATTGAAGTAAGTGTGTGTGTGTGCAAGTGTGTGCATGTGCACAAGTGTGTGCGCGCGCGTGTGCATGTGTGTGCACAAGTGTGTGCAAGTGTGTGTATGGTGCTGGGGAATCAAACCTGGGGACTCATATATGCTCGGCAAGCACTGTCTCAAAAAGCCACACTGCTAACCCCCCATACCAGTTTTTCACACTGTGGAATGCCATTTCTGTAACCAGAACTGGAGAAAAGACATGAAGTAGCAACACAGAGAAAGCATGAAAGTGCGTTTAAGGACTAAAAATTTGAGACAGGCTAGTTTGTAGTTATGCCCTGTACACCAGAGAGCACGCAGAGTTGTGGGTGGATACAGTGAGGAACAGTGTGTTAATGGGCTGGAAGTGATCCCTTAATGGACTTCAGTCCAGGTTGTTTTCACAGTCCGCCATCGTGCTAGCCCCACACTTTCCCCAGGGGCCAACCTGGCAGCCCAGCCCCTAGATCAGCTGTTGCACACCCATATCATGCTGTGTGGATCCATGTGGTTCTCCATCTGTGTCCACTCAGGGAGGGGAGTGTTCTTTTTTGCTTACCTGCTTGTCACCTGAACCTGCCATGTGATGATGCTCAGTTGACATTAAGCTTTTCTTGTGACTGTGATCATACTAACATCTCAGAGTGTGGACTCTGCGCTTACTAATTCAGCATGGGCTGGGTTTCTCCTAGGAAGGCAAGCAGAATTTGGACAATCTAGTAGGAGGGAGGTGTAGGCTAGGTTTGGGGAGCCTGAAAGGTGGTTTTTCCAAATCTGAATAGCAAGGGGTGAATGTCCTTAATGACGGTCTAGGCTAGTGAATTCTGGTCTCGAATGTGGTGGGGCTTGCTGTTGCTTAAAGGTTCAGGAGTACTTGGGGAGCCTTTCGGAGAGCATCCCTTTATGCATGTGTGTGTTTTCATTATACTTGGTGAAGTGGGAAAATGTCTTCTCCTTAACAGGAACCTTACGGAGACTTAATGGGTGGGAGGATGTTTGTACCATCCATATGACACCTATTAGGCACCCACGTGTCAGTCCATCCAGTTATTTATCACAACAAATTGGCGACATGGCCTAATATTTCTCAGAGATTGGAGAAAATGTCACAGTCTTAAAAGTGACAACTTGGAAGGAAAGGCATTGTGGCATGCTGGAGTTTTGCTGAACACCGATTAGAATATGTTTTGCCTGCTTTGAAGTCACATACTTCAGGGGAAAAATTAGGTCTTTATTCCTTGACATAAACATTTCTATTAAAGGATGACAGATCTTTCCCTTTCCTCTCCTTGTGTGTGTGCCCTGTCCTTCCTCTTCTTGATAACTGTAAAGGAGAGGAGGATACACTTGATATCACATGAAATGTTCTAGAATATATGTGAAATGTTCTGCTTCTCAGGAGCCTCTCTGAGCCACTGACGAAATTTGACTCATTTCGTTACCTTCTGAAATGACAGAGGATTGAGTTTACAAACTGTGCATGAAATTCCTCCCTATTTGCAAATATTTCCAGAGCCAGGCAGTGGGTGGTGCATGCCTTTAATCCCAGCACACAGGGAGGCAGAAACAGGTGGGTCTCTCTGTGTTCAAGGCCAGTCTGGTCTACAGAGTGAGTCCCAGGACAGCCAGAGCTACACAAAGAAGCCAAACAAGACAAAACAAAACAAAACCAAAAACATACAAAAAAAGAAAATATTTCCCAAAGGTGCCTTTGATGTGCACCTCTGTCTCTTTATGTTGATGTTTGATATAGAATGATGTGAGATTAGCAAAGATTTCAAGATGAAGCGTGGGAAATACCTTCCTAATCTTGGTGAAATGTAAGGTTAGTGTGTGATATAGATGTGTGCGCTTGCGGACGTATTGATTATGTGACAGAAGCTGTAAGTAAGAGCACTGTAAGAGCACAGTGTTGGATGTCTTCCTTAAACATTTTCAGATGAATGTTTTACCGAGTGGTTCCTGAGGAAGTTAGGAAGTGAGAAAGACTCAGACGTTGCTGTACGTGGCACCCTGCCCTCTGGTGCACTGAGCCCCCCTTGCAGTCTCCGGGGAAGAGGTCGAATTTTGTTTGCTTTCCATTTCTGCTGCATGGTTAGTGTGCCGAGGCTGATCTGGGCTTTTAGCACTAGAAGTGGGATCTTGAATAATATTTATGAGCTGAGACCCAGCACAATTCAGAGCCTGAGTAAAAAGGATTGCTATTGATTCTTCTGTGCTCAGGTTTGCTGCTGGAATCCAGCAAAGCTCCTCTAATGAACCAAATGGCTCTTCAGCCCTTTCAGTTTGAGACTGGGTAGGGGCGCTGACATAGCTGTGGGAACAGGAAGTTGTGAAGGGATCAGGCTTAAATGTCTGTGATTGTTTACTGTGGAATTGGGAACCCAAAGTTAATTGTATTTTTATTTAGCTTTGCATTTTCTTAATGGAGCCCTGGAAGGAGTGACCTTGTAGTGTTTAGCTTCTGTTTACCTTTCTATAATCTGTTGGCTCTTCTCACTGAATTCTAGGAGGGGCTAGACGGCGACCAGTTCAGTGTGTGCATTCCTAAATCACCTGGACTGAGAACTAGGCTGGTGGTCTGTTATGTTCCCGCTTCATCTCAGTGGTCTAAAAAGATTTCTAGACAAGAATCCTTGATTAGCTCCCTTGATGCTCATTATTCATCAAAGGCAGATGCAAACCAACACAGAGAGCTTGGAGCGACAGAGTGATGGTACCCAGCCAGGGGCTCACAGATCCAAATGACAGAGGGATGTCACAGTGTTGCCTGCTAATATTGAGTGTGGTCCTAAAATGTGACTTCATGATCCATTAACTGATCAAGAGAATGATGTCTACCAAATTCAGGCAAGGCACCAGAGCAGCTGCCTTCAGTCAATGCACACATGAATAGAGAAGGCCTGCTCCCACTGGTAACCACAGCTCTAGAGGAGCCAGTACCCTCTCTGGCCTCCTCACACGCATATACACCCACAGTAACTGTAATTAAAAATAATGAAAAATCTTTTTCTAAGAAGAGAAGGCCTGCTTCTTAGGTATTTAAAAAAGAGATTTACTTGTAATTTTTAATTGTGTGTATCTATGTGTGGATATGTGCACATGAGTGCAGTTGCCTGCAGAGGCCAGAAGAGGGCATTGGATCCTCTGGAGCTGGTTGTGAGTGTCTTGACACAGGTGCTGAGAACTGAACTCAGATCCTCTGAAAAAGCAGTGTGCACCTCTGAGCCCAGTCTCTAGTCTCCACCGATGTGTTTTTGGTGGTTTGATGCCTTGGGGAGTTTGTGTGATTCTTTCAAGGCTGCTCTCCCATAGTCTCTCCAGGTTCTTGAACTTCATGTATCCCATCATCTCTCCTTGTTCTCAATCTCCACATCGATCCCTTGGCCGTTCCCAGGTTTGGCCTTTTTTTTTTTTAAACCATGTTTGCCCAGTGACCTTACTGTTGTTGCCCAATTGTCCTTGGAGTATTCCTTCTGGCACCATAGTTACCTTTCAGTATGTGGTTCTGGCCGTAATACTCCCGGTGTACATACATGCGATGGTACTCTTTGCCTACAGAGGAAAGAAAGCTGTGTTTCTGGCAGATGTTCACAACTCTCTTTCTTTTTCCTTTTGTTTCAGTTGCCCCCCCCCCTTCTCTCCAGCCACACCAGACTACTGGTTCTGAGGCCTTCATTGAGTTTCTTATCTGAAGTCTCAATAGCTTCACCTGCAGAATGGGTACAACTATAGGCTATTTCTCAGGAGTAAGAATTTATTAGAATAATAAAATGAGCTTAGCAAAATTTTGGGCACACAATAAGAACTAAGTAAAGATTAGGGACTATTTTATCATGATTTATCAAACACCCAGATTTAGCCATTTATTCTTGCTACTCTTGTGTTTGAGTTACTTTTATCTTCCAGGCTATGACTACATTTGGGAAATACACTGAATCTTTTAGTCAACTCTTGGACTTTTCCTTTGTGCATTCATTATAGTTTTTTTTTTTTTTAATCTTTGGCTGTGTGCATGCTTGTGTTTGTGTGTGAGTATGGCTGTGTGTGTATTGCAGTATGAATGTGGAGGAAGGAGGACACAGCCTAGAGTGTCAGTACTCACTTTCCACCTTGTTTGATACAGGGTCTTTCATCGTTCACTGCTGTGTGTGCAGGCTAGCTAGCCCACGAGCTTCTGGGGCTTTTCCTGTTTCTGCCTCCCACCTTGCCATTTCTCCAGCATCACTAGTTTTTATGCCTCAGTTTTACCAGACATTTTCAGGCTCATCTTGCACTGCAGCTGCTTTGGCTACCCCGTTTGAAGTGGTTTTCTGCTGAGATAGGAACATGGGAATTCTCAGTCTGTGCTTGGAGATGGGGACAAGGAAAGGCAAGTCAACTGTAAGAGATTTGCATCTTTAAGGCACTATTTCTGGCAAATATTGAAGATGTCGAAAGTGAGTGTTACAATATTGCAAAGAAGTCCTGGAGTTGGCATCATTCCACAAGTGAAAGGCATGGTCCCCAACAAGAAGGGTTGCCACTTAAGATTCCAGCCACAGTTAAGGAGTTCTCTGCTACCCACATTCCTGACTAGCTGGATGGAAATTTCAGAGTGACATCAACTCTTTCAGATATGATAATTAGTTTGGATGATTCACAGAACTCAGCAAGGAGTTAAGAGAGGCATCATCAAAGTACACTGAATGAAATCCCAATAAATTAATTAGAAAAAAATGTTTTATCATCAAAGATACAAATGAAGGGGCCGGAGTGATGTCTCAGTGGGTGTTTGCTTCATAAGCACAAGGACTTGAGTTCAGATCCCAGCACTCATGTAAACAGTCAGATATATGTGCCTGTTGGGAGTGGAGAAAAGAGAGGATTGCTGGGGTTTGTTTGCCAGCCAGCCTAGACAAAAAATGGTGAGCTCTGGGTTCAGCGAGAGACTCTGTCCAAAGGGAAAAAGGCACCCAACACAACAGGGGAGCCATCCAGCATCCTCCTCTGGCTGCTATACACATGGGCATGTGTGTGTGTACTTGTACGTACATGTATGCAAACACAGCAAAAGGGGAGGAGTCCCCCATCTCCAAATCAAAGTCATCCAAATGAAAAGGCACATAGGTCAGAATCTTAGATAATCCTGGATATAGTGATTTGCTGCTTTTGCTGTATGGAGCAAGGTTCTGTTACTTTCCCCCAACACTAATGTGCTCAGAAACCAGGACTCCCCACCAGACTTTTTACTGGAGTTTCATTACTTAGGTACAACTAGTAGAGTCATTTACTATGTGACTATTCAGTCTCTAACCCCTTCCACTCCCCGGAGGAGGCTGGCTGATATAACCCTGCTCAAAGTCCAAATGAATTACATGGTTTTTTGGAATAGCCAGCCCACTTTGAGCTGTATTGACAGCGTACAGTTTAGTTTGGTTCAAGGGACTCATGAAGGACAGAGGCACTCCAATTCCTTGGGAAAGTCCAAGTATTTGGAGTATTCCTGTCAGAAACTAGAGACAAAGGTCAATTGAATTCCTTTCTCTACAATAGCTGTGCTCCACCTGTCTCCATCAATGTGCTCTTTGTTCACATCACAGACCTTCTTATCTCACTATGGCATGAAGATCACTATCTGTATTTAGTCACTTAGAAGTTAGGGAATGCGTGCGCGCACATGCACACACACACACACACACACACACACACACACACACGCGCGCGCGCGCGCACACACACACACATGAATTTGCTGCTTCTGTGGGAGGACCCAGCCATGGGAAGACCCTGAGAGGAACTCTGTATATTTGTCTTTTATAAACAAATCTTTTCTTGAGGGCAGGGATAGTTCTAATTGCCTCTGTATGTTCAAGCATCTGCTGTGTGCTTATATGACATCTAATAGAGAAGATTGTCCTACCAGTTCTGTTTGTAATGTGGTGAGCCTTTTGGCTCTCTGAGCAATATAGCTCAGCTTTATTCCAGGCCCTTCTAGCCAACAGCTGACTCAATGAGAAGGCATAGACGTTTTTGTCTATAAGAATTCATGTGTCAATCCTTGCTAGAACTGGCCCTGCTTGGACTGATAACATTTGGCCAGCAACAAGCACTTCTGATGAGATAAGGTGCTGACATTTATAGCTAGATAATTCATCACTGATATGCACTTAATCAATGGCTGACAAAAATAATGTTTATAAAAGTAGCTTATGAAAATTACTTTATTATATGACTATTTTTCCAAAGTCTTTGAAGCAAATCCTGTATGTCTTATTTTTTTTCTGTTGTTGTGATAAATACTTCGTCAAACATAATGTTATGAAGAAAGTATTTTAGTTCACAGCTTAGGGTTACAGTCCATAATGATGAAGAAATTAAGGTGGCAGGAAGTGGGCATATCCTCATGCTTATATGGCAAGCATTTAGCACACTGAACCATCACTGAAACTAAGATAAACTTTCATTTTATAAAATAATCTGTGAATGAATTGACGTTCATTGGCTACAATAAGACCAATCCAAAGATTATGTCCATAGCCTCAAGTCCAAATGCCTCCATGGTCAGATAGATAGCCAAGGTAAATGAGTAAAATAGACTATGCATGATCTGAATTGTTCTGGGTAACCAGCTAGGACATCCTGGACAGCAGCCTGCTGAGTGGCTGACGACTTACCTCCTTCTGTGAGAGCCACTCCTTCTACCACAGGGTGTGGTGGGCCTGGGCTGTGGTGAACTTGAAGAGTTTCCTGGGCAGGTGGGACTTATGAAGGAGAAAAGACCAGCAGAGGGGTTGTTGTGGGACACAAAGCACTGAGGACAGACTGACAATCGCTTCACACAAAGGAAGGGGGTTCCCAGATTGGGACATTTCAGGAAGAAAAGTTTGGGGGCTGTGGGTCGTTTTATAGATATGGAGTTATCCAGGCATGATGGTGCACACTTGTATTCTCAGGCCTTGGGAGGCTGACAGAGGACTGCTGTGAGTTTGAAGCTAGCCTGGGCTACACAGAAAGACCTTGTCCTACAACAAATAGATGACCAAAAAGAGGCTAAGTAACCACCTGTATGAGAGCTACTTGAACCAGGTGCTGGGGCAGCTCAGCCTCTTTCTCTACTGATACAGTTCAGGATCCCCGCCAGGGAATTGTGACACCAGAGTGAGCAGGTCTTTCCACCTCAGTTAACGTCATAAAAATACGCCCACAGGTATATCCTGAAGCCTATCTCTTGTAAGAGTCTAGACTCTGCCAAACTGACAGCTAACAGCAACTATCACAATGAATTTTAAATAAAACGCCACACATACTCATTTGCACGTCATGTATATGTTTTTCTTGGAAATATATTTATTTTTCTCCCTAGAACTTCATATAGTCAAGTATTAGTGGATCCATTCTCTCATGAATGAAGATCTATGTGTTTATGTGTGCACATGCATATATGCAGTTTTGTTCCTCGGGTGCATTCCACTATATTTTGAGGCAGGGTCTCTCACCAGCCACATAGGTTGGGCTGCTTAGCTAGTGAGTCCCAGCTATCTGCCTGTCTCCACCTCTCTAGTGCTCAGATTACAACCATGCATTCCTCACTTCTTGTTTTTTAATATGAATTCCAGGCTTGACTCCCAAACTCCTCGTGCGTCAAACCATCTCCAACGTCCTCTATTCTTTTACAGAACAATCTCATTTCTGGACTAATGTTCTGTCTTTTCCATATTTAGAACTTTACAGACAACTTAGTGGGATCTGTACAACCTCATCCTCATCCCTCTGATATTCTCTCTTTGTCTCTGTTTAAGGTAGTTCTTCTGATTTTCTTAACATTACGTGAAAGTCTATTTAAAATTTCCAGATGCTTTAGGCACATAATAATTAAGGGTTATTCCTGTCAGGAATAGAAACACCATATTAGCACAGTTCTTCCTTTCAGGAAGCTAAAGAAAGATCCTTGTTTAGAGGGTTTGCCTCTGTGCTCTTTTTTTTTTTTTTTTTTTTTTTTAAATAGTTCTTATGTAACAATGGGTTTAATTGCCTGGGAGTCTGGAGCTGGTTTATTTGTGTGTCTCTTACGTTCAGAGCACCCGAAGGTTGAGTGGTCTGTGCACTGGAAGTGTTCTACTTAATGGCCGTCTGGCAGATGTTGTCTTTTCCACCGTACAGTGCTGACACAGCAGATGAAGCATAAACACATTTGGGGACTTAAAAGTGTATTGATTCCAGCTGAGTATGGCAGTGCATACCTATAATCCAGAAGGGGAGAAGGCAGACTGGTGACGAGGCTTTGCTGGTAGAGTGTTTGCCTACCATGCATGAGAGGATGAGTTTGACCCCCAGCACTACATAATCTGAACATGGTGGTACATGCCTCTCACGCCAGCATTAGAGAGGTAGAGGCAGAAGGATCAGGGTCAGCCTTGGCTATGTCGGTAGTTTAAGGCCAGCCCAGGTGACATGAAACTCTTTCTCAAAAACAAAACAAAACAAAACCAAAAGGAAAAATTAAAAAGAAAAAGCACATTGATTCTGGGTGGGATCCAGTAGTCTTGTATCTGACAGCAGGCATCCTCTCTCTTTCTCTCTCTCTCTCACAAGGCCTGGTGGGTTGGGAGACATTGTCACAGAGGATTTAAAAATTAATTCTGCAGTGGGAGAAGACAGGTGGTCACATAAAAGAGGCACCTGAATGGAGGAGGGGATCAAGTGATGCTCAGACATATCAACAAACAGGGTATTCATGCTGTCCCATCTGCACCCACACAGACACCAAAGGAAACACACAAGCTCCAGAAGCAGAGCAGGCATAGGCTGGGGACAGGTTAATGAAATCATGACAGCAGAGCTGGATGTGCTAAAATGAAACATGCCTGGCAGGTGAAGCTATGTGTAGGGAGAACCTTGAAGGTAAATGATGATAGACAATGGGGTGGGAAGGAAGTGGAGGGAAGACAGGTGGATCTCCCACAGGGCTGGGCATGGTGTCCACACTGGAAATGTAACCCCTGGTTTTTGTTTTTGTTTTTGTTTTTTTAATCCTTTACCGTTTTGCCATGGTGAGCTATCAGCTACAGGTATAAACAGAATGTCACTTGGTTTCTTGCTTTGTTTTACTTATAATTTTATTGCCTTCAAGTTGACTTGAAAAATAAATAACTAGATGGCAGGATAGTAGTCACAATGACTTTTAAACAAATGGTCTCAATCCCATTGAAGTTGAGAATAAAAGGAAAAATTCCCAGTTACCCCACACTCATCCTTCAGGAAAAAATTTGTAATAGTGTAGGGGAAGAGGGAAAGGCTCTGTTGTTCAGGGAGCACAGGGTTGAGAATTCTGTGGACAGTAGCAAAGAGCCACATGTACTTTTCCTTGTGTATCCATTGGTACACAACTGGCCTTTTATAAAGATTTCCCAAGTAGACAAAAGACGGTATGTTAGTCAGTTTTCCAGTACTGTAATGAAATACCTATGCTAAGTCATCTTACGTAGATAAAAGGTTTATTTTGACTTAATTTGGAAAGGGTCAACTCATGTTTGGACAGAACCACTGCCTTTGAGCCAGTGACAAGGCAGTCCATTATGGCAGAGGGTGTTTAACAGAGCAGAGCCCTTTTCCTACGGCCAGGATAAAAGTAAAAAAGAAGGCATGTCCCCAGCGATCCAAGAGCCCCACAGGGCCCCGGGTTTAAAGGTTCCACTACCTCCTGAAAGTACCAAATCAGGAGCCAAGCCTTTGACACACAGATCCCTGCTACAGCTCAAAAAATAAGAAAGTGATGCAATGGGACAGAAAACTTTACAAAATAAATTTAAATAAAAAAGTGTCTGTATTTCATAGGGAGAAAAGGGAGATTAAACTGTTAAAACAAAACAAAAGGCAACATAGGACTGAGCTCCCTGAAGCTTTCTGAGCTCAGAGTAGTGTGATGTAGAGGATGCATGGTCAGAAGTGTGTAAGAGGGCACTCACATTAGGCCTAAGCCAGGGAAACTAAAAGCCTAAGACAAAGGAATTTTCAAAGCACTTACGTGCTGAGAAAAGATTTGTTTTCAGTGCTGGGCCTGAAACATAGGGCCTTGTACATCAGGCAAGTTACTTCATGGTCAAGATAGAAGAGGGCGGCTGAGCTCTGCTCCAAGTCCCTGAAGGAAAACATGAACCACGGTTTGGGGAAGACATTATGATAATAAACGATGACAGACAACAGTAGAGTTTGGGGATTCCTATTCTTTAGTCTTTTAACTAAGAAGCATATGATTACATTAAAAATGCATTAATGTCATTAAGGAATTGTAGCAGGCTTTTTCCTTTTTTCTGGCCACCAACCAGCTCCTAAATCAAGACATGGAGACATCTTATTAGTTATGAATGCTCAGCCTTATCTTAGCTCTTATTTTAATGTTTCTTTTTATGTTTTGCCTCGGGGCTTGCTTCCTTCCTTCCTCCCTCCTTTCCCCTCCCTTCTTCTCTCCTCTCCTCTCCTTCCTTCCTTCCTCCCTCCCTCCCTCCCTTTTTCTTCCTTCCTTCCTTCCTTTCTTTCTTCCTTCCTCCCTCCCTCCCTTTTTCTTTCTTTCTTTCTTTCTTTCTTTCTTTCTTCCTTCCTTCCTTCCTTCCTTCCTTCCTTCCTTCCTTCCTTTCTTTCTTCCTTCCTTCCTTTTTTTCTTTCTTCTTTCCTGCTGTCTCCACATCTGGTTGGCAGCTGCCTAGCTTGTGGCTCCAGGTGTGTGTCTCTCTTTCTCCCTTGTTCTCGCTTCCTCCTTCTCTCTCTTCTTCTCAAGCCTAGATTTCTCCTCCTGTTGATTCTCTCCCTCCTGCCCTCCAGCCCTGCCTCTCCCTCTACTGTCTAGCTGTCCGCCATTCAGCTCTTTATTAGACCAATCAGGTGTTTTATTCAGGCAAGGTGAAACAGATGCAACACATCTTTTCATAATTAAACAAATACAGCATAAACAAATGTAACATGTCTCTACATCGTTAACAAAGGCAGCAGAAATAAATGTAACACACCTTTACTTAGTTCAATATTCTACAACAAGGAATTAAAGTAGGGTTGGGGGTATAGCTTGGTGGTGGAGCACTTGCCCAATGTATATGAAGCCCTAGTCCTATATAAACCCTACCATTGCCAAGTGGGAGGAGAGAGAAGGAAATATGAAGCCATTCTTCATTTGGTAAAAAGTTTGACTCTCCAAGTTTCGATGTATAGCATACCAAAGCATCTGGGAGCATTCTTCATGTTCTGATCCTGGGACCAAAAGTGTGGCACCGTGAATCTTGGGACTCATTGAGGCCAGGTTCCTTCCTTGCCTCGGTTCCTCTACCTGTAAAATGGTAATGTGCCAGCCACCCTTCTGCCAGGTAAGACTACCCAGTCTCGGTGGATGGTAATATACTTCCTACCTCTCCTGATGCCCTGAAGAAATACTGACTATAGTCTGCCTGAATGGTTGTCACAGAGTAGACACCATAGGGGTCATTATTATTGCCTATTCATTTTAAGAAACTGTCATAAGAGAGAGCTTTGGGGATGGGGAAATTTTCCATTTAACTTTTAGAAGGGGGAAGAGACAGATTGTGGAAATCATTGCCTAATAACTGTGACATTAATTCCTGGCAAAATTCTCACATGGGTAAGTGCATGGGTGGTTTGGGAAGACTTCACAAGTCCTCACACACCTGTGCTGGTTTCTTAGCTTACTGTGGCAGAAAGCCAATGCTTCTGTTGGAGAAACAATCTCTCACCGTTTCAGATGTTAGAAAAATAGGATGGGTGTGTTTAAGGGATGGATACTTTTCGGGGCTGGATGGGAAGTTTTTTCATGCCTCCTTCCTTGGATTGCAGGTGGCCAGATTCTCCTGTATCTTCACATTTTCCCTTGGTGTGCATCTGGGTCCCTGTCACTCCCTTCTATAAGGACAGCAGCTTTGCTGGCGTAGGGCCCACCCTGATGGCCTCAGTTTTACTTATTTCCATTTACCCCTTTCTCTTATTCTCCCTCTCTCCCTCTAGTTTCTTGCTGGGGTAGCATACAGCCCAGGCTGGCTTAGAACTTGGTGTAGCAAAGAATGACCTTAGACACCGGATCCTCCTGCCTCCGTCTCCTAAGTGCCGACTTCAATGGCACATGCCTGGATAATTAGTTATTTCTGTAAGGACTTAAGGTCACATTCTGAGATATTTACAGTTATGATTTCAGCATATTTTGGGGGTGGTGGTGGAAGGGAGTACTCCAGCATATTTTTTTTTTTTGGTGGAGGGAGGATAGGGAGATATATACAGTTTAATCTATAATAAGATCATTAATAAAAAATCAAGCAAAGCATAAGTAGCTTCATGTTTGAGGGTATGGTAAATATATACACAATGAATTTTGAAATTTGTAGAAAGTATTGAATACTGGGTTTTTTGTATATCAATTTTTTTTGTATATTACGTGCACTTTTTTTGAGATATGGTTTCTCTGTATAGTCCTGGCTGTCCTGGAACTCACTCTGTAGACCAAGCTGGCCTTGAACTCAGAGATCCACCTGCCTCTGCCTCCCGAGTGCTGGGATTCAAGGTGTGCACCACCATTGCTCATGCTCAATTACACTTTAAAAATTATTTATTTTTATTTCATGTGCATTGGTGTTTTGCCTGCATATATGTCTGTATGAAGGTATCAAATCCCCTGGAACTGACTGGAGTTATATGCAGTTGTGAGCTGTCATGTGGGTGCTGAGAATTGAACCCCAGTCCTCTGGAAGAGCAGTCAGTGCTCTTAAACCTGGAGCCATCTCTCCAGCCCCCAACCACATTTTTATAAAGCCCCCCCCAAATGAAGGAGAAGTACAGGGTTTCTCTGAATTACAAGTTGGCCACTATGATGGTTAATGTCAGTTGTCAACTTTGCAGGATATAGAGTTCCCTGAAAGGGAGTCTTGGTGAGGGATTATCTAGATTAGGCTGGCTTGAGAGAGATTTTCCCCGATTACAATAGTTGATGTGGGAAGACCCATCTTAATTGTAGGAGGGACATTCCCTAGGTAGGGGGTCCTGGCCTGTACAAGGTGGAGAATGTGATCTGAGAATGTATGCAGTCAAGCATCACTTTCTGCTTCTAACTTTGGATTGATGGGACCGTCTGCTTCAAGCTCCTGCTGCCTTGACTTTTAGCTGTGATGGAGTGTGCCTTGGACTGTGACCTAAGATAAACCCTTTCTCCCTTCAGTTTACTTTCCTCAGAGTGTTTTGTCCCAGCTACAGGGAAGTAAACAAAGGCAGCCTCAACTCATGTTTCTTCAACTGACACATATTCTTCTGAGTCATTATTTTCCATGCGTGACACTCTCTTCTACCCAGGACCTTTCGTTAGTGCATAAGCTTGTGGTACAATTAGGAAACTATTTTCTGATGGATTGTTCCTGCTCATGGGAGAATGGCATTAAAATATTTATAAGGAAATGAATTTCAGTTTCAAATGGAAAAGGCAAGAAGAAATATGGCTTGGGATTTTATGAAAAATGGCATAGCTCTTATTTCTTGATTTTTTTTTTTCTTTTTAAAAGAGAGAAAGGAAATCTGACAGTGACCTTGGCCATAGTTCATTGTAAAGATTTGGCGGGGAGATTTATAATCTTAATAGTCCACAGTTTGGGATTTATATTTCAATTTCAAAATTTCATTATTAATTTTATCCTGACACCTTCTCAGCTTGAGTCTCTGCCTTAAAACGTAGTATTTTATTAAGTCACGATGAAGTTCATCTGCCTTTCAATAGTCAGTGAAGCTGGCTCACTTGTGTGACATCCGTGGCCATGGCGTGGGCTCCAAAAAGAAAGGAATGCCTCACAGAGTAGGTGTATCCTGTGATAAGGAGTGGGTCTGTCCTGGTTTGTTTTCAGTAGACAAACTCTCAGCCAGTTCTCCCAGGTGAACTTTGTGAGATAGAAATCTTATCCACCAATTGAGTTAATGTGTGTTTTGAAAAACAGCGTGTTCTGTTTTTTTTTTTCCTTCCTCAAGCTTGACCCACCCCTTACTTTGAAAATAAATCCCTTACACACACACCCCTTTCCTCCTCATCAGATTTTAGCCTTTCAAAGCCTCCCAAGCACTGCTAGTGTTTCTATCTTGGATTAGTTGTGGTGGGCTGCTCTTTGTGCATCTGTACAGAAGTACACTTGTCCTGTTTTTTTTTTGTGTTGCACTTACAACCACAGTGGAAAGATGCCAAATGAAAGCCATCCATGCCAGTAAAGACGGGGCATGGCTCCTCTGCCAAATTCTGTCAGTGAGTTTTACTTCTCCTCTCCCCAAACAAACAAAGGTCTCCAGACTGAATCCTTCTTTATAATTTCTATTGGTGTTTTCTATTTTTTACTACTCCAATAGCCAGAACTTGTGGCATGATGAATGTTTTTAACTTTTCTAAAAACCTCTGTTCTAAAATATGGGGCCTGGGTCTGGCCTGAGGCTATAAGGGAGTTACCATAGAGCCTTTAGATGTGGCAGAGGTGGGTGGCCGGGGCCAGCTCCACCACAGGGGCCACTATTTAATCACAAGGTAGGTTTACCTCTGTGTAAGGAGGAAAAAAAATAGAAAACAAATGTTTCCAAAGAGTTGGCCAAGTTAGGAATGGTGGTGTATGCCTGCAGTTCCAGCACTTGTGAGGCTGAGACAGGAAGATTGGGAGGGTAAGGACAAGGTGGGTTAGTTGGTGAGACCCTGTCAAAACCAAACCAAACCAATGGACTCCCAAACCCCAAGCAACAACAATCCAAAAAATCCCAAGGCCCAGATCAACAAACAAAACCCCAGAAAGCTAGCCAAGTCCTTTCTGTGCGAGAGCACTGGTGGCCATCTACCTGCTTTCTCAAGCTGTTCCCTTGGCCGATGGATTTTCTTTCTATAACTGGGCACTACGTTACCTATTTTCCTGTTGTAATTTGTTTAAGTGTTGCGGTTGGCACAGTTATCTGAGTTGTAGCTGTGCAGTGATTATCTGAGATCTGAGTGTGAATTTTAAAGTTGAAGTGTTAAATTTTTATAGGCACGCACAGTACTCAAGATTTCCAAAGCACTCATGTATGTTTTCCAAATTGGAATGCAGTTTCAAAGTATTTAAGTTTCAGATAAGATTTAGATTTTGTATAAGAGTTCGAGAAGGAAATTTTTTTTCTATCTGTTAGGTTTAAACTTATTATTTTTTTTAAAGGCTGGCTGTGAAGATTTATTTTATGAAGTTGAGATGTTACTTGAGGGAAATGCGTGTGCGTCGTCTCTAACATTTACACTTAGAGCTTGTGCTGTATTTTAAATCTCAAAAAAATTTTTGGTTGTACTTTCTTCCACTCTGTTGCATGTTGTGGGTTTCTAGACAGATGGGTACTATTAGAGCCTGGGAACATAGAATGTAGGACTAATGGATCTTGTTTACTTTAAAAATTATTTTAAAATTCGTTAATTTAAGATTGGGCAAGTGTATATGTCACTAGACCTGGCTTATGTCTTATTCAGATTGTGTTTTACTTTCTAAATTTGATTTAGTGTTTGCTAAAGAATGGCTGGACATCCTTTTTTTTAAAAAAAAAATATTTTATTTTATGTGCCTTGGTGTTTTGCCTGCATGTGTGTCTGTATGAAGATATCGGATCCTCCAGAACTGGAGTTACAGACAGTTGTGAATTTCCATGTGTTGCTGGGAATTGAACTTGGGTCCTCTGGAAGAGCAGTCAGTGCTCTCAGCTGCTGAGCCATCTCTTCAGCTCCTGGCTGGGTGTACTTTTATTTCAACAAGTTAACTTAGAATATACTAACGTTTGTAACCTTGTTGTATAGCATGTAACATAATAGTGAGCTGGCCCCTGTGGAGGTGTGAAGAGGAGAGTCTGTGAGAGCAACCAGCTGATGGAGGGCGGGAGGCTGTGGAGCAGGAGCCCCCAAGGCCTGTGAACCCAGCTTCGTCAGCGTTCCCACTCATGACCCATGTTTGCCAGAGGAAACTTTTGTGACCCTGGGAATATAAGTGTATCTGTTAGGTTTACAAATCAAATGTTCACTGATAATAAGTCATAGATTTTTCTGGGGGCAGCAAGATGGCTCAGAAGGGAAAAGCACTTGCGCCAAGCTTGATGACCTGAGTTTGACTTCCAGAATTCACTTGATGGGAAGAGAGAACTGACTCCTGCAAGTTGTTCTCTGACCTCCACGTGAGTGGTGAGTGTTGCAGCATGTGTGCCTCCTCCTCCTCCTCCTTCTTTCTCTCTCTCTCTTTCTCTCTCTCTCTCTCTCTCTCTCACACACACACACACACACACACCAGCAAAAATGCATGCACAGAATAAATGTGCAAAACAGGTTTATTTTAAAATAATGACTTGATACATATAAAATTTCCATTTGTTAAAGAAGAGGACACATTTGAGTACTAATGAAATGAACATGCTTATTGATTTTCTCCTGGAGAATTAAATGTTGGCAAAATATCTGACATGGCAGGACCTAGACTGTCTTCAATTCTTAAAAAGGTATTGCTGTTGTGTGTATGAGTGTATGATGTGTATGTGAATATGGGTGCATGTGTGCCAGGGTCATGTGTAGATATTAGAGGACAGTTTTCAGGAGTTGGTTCTCTTCTTCCTCCTCGGGTTCTGGGTTGAACCCCAGCTGTCAAGCTTGCACAACAAGTCCATGTACCCACGGATCCATCTCACTGGCCCATCTGTAGCAGTTTTCAAATTTGATTGATATTTTGATTTTGAAATGTTAAGAGCCATTTCAGAAATTGTTGGAAATTCTCTCCTAATCTGAAGACAAAATTCATTTAATTTTTTGTGTTGTGGGTACATGTGTGTATGCATGTGTGTGGAGGCTAGAGGTCAACCCTGGGATATCATGCCTCAGGAGCTATTTATCCTGTTTTCTTGTGACAGGATCTCTCACTTCTATGGGACTCACAACAAGGCTAGGCTGGTTGGGCAGTCAGCTCCTGGAATCCCAGATTGGCTTGTTTCTGCCTTCCCAGCAGTAGGAATACAAGTGTGTGTCACCATGCCTGAATTTTTCTGTGGATGCTCAGGTTCTCATGCTTCTGTGGCAAGCATCTTACTGATTGGGCTATATCCCTAGCTCCATTTAATAATAATAATAATAATAATAATAATAATAATAATAATACATGAAACTCAAGTAACAATTTTTAAGATCAACCATTTGAATACAATACAATCCTTCCAAAGATTACTTACATGCTGAGGATAATGGTAGGAAAATATTAGTGTTTGTTTCCTATAATTAAACCCCTATGTTTCTATAAAAACAGATAACTTTTGTATGTATAGGAAATAATTGCAGTTCACAGCATACAACAGCTTTGAACCCAAGCCAACATGTTTGAAGAATCACTTCTTGGTGTGGTATGGCAAAATGTTGCCTGCACTACAAAGTGGTCATGGTGTGTATTTAGAATCAAGGCTGCGGTGCAGCCACGTGATGCAACTCAGGTGAGCATGTCCAGAAAGTGTTTCTGATGAATGCATTTTTTATTTTGAATTACTATTTGGTTGTCTACTTTCAGAAACATTTTACTATTGCCCGGTCTTTTTTTTTTTTTTTTTTTTTGTGTGTGCGTGTGTGTGTGTGTGTGTGTGTTTTCTTGTGCATTCTGTTATATGACCCCATGTAGGCCACATCCCACAGTTTAAGAAGTTGGGCCATGGAATTGGGGTGATTCTGAGGGAGTGAGAACTACTCAGGTATTGAGCAGAGGATTTATATGATGTATGACTTAGGCTTTTATCAAGATCACTCAGGCTGCTGAGAGTGAATTGTGAAAGTCCAACAGTGGGCTTTGTGTATGTCTATGCTTAAAAGGGACAGTCACATACTTGTCATGATCTTACATTTGGTGTAAATTACAATGTATTTTATAATAAAAATGAACCCAGAGTTATTGTGACGCCACGGATCTTGGTGGAGTTCTGCCTCTTGGAAGTTGTTAGAACATTGAGGGTATGAGAAAAGAGCCACACAGGAGATTTTCTTCCTTGTCAGTGGTAGTCACTACTGTTCATGTAATGATGTGTGTTTTGTTTTTGTGCAGAGATGTACCTTTTATCTACTGAGTATTGTCTCAGTCAGTGGTCCTCAACCTTCCTAATGTTATGATTCTTTAATACAGTTCCTCATGTTGTTGTGACTTCCAACCATAAAATTATTTTTTGTTCGGGCTGGGCGGTGGTGGCGCACGCCTTGAATCTCAGCACTTGGGAGGCAGAGCCAGGTGGATCTCTGTAATTTTGCTGCTGTTATGAATCATAATGTAAATCTCTGTGTTTTCTGGTGGTCTTAGGCAACTCCTGTAAAAGGGTTGGTCAACCACAAAGGGGTGGCGACCCACAGGTTGAGAACAACTGGCTTAAACCATTTCCAGAGGGAACCTGTGAAAGACCTGTGGAATAATGGACCTTGTTTATTTTACTTTTTCATTCTATCCTCCCCTTCTGTGCCCTTCAGGAATGGTCAGTTGGAGTTGGGGGGCCGTCCTAACACACCACGTATTTCTGAGTCATGATTAGTTCTCCTTGGCGTGGCCGAGAAACTGTCCCTGTCACTGCTTCTGAAGGCAGAGTATCACCTTGGTGGGAAGGAATTTTGACAAGGAAACATTGTTCTGCAGCCAGCGCCAAGAGATTGGCGCAGTTCTAGTCCTATTAATTTTCTTGTGCAATTTAAGAGCCTATGAAAATATTTGAGTACAGTTTTTATTTGGGGGCCAATAATAAATACCATAAGTGAGTTTGCCAGTCTACTGGCTTTGGGTCTGACTTTTGTTCAGGAGGTACACAAAGTGGCCACATAAAAGTGAGTTAGGAACTCACAATGACTTTGTCTTTTGATGTTAACACATGGAAATTTATTTGCACAGCTAGTTGTTCTGAAGTCTGCACATCTCATTTCCATAGTTACCTTCCCTTCCCACCAGTTTTTTCCCCCCTGGCTGTGCAAACGTTCGGGGTGCTATAGAGTATGTTCTCTGCCATGCATGACCTCACTTTCCTTCTCTTTCAACACTCGTGATATTATTCAGGTTGGTGGGTGCAGCCTCAGTGGGGAACCCGTCACTCCAGCTTTCATTGGTTGTAACATCTTAGCAGCAAGGCACAGTTATTTCACGTCAAAATGACTTTTTTGGGAGAAGTGGCAATATTCAGTTTTATAGGAGCAGCTGTTGTGTGCAGAATTTGTCGGGAAGTTGATGAGAAGTGAAAGCTTGTGATACTTGGGTCGAACTCCCTAGTTTATAAAAGATGCAAGCTGCAAATAAACTAGGGTATTGAAATATGGAAAAATATTTTTTGTAAATATGTGTTTGAAAATCTAGCCTCCCTCATTTTACATTTTAGCCGAAATCTTTCCAAAACTGCTATGATTTGGCACTGGGAGGCTTCCTTTAATTTAGAACTCAATGACAATATGCTCAAAACAAAACGTAACTTAGGAGAGAGGCTTCCTCAAGGGTGAGGATGCTGGTAAATAATTTGAGGAGGAGCCAGGGCTTTGCACCTGGTCCCTTTCTTGGGGCCCCTCCCACTAGGTACCTTTGCCTGCTAGATGCCTTTCCATGCTACAGCTCAGCCTTCCACAGCAATGTCTCCCTGTCATTTCTGACTTGGCTATTTCTCTGTACTTTTGTATTATTATTGCTGTTATTGTTTTCAGTGCTGGAGATGAACCAAGGGTGTTTTGCATGCTAGACAAGTGCTCTTTAACTATGCCCCCAACCTCTCTCTACTTTAAATTCTTGCAGCCTTATATGATGTTTTTTTCTTAGCACTTGTGTATTGTTAAGTTCTATATTTTAGGAACTCCATGAATTGAGGGAGTGCCTTGCTATTTTTTTTTTAATGATATCATCATGACCTGAAAACAATACCTGCCATGTTGATACATTTTTATTCTTATAAATACTTATTTTAATATTTTATATTATTCTATGTATGTATGTATGTCAAGCATGTATGTGTGCTGTATCTGTGCAGGCTTGCTTTCCCATGTGTGCATTTGGAAACCCTAGTTCAATATTAGATGTCTTTTTCTATTGCTCTCTGCCCTATTTCTTGAGACAGGGTCTTTGCTAAACAGGTGCTCACCATTTTGTCTAGACTGGCTGTTCAGTAAGCCCCTGGGATCCTCTTACTTCTGCTTCTCTAGCACTGGGGTTATATGTTTATGCCACACCCATCTTTTTCACGAGTGCTGGGATATGAACTCAGGTCCTCATGCTCATATGCCAAGCATTTAGCACACTGAACCATCACTGAAACTAAGATAAACTTTCATTTTATAAAATAATCTGTAAATAAATTGATGTTCATTGGCTACAGTAAGACCAATCCAGAGATTATGTCCATAGCCTCAAGTCCAAATTCCTCCATGGTCAGATAGCCAAGGTAAATGAGTAAAATAGACTATGCATGATCTGAATTGTTCTGGGTAACCAGCTAGGACATCCTGGACAGCAGCCTGATGAGTGGCTGATGACTTACCTCCTTCTGTGAGAGCCACTCCTTCTACCACAGGGTGTGGTGGGCCTGGGCTGTGGTGAACTTGAAGAGTTTCCTGGGCAGGTGGGACTTATGAAGGAGAAAAGACCAGCAGAGGGGTTGTTGTGGGACACAAAGCACTGAGGACAGACTGACAATCGCTTCACACAAAGGAAGGGGGTTCCCAGATTGGGACGTTTCAGGAAGAAAAGTTTAGGGGCTGTGGGTCGTTTTATAGATATGGAGTTATCTAGGCATGATGGTGCACACTTGTATCCTCAGGCCTTGGGAGGCTGACAGAGGACTGTTGTGAGTTTGAAGCTAGCCTGGGCTACATAGGGAGACCTTGTCCTACAACAAATAGATGACCAAAAAGAGGCTAAGTAACCACCTGTATGAGAGCTACTTGAAGCAGGTGCTGGGACAGCATAGAGATAGAAGCACCACTTTAATAACCAAATCTTGGAATCTGTGCTAATTCCCCCCCCCCCCCCCCCCCCGAGACAGGGTTTCTCTGTGTAGCTTTGCACCTTTCCTGGAACTCACTCTGTAGACCAGGCTGGCCTCAAACTCATAGAGATCCACCTGGCTCTGCCTCGCAAGTGCTGGGATTAAAGTTGTGCGCCACCACCGCCTGGTTCATAAGGTAGCTGGAGGGACAGTCGTGGGTGCTGGGAACCGAATTCTTATATTTTTGGTTGTGAGCCTAGCCTTTAATGACTGAGCTATCCCTCCAGCCCTCTGTACTAATCTTAATGTAGGTTTTCCTGAAATCAACAGAGATTCTGGAAGGCAGAATCATAGGGTTGAGTTAGCTTGCAGTGGTCTGAGGATGGAGTGGGAGGTGAGGGGGAAAAAAAAAGCCAGTGAGTGGAGTCTATGCTTTTGAGGAGTTACAAACAGCAAGAAAAGAGGTCAGAGGAGAATACCAGGAAGACACAGGGAGCTGGGAAGATCCTCTGCCTGTGCAAGAGACTCTTCTGAGGCCGTGGTTGAGGACAGCCTGCCTTCTGAGGTAGAGGTGGTGAACAACGGATGGTGAGATTTTTGTCAGCAAGCACAGGAGGCCATGGGCCCAGCAAGGGGAGCGGGTGGTACAGGGCTATTGTTTTGGGATAGATGTGTGTAGGATGCATTTATATTTCCACTTTGGCCACAGATCTTATTAGCAGCTGCCATGGAAATGTCCTCAGAAAGACAGGTAAAGCTTCACTTGTCTTCTCCTTCTGGGTGGACAGCTCAACCAAAGCCTCAGGCACCTGTGAAATCTTGACTAGGTGAGGCTGTAGACGGGGAAATCTAGGAGCTTGGCTGCTTAGAATTTTACATTGACCAGAGCCCTAATCCCTGCCTAGAATTCTGATAGCCTTCCAGTTGGGTAAATGTGGTTGAAATATTCTGAATGTAACGAATCAGTCATTAAACTGCAGAAGATATTATGAACTGCTGCAGTAATTCAGTCATATCTTTGGGTTGTGAGACTACCTAACTTTGCAAGGACTGTTGTAATTAAAAAATATGTATTTTTGCTTTACCTGGTCTTCGTCATTTTTTCCCCCTCCATCAGTAAATTTCACTCTGAGGTCTTTTCAGAGCATCTCGTAATAAGTCAACAAATCTATTTCAAATGTGTTTGTTACTAAGCAACGGTTACTAGGAGCTTCTGTAATTAAGATGAAAGTTGCAAGGAAACGCTGCTCAAATGCAGCGCTCTTCCCCCACTCCCATTTTCTGGTAATTCGGGACGAGTAGCATGGGTAAGGTGAAAGGAGACTCTTCTACTGAGGTTTCCCTGCACAGCAGGGCTGTTCTCCAGCCTCCTCCAGACAGGGTGTGTGCTTTCCAGATCAGCTCAGCCCTTTGTCTCGTGCCTCTGGAAGGTGCATTCCAGGTGTGAACAGGTAGCACAGGCCTGGGAGGCAGCTGTGCAGCACAGCTGTGTGACCCAACTGAACCCACGGATGAGGACTGTGCTGCTTGGCACATGCAGCCGTAGGAGGGATGATGGGAGCAGGTGGCACGTGAAATCTACTTCCTGTGTAGTTCTGACTGACCTAGATTAAGCCGTGATGGAGGACTGCTGTGTTCTCTCTTGAACAATGCAGTTTCTTTCTCTTTTGGTGATTTGTGAAGGAAGACTCAGATGAGTTGTTTCCTGTTCATCGTGCCTGGCTCATAGCAGGCATTCAACAACTGCTCCTCTTTGCCTTCCCACTCCATTTCATTCTAGAGGCAGTGGGGGAGGGGGGGGACCTAGGGTTTCCATGGCAACCTGTTGTTGACTGACCTCCTTTTAGACCTGTTGTTAGATGTTAGGGCCTGAGCAGCAGTCCAGAAGGCCAGGCCTCACCCAATGGAGGACTTTGCAGGATAGAAAAATTCAGTGGTTATCAGTGAGCAATGAGTGAGGGACCATCTGGCTATCTGAGGGCATCCAGATGCCTGTGCTTGGGTAGAATGGATGCTAGCCATCAAAGGGCCTTGTCCAACAACAGACTGTTTTTTGTTTGGATTCTCTACCTGAGGTGTGCAATATTGAGCAGGTCATGACTGCCTTGACCTTTATTGTGTTTTATTCGTGTGTTGTGTGAGTGTGTAAACATGTGTGATACATGCCTGTGGATATGCTGTTCCCATGTGGGACCGTGTGTGTATGTGTACATGCTTGTATGTAGAGGCTTAAGATTGACATCAGAGTTGTCCTTAGTCACTTTCCACCTTATTCATTAAGGCAGAGACTGTGAATTGAACCCAGGACTTACTGTTGTGACTAGCTAGCCAGCTGGGTCCTGGGGTCTCCTGTGTCTGCCTTCTGAGGGCTGTAATCACAGGCAGGCTGCCACTCAGTGTCAATGTGAGTTTGGGTGACCCAAACTCCAGGCCTCATGCTTGCTACTCATTCAGCTTTATCCTTTGAGATATCTCTCTGCCCTGGCTGTGAACTTTAACTCCCCCTCTACAGTGTGTGGTTCAGGTCATAGAGTTTATCCTAACAATTAGATAAGGAAGGACACCTAAAGTGCTTTGGAAGAGCTGGGCAGTGGTGGTGCACACCTGTAATCCCAGCACTGGGGAAGCAGAGGCAGGTGGATCTCTGTGAGTTCAAGGCCAGCCTGGTCTACAGAGCTAGTCCAGGACAGGCTCCAAAGCTACAGAGAAACCCTGTCTCAAAAAACAAATAAACTAACAAACCAAAAAAAGTGCTTTGGAAGGTGCATGTATGTGTGTATACATCTTAAATATTTAGTAGGTATTTCCCAAGTAGCTGGTGTTTGTCAAGGCCTCTCTAGTTTTATAATATTCCATTTTAGAACAAATTATCAGATGTATTTAATTATTTTAAGTGGAAATTTAATATCCACTGTATAGATGTTGTATAATTGATCTAACCATCTCCAAATTAATGATAAGTTTTGCAAATAATGATGTGTTAAGATTATTTTTGGTACCTTTGTCCTTGATGTATGTGAATATTTTCTGGGGGAGAATGGGAAGAGATTTTGCCCAGTCTTTACAGTCAATAGCAATTTGCCTTCTAATACAAGATGTATAAAAAAGACATGTTGGACACAGCTTTGCTCATTACTTTATCCATCTCCTAGATGAAAACCACAATTGAATGGCTGAATTACTTTAGTTCTTTGGTCTTTTTAAGACCTTCTTTCCATGGCTTTGGGCATTTTTACTTCATCTATGATTAGCTTTTTATCTCCCCCTTGTCTGTTCTTAGGCACATCACTTAGTTATTTGAAGGGATATGTGTACACACACGTGTGCACACATACATACATGTATAGAAAACATTTATGTACTTTTTCATTTCATTATCCACATAGGTTGGAGCACAGCTGCTCCTCACAGAGGAAGCAAAAGGTTCATGGGATTCGTCATAGCCACGTGGCCAGTTTGTGATGGGACTTCAGCTGGACCCAGCTCTTGGTGGTCCGGTCTGATTTTGTTGGCATGGAGAGGGTTATTTGGGAGGCCCAGCAGGCCAGGAAGGGTGGGTTAACTCTGTGGGGAATCTGGATGGCTGGAAGTAGCATTTATATGCCATAGGCTTACCCAAGGGAGACGGTGCTTAGCATGGGAACACAGAGCTCTGCTCCTCCACGGTCAATAACTTTCCACTCAGCCTGCAGGAGTTACCCAGTCCTGGGAAAAAGCAAAGGTGACTGAGGGACTGAGGCTTGTGACTGGGTCTTTGTTCCTCACAGGGTGGATACAAAGAGAATAAGAGTGACAGTCCCTGCAGGGTGCCACCTTCCTGCCTTCCAAGGGTACAAGTGTGCTTTGCAGAGACCAGAGAGTGTTACTGTTCTTCGGACTCACAAGAGAGGCCGAACAAAGATCTTGCTGTATTTCATTTGAATAATTATATTTTTCTGATTGAATCATTACTACTTCCTCTTTCTAGATAAATGAATACACTAGCAGTAAGGATTTCTTCCCTTCTTATCCAAATAGTCTGATTTTAAGCTTTAGTCTTGTCCAGTTGAAGTCCCATCACAAACTAGCCACATGGCTGTGACTAATGCCATGTCCCTTTGGCTTCCTCTGCGAGTAGTGGCTAATATCCAACCCATTGGCTCAATGAAAAAATAAGATAATGAAAAAGTACATAAGTATTGCATATGCCTCTCTCTCTCTCTCTCTCTCTCTCTCTCTCTCTCTGTGTGTGTGTGTGTGTGTGTGTGTGTGTGTGTGTGTGTGTTTGAGCTCACAGGCATGCTTATTCCTTCAAATAACTAAGGAAGTGATGTGTCTACCAGCAGAGAATGGAGAGATAAAAAGCTGATCACAGAGGAAGTAAAAATACCCAAAGCCACTGAAAGAAGGTCTTAAATAGACCAAAGAAACTGAAGTAATTCAGCCATTCATCTAGGAGATGGGTAAAGCTTGAGTAATGAATAAAGCTGAATCCACATTCTGTCTTAGGATGTATAATAAAAATTCTAGAATTAAAATAAAATTGTTTAAAGCTAGACTAACTTTAAGGTCTGCATTAGTTTTTTCCATGCTGCAGGTACCTAAAATCTGGCAAGAAGCACCTTGAGGGAGGAAGGGCTGATTTGGGCTTATGGTGTGAAGGTCTTGTCCATCATGGCCAGGCAGGTGTGGTGGTAGGAGTGGGATGTGGCTGGTCACACTGTGTCCCACTCAGGAAGCAGAGGGATGAATACTGATGCTCAATTAGCTTTCTTTTCCTTCTTCAATGTGGGTCCCCAGCCCATGGGATGGTGGTACCCATATTCATAGAGTCCCTGCTAAATTAAACCTTTCTGGAAACATCCTCACAGACATACCTAGAAGTGTGTTTCCATGGTGATAATACATTCAATTAAGTTGACAATGAAGATTAACCATCACAGGATCCGTCTGTTCCCACTTGCATATTTAATATGTATAGACTGTCAGAGCCGGGGAAGTGGGGTGACTGTACAGTATTTTACAGGTATTGCAGTTCTAAGACTCGATTTTGGGATTTCCAACTCCAGTAAGAATTCTGGTGGTGTCTGTAAGCCATAAAAATGCTTACTTTTTTGGGGGGGTAACTTTTTCCATTTGTTTTCCAAATTGTATACAATATTAGTTCAACTACACAAAGCAATTTTATTCCCTGGTCACTGCTAAAGAGGACGAGGAGAGGGGCTGAGAAGGGGAGACAGGACCGTTGACATTTGGGTTATTTAAATTTAAAAATAACTATTTTTCAGTCCTATAGAGACTGAATGTCCTCTAGAGTCTTCCTGGCATTTGTCTGTTCCTTAGAGCTTATTACATTAAAGATAAAGGTTTATTCATTCATTTATTTGTTTCATTGAACCATTGCTTTGTGCTAAGTGCTTAGGAAGTATTTTTATGTTTGAATTTTTACTTCCATTTGTGCATTTTCAAATCCCACCTTTTCTAACTTTAAATTATGCTATCATGTGTGATGAATTAGTGAAATGATAATTGTTACCTATTTGTATGTTTTTGTAACACAACACATACATGCAAAGACTCTAATTCAGCACTGTTTAATCACTTCAAGGTTACATAGTTTATCACAGATCACTGTGTGTGGTCACATGTTGCTAGAGTTTGCATGGCTATGGTCACGGGATTCTTCAGGTCATCCTAACAGACGAGTCTGAAACAGCAGGGGTGAAGCTGGAAGGATCATTGGGTTATTGGCTTGCCCTGTCCAATCCTGGTCTCAGAGAAGGGCTAGGCCTGTTTCAAGTCAGCTCACTGTGTATCAGGAGCTCCACTAATGGGGAATGCTTGAGAATAGTGGGTTATATTACCAAGGAGATTGCTAAGAGAATTACTGTTCCTGCAAATTTCCCCACTGAATAAGGTCTTTTTTCTTGTTACAAAGAGTGATTCAAAGCCCTTTAGTCCTGGCCTGGCTGGGAGTTGATGTGTGGATGGAAGGGGTGGGGCCTGCCTTCTACCTTAGAGTCTTTGTATGAGGCCGAAGGGAAGACTTTCAAGAAAGGCTTTTGCTGGCTGGGTTGCTTTGGGGTGGGGTGACAATCGGGGAAGCCTTGGGGGTAGACATTGGCTGCAAGTACCCCATTATTTGGTATGAGTCCTCATCTAAAGGGAGGTAATTGACCTAGAGTTCAAAGTAGAGAACATTTTTCCTTCTGTTTCAATCTTGGTTGTTGTTGTTGGGGTCTTGCTGTGTAGCCCAGGGTGGCCTTTAACTCACAGATCTCATGGCTTATCCTCTGGAGTGCTGAGACTGTGGGCATGAACACCATGCCTGACTAAGTTTCAGTCTTCTACTAAGAATGTGATGCTTTTCCTGTTCCACTCAGCTCTGTGGTATTCTCTTAGAGGCACGCTTCTAACTGTTCATCTTTTTTATGGTTCCCTGTTGGTGGGTAATGGTTGTCTAAGGGTGATTTTTTTTAAAGCAAACTATTACTTTTGTGACAATATTATATATATAGAAAAGCTAAGGAATTTTTATGTACTTCTCAACCAGTTTCTAAATGATAGTATTTTAATATTTTTGTCACTTTATCTGTTTTCTTCTGAACCATGGAGATAAATGCTGATAAAATATCTCTTAGTTCCTAAATAACACACTGTGTATGTCCTAAAAAATATTTCTTTTACACACATACTTTATAATTTGCAAAATTGGGAAATAAACATTGATAACATAGTGTTATCTGCCCACAGACTTCATTCAGATTCCCCCAAATAAACAATAATGCCAGTTTTAGTGAAAGAAAAACACAGATCGGGTTGCTTGTTGGATTGTCATGTCCTTTGTTCCTCTTTAATCTGGAACTATCTATCCTCTTATCTATAGAAGTGACATTTTTGAAAATTGTAGACTAATATTGTTGTACCATGATTATAATTTTATATTTGTATCATATCTTATTATAGCTAGATCTAGGTTAGGCATTTTTGGTGGAACTAAAATTGCTGCTACTTTTAAGTTGTTAATTTTTAATTAAAATTGATTGATTAAAGTTGAAAGCTAGATTTATTTTTATCATATGCCCTTATTTTACCTTAAATGTCTTATCCTAAATATAAATCTAGCAAGTAATGTATAAAATGAGGACAAATAATTTTTAGATATTTACCCTAAATAATGGTTAATAAATTAAAGTTAGACTAAATCACCATGGATCTGTTTGCTTTGTAGCTTACTCATATTTTTTCCTTAAAGCATTTAAAGTATATTTGTAAATAAAAATACAATTTGCTTTCAAATGAAATAAACCTGAAGATCTTAGCACTTTCTTAAGGAGTTTAGTAACTCTTCCAAACTAAAAGTTAAGCTTATGTACTTCAAATTCTCCTAGACATTCTAAAAACAATAAAATTTATATTTTTGCCTTTTATTCAATCATAGTCTAAAGTCAATTGTGCTCCTATATATTCTTAAAGATGTAAGATTGTGTGTGTGTGTGTGTGTGTGTGTGTGTGTGTGTGTGTGTGTGTGTGATATGTGTGGTTCATTCATGAGCACATGTATACAGAGGTCACAGCAGGATGGTTGGATGTCCTCTCAGCCTTATTCCTTGGGACAGAGTCTGTTGGAGTCCAGCTCTGACCTATCGAATGGTTCTTGCAGGAGGAGAGAGGAATGAGGAAGTATTAGATAAAAGGATAGAAGGAGGGAGACACAGGATGCCTTCCGGAGGGCCACCTCAAGGTTTATTCTAATGGGCTTTTTATGCACTGCCAAGGGGAGAGGCAAAAGACCCCCCCTTTAAACTTTCTTTATTAAGAAAATTTTAAATTCATTTTACATACCAACCACATATTTTCCTCTCTTCCTTCCTCCCAACCCCCAGACTCCCCCTTCAACCTGCTCCCTATTCCCTCCTCTGGAAAGGTAAGGCCTCCCATGGGGAGTCAGCAAAGCCTGGTACATTCAGCTGAGGCAGGTCCAAGACCCTCCCCCTGCATCAAGCCTGTGCAAGGTGTCCCACCATAGGTAATGGGCTCCAAAAGCCAGCTCATGTAACAGGGATTGATCCTGATCCAACTGGCAGGGGCCCCTTAAGCAGATCAAGCTACACAACTGTCTCGCTTGTGCAGAGGGCCAAGACCAGTCCCATGGAGGCTCCACAGCTGTTGGTCTAAAGTTCATGAGTTCCCACTAGCTTTGTTTGGTTGTCTCTTTAGGCTTCCCTATCATGTCTTGATGCCCCTTGCTCATAGAATCCCTCTTCTCTCTATTTGAGCTCAGCCTGGTGCTTGGCTGTGGATCTCTGCATCTGCTTCCATCAGTTACTGGATGAAGGCTCTATGATAACAGTTAGGGTACTGACCAATCTGATTACTTGGGTAAGCCAGCTCAGACACCTCTCCACTATTGCTGGTAGTCTCAGCTGAGGTCATTCTTGTAGATTCCTGGGAACTTCCCTAGCACCAGGTTTCTCCTTATCACCATGATGCTGCCATCTATCATGGTATCTCTTTCCTTGCTCTCTCACTCTGTCTCTGTTCCAGCTCAACCATCCTGTTCCCCTGTGTTCTCATCCTTCACCCCCTACCCTCTATTGCCCCACCCCACCCCCAGTTTACTCATGGAGATCTCATCTATTTCCCCTTCCCAGATGATCCATGTGTCCCTCTTAGGGTCTTCCTTGTTAGCTAGCTTCCATGGAGCTGTGAATTGTAGTCTGGCTATCCTTTGCTTTACATCTAGGATCCACTTATGAGTGAGTACATACCATGCTTGGTTTTCTGAGTCTGGGTTACCTTACTTAGGATGGTATTTCCATTTGCCTGTAAATTTCACGCTGTCATTTTTTTTAAAACTGCTGAATAGTACTCCATTGTGTGTATGTACCACATTTTCTTTATCCATTCTTCAGTTGAGGGGCATCTAGGTTGTTTCCAGGTTCTGGCTATTACGAATAATGCTGTTATGAACATAGTTGAGCAAGTATCCTTGTGGTATGGTTAAGCATTCCTTGGGTATATGCCCAAGTGTGGTATCAGTGGAAGACTTCCCCCTTTCAAGATCAAAGCACAACGTACAGACAAGTGTAGACCCTTCAAAACACCTGGTAACCACTCCTGTGGTCAAATCATCCCATTATGCAGCCCTGCTGGGTAAAGCAAGCTCAGATTCTCTGACCTTGAGTAAGGTCTTACTAGGGAGCCTGTCCTCTGCCCAAGGGTTTCTCACTGAACCAGAAGCTTATTTAAGCTAGGCTGGCTGCCGGAGAAACCCTAGTGTCTGCTTGACTCTTCTCCCTAATGCTGAGGTTCCAAGTCTTTTTATGTGATTGCTGGGGATTCAAACTCAGGTCCTCCTGTTTGTAAAGCAGGTGCTCTTAGGCATTGCACCATTTCCCCAGGCCCCTTTCCACACACATTACACCTAAATTATAAAGATGTTGCTGAACTTCATCCTGAGCTGTTAATACTATGGATTTCTTTACTTTAGCATCTCTGTATTTAATTCCATCCTAGTACTGTTAAGATACAAGTTCACTATGGGAATCAAATCTGCCCTAGAAGGGAGGTTGAGGTTATGCTGCTGAGACTCAGCTGATGGGAATGATAATCTGTCTCACTGTAGGCTTGTTTCTCAGGTGGGGATTTGGGGTTGAGGAAGGGTATGTCCACACTGCTGTTGAACTATAGATAAATCCGTTTTCTGATTACTGTGGCAATGTGAAGCTAAGCCTTGCATAATTGCCATGACAACAGGTAGCAATCCCCACCCTTCAATTGTGTGGATTCTCAACCTTGACCTCCTGGGTGGAGGGGTTTATGTCATCCTTTCATCTGATTTGGGTAGATAGCCATCTGTACCCTTACTCAGGATGCAAATGATCTCTTCCATAGCTTGATTACACTCTGGATTTCTTCAGTTACGGCAGCATCATGTGGCCAGTTACTCTATCTCACTGGAGTTTCACAGTTCCCTTCAAAACCTTTAGCCACAGCTCGACAGCCCACGCTGATGAAATGTCTCTCTGATTTCCTCATGTTAATTTGAATTCTAGCTCCTAGAACTTGACTTTGGATTCCCAGAAAGAGCTCTCCTGGTACTATGGAGCTTGATTATGAAAATTCCCACAGCTGCCTCTGCCCTGAACATCTGAGAACTCTATGGACATACTGTAACTAGAGATGACTGTGTTCTCTTTTCAATCCTGTTGTTGAATTGCTTTCAAGCAGATTTGAAGGCCAACCCACAACTGAACAGATAGAATCAAAGTAGGAAGAGGTCACATGTAGGCACATTTTTGAAGTCATGGGTAGTGACTGCTCTTTATTGGGATGTGCCCTTTATGTTTGGCAATTGCATTTTGCTTTGCTTCCACAGAGCGTCTGGCATAGCAGCAGTCACTATGCTTTGCTGGCCTTTGTTCTTTCCTGCTTCTTTTTCTTCAGTTTAGTGTGCTTATTGCAAGCACATGTTTGGAGTCAGTGGACCTAGGTTTGAATTGTAGTTCTGCAGTGTATTAGCTTTGTGACCCTGGGTGAGTTACTGAATCTCTCAGAGCTTTTGCAGGTTGCCATGAGGATCAGACAAGCAGTTCCTGAACACAGTGCAGCCCCTGGAGCACATGAAGGCCCAAAGAATTGTAACAGTTTTTCCTTAATTGGTTGCCTTCGCTGGGTTTCCTTGTCATTCATTATTTCTAGTCTGCCCCACCTTGGCCTCTGACATCTTACTGAATCATGACCACGCTTGGCTCTTTTGAAACTGGTGCATTGCTTATAAGCACTATGCATTCCTTTCATGTCGATTTCATGGTAAACCCATAGTTGCTCCATTTATTTTAAAGTAAAAATTTGTGCCTCTCTCTGTGTGTCTCAGTGTCTCTGTCTCTGTCTGTCTCTCTGTCTCTCTTTGTGTGTGTGTGTGTGTGTGTGTGTGTGTGTGTGTGCATACGCACATGTGTATTGCAGTATGTGGTTGTGGAGGCCAAAGGCTGAAGTCTGTTTCTTCCTCCCACCTTTACCTGGGTCCCAGGGATCAAACTCAAGTCACCAGGCTTGTGCCTCAGGTGTCTTTACCTGCTGAGCCCCCTCACTGGCTGAACTTTATTTATCTTAACGATTTCTTCTCTTTGTCTCCTGTGAGGTACCCATTGGGGCTGCTGTACATTGAATTCCGTAGAACCCAAAGGCCATCTCTCTTAATTACACATGTTGGCTTCTTTTTAAACAAATTTGAGCGCATGTGCACTCAAGTGTACATGCTGTAGCTCGAGTGTGAAGGTCATAGGACAGCTATGGGAGCCAGTTCTCTCCTTCTACCATGGGATCTGGTGACTCAACTCAGGGAGTCAGGCTTGCATGGCAAGTGGCTCTATCTGCTGGACTGTCATGTCTGGCTGCTCCAACTTTTTGGTCTTAGAAATTTCTGGCAGAAAATGGGCCTATTTTGCAGATGTTTGGTGCAAATCAGGACAATGCTGTCACTTGCCCTAGGAATGTACGACTACCTCAGTTTCTCCTGTGAGAAGAAGCCATTTTCATGATTCTTCCTATCTCACCTCTGTGGTCATCATCCTCATCCTCTCTAGAGGGGGACCTCAGAGAGAGGAGTGACCACTGGTGGGTAGAAAGCATGATTCCTTCCATTCCCACCATGCTTTGCTGCTCCTCTCCACTCCAATTAAGCTTTTATTTAGATGATGTCACCCATAAACTATGGCCAAAGATGCTGTGGATGAGGTAACTATGACCTTGAATGGATTTAAAAGGCTGAACAGTGCCACAATGCTCTTAGATGTTGAACAGCAGATAGCTGGATGAATTCTACTGTTGTCTGCTTGTTCAGGACAAAACCATCATGGCCACCAGCAACATCTTTCTCTGCTCTTCCAAATTGCAAATGATCATCACAGCTATATGAATAATGAACTATAGGGACTAAGAATAATTTATGTAACTTAAAAAATGTCATTTCTTGGAATTCTTACAATTTTTTGATGTAAGTACTATAGTTATCTCTACTTTTACACACCTGAGGTCAAATACATTGCCAAACACACGAGTAGGCTAGCAAGTGCTTAGACTCATACACAACCAAAAAATGTGCTCTAATCACTTCGGTGCAGCTGTGTGGAATTTTTCTGTGCTGTTTTCAGCAGGGCTTTTGTGGTAGTCAGGGAAGTTAGCAGAACCTGGTTTGATCTACAGCACTAAGAAACAAAGGAGGAAACCAACCCATCAACTCTAAAATGGTCATCCCTTTGACGGTCCTTAGTTCATCTATCTTTGGTTTGATTCGTTGGGTACCAACTCCTTCCCAAAAGGAGGAAGCAGTTATATCATGTTATCCTAAGCAGCAGTGATCCAGATTGCTTTTCTCAAAACAAACTGTGATGTATGGTCTAAATAAAGGATTTAGCGGTTGGGAAGGAGGAAAGACACATGGTTTTGGAAGACAGAGACCCTTCACAATGGTGAGCACTGGGGAGTGTGGCCCAGCCCACTGTGCAAAGATGGGAAAGGATAGAGAGAAGGAAATCAGAGGGGAGACAGGTTAAGCTCTTCACTGCTTTTCCACCCAGAGGACGTCAATCCCTGTCCTGGCTTGTAGTGAAGGTGAGAGTCGGAACAAGAAGCTTCCAGGATGTCAGCCACTGGAGTTTGGAATTTTTTTCCAGTTTCTTAAAAACAATTCGTTTTTTTTTTTTCTAAATTCTATAATGAGAGACTCTGATCCAGCACGTATGCAGTGCTCCTGGAACTTAGGTTTCATTAGAAAACAATGGTTTCCACAACAAACTTTTGGAAAGTTTGGGTGTAGTATTTCCCATGGGGTCACCCAGCCAAGAATACCATCTGGGTGTAGACTCCCCGGCTAGTCAATGACAGTGCTTAAAGAAGGGCTTCCTTAGAGAATTGTGTCTAATCTGACCAATCAGTGTGCTTTAAGTCTTAGAAGGTCCTAGAAAACAGAATAAGCTGCCCTGTTCTTCTGACCTCTTTGCTTGTGTCTGGCCTCCTCTCTTGTCTGGTCTGGCTTGGAGGTTAGCTAGGGAGGTTAGCAGTGATGGAAGGGTAGATGATGGAGGTGAGGAAGAGCAGGTTAGCAGTGATAGAAGGGTAGGTGATGGAGGTGAGGAAGAGCAGGTTAGCAGTGATGGAAGGGTAGATGATGGAGGTGAGGAAGAGCAGGTTAGCAGTGATGGAAGGATAGATGATGGAGGTGAGGAAGAGCAGGTTAGCAGTGATGGAAGGGTAGATGATGGAGGTGAGGAAGAGCAGGTTAGCAGTGATGGAAGGATAGATGATGGAGGTGAGGAAGAGCAGGTTAGCAGTGATGGAAGGATAGATGATGGAGGTGAGGAAGAGCAGGTTAGCAGTGATGGAAAGGTAGATGATGGAGGTGAGGAAGAGCAGGTTAGCAGTGATGGAAAGGTAGATGATGGAGGTGAGGAAGAGCAGGTTAGCAGTGATGGAAGGATAGATGATGGAGGTGAGGAAGAGCAGGTTAGCAGTGATGGAAGGATAGATGATGGAGGTGAGGAAGAGCAGGTTAGCAGTGATGGAAGGGTAGATGATGGAGGTGAGAAGAGCAGGTTAGCAGTGATGGAAGATAGAGGTGAGGAAGAGCAGGTTAGCAGTGATGGAAAGGTAGATGATGGAGGTGAGGAAGAGCAGGTTAGCAGTGATGGAAGGGTAGGTGATGACATGGACTTTCATGAGCAAGGACCCCTCACTTCATGGTAGACCAGGAAACAAAGACCCTGACCGGAACCAGGGAGAGGGGTAATCCTCAAAGGCACACACAACCTTCAAATTAGCACTAAAAGTTGAGGGGTATGCTCAAAATGTCAGGACATATTTCAGATTCAAAATATATCAAGTCCCAAGCAAACCCAGGTGGTTACTCCAATCCCTGCCTAGAGTCCTTCTTATATAGACCCATCACTAACCACTGAGCTGCCTGAGCTTTGATGGCTCAGAAAGACAGAAAAGCTCTACGTGTTTATTTGGTCTGTTTGTTAGAGCTGCTCCCTGTTTTTGTGTTTTGTATGTGTGCACATGTGTATGTGTATGAATAATGTATGTGTGTGTAGGCATATATAGAGGTCAAAAGTCAACCTTAGGTATTGTTTCTCAGGCACTATCTACCTTCTTTTTTGAGACAGGCCTCCTTCACTGACTTGACTTGCTTATTTGGCTAGCTGGCTGGCCAGAAAAGTCCCTGGTATTCACCTGTCTCTGCCTCCCCAGCACAGATGACAAGTGTGTGCCACTGTGCCTGTCTATTTTATGTGGGCTCTGGGGACCAGCTCAGGTCCCGAGGCCTGCATGGTAGGCCCTTTACCGACTGAACCATCTTCCCAGTTCATTTTTTTCTGTAGTGTAATGTTTTTTTTGGGGGGGTGGCCAGTGGTGGTTGTTTGCCTCATGCTCTTTAGCTATAGGAGGCTGAATGCAGGGATCCTCATTTGACCCGAGAAGTAACTCCTTAATACAAAGTTTTTGTCAAAAAGTATTATACTAATACTCAGAATTAATCCTCAGCCTAAATGTGTGTGTGTGTGTGTGTGTGTGTGTGTGTGTGTGTGTGTGTGTGTGTGTGTATGTGTTTGCTTATTGAGACTGAAGAAATTAAGTCTTAAAGCAGCTGTGTGGGAGAGTAAGGATAGGAAAGTGGTGGAGAAAGGCACTTTTGAGGGTGGGCTGACCTGCTGGTATAGGCCCTGGAGCCTCCCCTCACTTCATAGTTTTCTCATGTTATTAGCTTAGAAAGGCCCCAGTATATTCTTAGTGAAGTCTGTGTGGAAGGAGAAAATGTGTTTTCTTAAATAAGGCAGGCTTCTGAGGTAGAGTTCAGGCTGTTCTGTCTTGGCCCAGGCTCTGGGATAAAGTAGGGCTTTTTACAGAGGGAGTGATGTTTGAATTAAAACGACTCACAAGTGGTGTCCAAGGAGGAGAAGAGTGGGTGTACCAGAACCTGCACAAGCGTTGCCCTCTGTTGAGGCACATCAGGTGAGTGGGCAAGCCTAACATACTAGCTTTGGTTTATAAAACGGTAAGAACACTTAAGCACATGTGATGTGTGTTTACAGGTAGAAAAGAGAGCCTGGCAGGAATTTGGTTATTTTTTTCTCACATGTTGGGGAACTTACCCAGGGCTTTGTGTGCTGGCCCAGCACTCTACATTGAGCTCACACCCCCAGTCTTGGAAGGAATTGAAAACTCTTCTGAGTCACAGAAGCACTATACATAAGTAGTTGGACTTCTGTGAGGAAGGAGGCAGTGTTCTCCTGGTTAAGCAAATTGTGGAGCTGGGCCGACAGGGTCATCACCCTGTACATGGCTGGATCCCAGAAAATTTCTCCATCTAATTGTATTTTGCATATGCTAAGATAAAGTTATCTTGGTCACTAAAGGCACAGGAACAGAGGGAACAGTTAGGACATCAGGCAGAAAAATATTCTGTACTGTGTCTAATGGTCAGGAAGCCATCCTTAAAAAGAAAACTTCCAAACTGCAGTCTTTAGGGATCGACAGTAAACGGCAATCCTTGTTTATCATGCATGTTTATATGAGTAGAAGAGAGGATTTTCTGAAAATTTGGAACATTTAAAAACAAATAAACAAATACAAACAGAAACAAACAAACAAAACCTCAAAGCACAACAAAAATCAAACAGAGGTATGACTTCTCTAGCCCTGTAAAGGGGTCTCTGTCATTATTGCTAAATGACCTGAAAGTAATAACATTGAACACTATGAAGAACCCGTACAGTACAACGTTTCTTGGGGACATTTAAGTGTGTGTATATGTGACATGGGAAGTTGGGTGCCTGAGTTTTGTCTTAGGCAAATATTCTGGTTTGTGGAAAACAAAAGAGAAAGTGAGTGTCTCTCTGTACTGGTGGCACCCCCTAAAGCCCACTGTAGTTTGTGTAAAAAGTGTGGCAAGTATTGACCCTGAAAGCGGGTCAAGAATGTAGAGAGCCGCGTGTAGCCACACCCTAAAGATGGCTCTGGCTTCTACCCTCTGCCTTCCCGATGGCAAACACTCTTTATGGTAAACAGCTCCTTATTTGGCTATGGCTGGATTCGTGTGTTGCTGGCATATGCGTGAACCCGTGGACAGTGCCCACGTGGCTGCTTGGGGTTGGCAGCCCAGCCCTACTTAGGTGCTGGGAGAGGCTTGCCCCAGCGAGAGAGACACAATGCAATTAATCAAAGGTCTGAATAAACTGTGATGAGAAGGATCCCGGTGTCGCGTCTTCCTTGCTGGTCGAGGCGGGCGCGACACAAGAATTCTTTGTATGTCTAGGGAAAGCAGCATTATGATATGAGGCAGAGCAGCCATGGTAGTTAAACTAAGCCAATTTAATGGGAAGCTCCACCTCTTGAAGACTGTGCTGAGGTGGAGTTGAATGTATTGAGCCCAAATTCAGATCTGGAGGATACCAGCAAGAGGCAGGTCTTCTGAACTAGAGGAGAGGAGAGGCCAAGGGACCAGTGCTAACATTTACCTTTTGGTTCTTATGAAGACAGTACTATCTTGAGGTTATGCTGTGGGATGTCTTTCTGTATGCTGTGAATATGTGTTGCTCTGAAGTAGTATGAGAAGCTACACCCAAATTCCCAAAACATTGTTTATGTTTATTTTTCTTTAAAGGGGGTTGATTATAAATGTAATCTCTTTCTAAAGAAGAAAAGGGGATATTATAGATATGATAGGATGAAAGGGTAGATTGTTAAATCTGCTTTTGAAGAACAGCAACTTGTTTAAAATATTTTACATTGCTATGGATTTTGATTTATTGATGCAGATTTGAAGTTGATTTTGTTATATTGTATGTATTTTTACTCCTGTTTGGGGTATTATGTTCTTGCAGCTCATTTTAAGTTGTAGTGTATAGTTGGGAAATACCAATTAATAATTAGTTATCTGTGATAATCAAACTTGTAGTCATGTTAGTTAAGTTTTCTAGATATACACAGATAAATTTCAATTAGGTAGGTAATCTTCAAACACTTCAAAGACTTACAGAATATGGCATTTAAAATGTTTTAAAAACTTAGACTTTTCTTGACAGTGAGACATGTCTGCTCCTGGTAGCACTGATTTACTTCAAAGAGGAAGATGGGCATTGAAGACACTCTATATGGAGTTTATCTTCTTCTTGGCAAAACTGGCCATTTGGGCAAGAAACTGCTTTTGCCTGGACTGCTTGATAATAAGTTGTATAAATTGGACATACAAGACCCATAGGAAAATGACCAATGAATTTTGTCAAAACAAGGTGAAATGGTCCTTCAGGCTCTTGCTTCACAGAGACTGCCAGACATTCTGCAGGATACAGGGAAAAGCAACTGAGAGACTCAAAGTCTATAGGCTGAAGGTGGATGCCCCAACATTGCAGAGGAACTTTGAGTGACTGTCTAGGTAGTCAGTTGTCTCAGTCATTTCTAGAATTATGGAAGTTGCTTGCAATGCATTTCCTTTTTAATCAGATAATATTATATCCTTCTGGGGTCTTTGATGGAGTTGAAGACTAGATAGTGATAATTACAGTTTTCCTTAGTCATAATAAAAGATAAATTAGATATGAAACTTTAGACTCACAAATATAGGACAGATGATAGAATATTTTCTTTAAATATTCCAAATACAAATAGACTAGATTTAGTGTAACTGCAATTCTTACTTGATAACTGTCCTGTTATATGTAATTTTACTCTGTTAAAGTTAAAACCTTCCTTTTTGATTAGACAGAAAAAGGGTAGTGCTGTGAGATGTCTTCTGTAGGTTGTGAATATGTGTGGCTGTGATTGGCTGATAAATAAAGCTGCATTGGCCTTTGGCAGGGCAAGATGGAGCCAGGCAGGAAAATGCAAGAGAAATAGGGAAAGGAGAAAGAAGCAACAAGATATCAGCAGACAGGTAACATCACGGCCATGTGGCAACATACAGATTAATAGGAACGGGTTAATTTAAGTTATAAGAGCTAGCTAGTGAGAAGCCTGAGTCAATAGGCCATAGAATTGTTAATTAATATAAGCCCTGGTGAAATTATTAAGGCCACTCCATGTAGTTAAAAGGGAGGTTTATTTTGTGGGGTAACTTACAAATGAAGGGGTAGGTTGCAGGGTCTGGCAAAGGTATAGCGCAGTCCGGCGGTGTTCTCTGGAGAACTCTGCTTGGTCTACCTCCAGTGTCCAGGGTCCCAGAACCAAGAGAGAGACCTCCTCTTGATCCTCAGTCTTCCGCTCCCCCCTCTGCCCCGCCTTGTTGGCGTGATCATTACCGAAGCCTCAGTGGGGGTTGGAACTTCCAGGCCAATGCTAGGATGGCTATCCACTACAAAGGCCCTGTCTAATTATTTTATCAGTGGCTATGGGACTGTTCAGGACACAGGAAAACTTCAGACCACAAGGTTATGTTAAAAAAATTAGGGATTTGTATGCTTCTCAGTGGTGACCATCAGCATCATGTGGTCCTAGATTGGGGAGCTCTAAGGCTCTGTATTTGAGGAAACCACCTGGGAGAAAAGGAGGTGTTGTCATAGTAACCATATCATCCATCCAAGCTCTGTGCTGCTTTATTTTGAGATACATGTTTCTTTGGAAACTGTACCCCTAGGATTAGTAGGATGAGACCTTTACTGATAATAAAAGCCAACATGTACTGGATGTTTGGTGTCCCAGGCACTGCTCTGAGAACTTTGTCTATGCTAGCTCGTATGATCCTTCTAAGTCTATGAAAATATTCTATTTTTTAAATCATTATTTTAAGATGAGAAGAATCTGCCATATAGAGAATAATCTGACTCCAGGTCACATGGCTTGAAAACAGAATAGAGATGGAGTCTGACTAGAGAGATGGAGTGTGATTTGAGAGAGAGGGACTGTAATTTGAGAGAGATGGAGTGTGATTTGAGAGAGATGGAGTTGGATTTGAGAGAGATGGAGTCTGACTAGAGAGATGGAGTCTTACTAGGGAGATGGAGTCTGACTAGAGAGATGGAGTCTTACTAGAGAGATGGAATCTGACTAGAGAGACAGAGTGTGATTTGAGAGAGACGGAGTCTGACTTGAAAGAACAAACTCTTCACCAGCTCCCCAAGTACTGTCCCTGTAGATCTGGAATCAAAGAAAAATTAGAGCAGATCTATCTCAGCTGTAGAATGTGAACCTCCATTGAGCCTGGCCTCCTCATATAGTACTTTCTCCTTTCCATGGTTTAAACAGTAATTATGTTTTATTAAACACAGTATCTGCCTTTTCTTACCTTGAAACTGTGCTTCTCTGAGGAAATGGTGTGAGGGCTGAAGCTTCACAAAATCAGCCTAAAGGTGTCACAGAAAGAAAACTGCCAAGGGAATGATGTTATTAGACCTTGGCCTCACACCATATAAAATTAGCTTAGAGTGAGATCTGGAAACAGAGAATGCTCAGGGGTGAAACACATACATACACCTGCACACATGCATGCACACACCCAGGCGTGCACACACCCCCATACATAAGTCCTTGTGACCTTGGATCAGGCAGTAGTTATACATGACACCAAAAGTTGAAAAAATAAGGAAAAAAATCATCACTATTTAAATGCAGTTGGATACCTGTCTTTCAGAGGTCAGTTGCAAGAAAGTGAGAAGACTCCCTTAGAATGCTGTGCTGGATCACACATCTGAGAAAGGTCTTGTCTGTCTCCAAGGCAGACACACAAATAGTCATTAAGCATGTTAAAAAGAGGCCCAATATCATTAATTAGGGGAATGCAAATTGAAACTACATTGAGGTATCTATCACTTCAATGGCAAGGATGGATATAGTTTTAAAAAAAAGATGGACAATAACAAATGTTGGTGAGAAAGTGTAGAAACGGGAAGCCTTGGACATCGCTGTTAGGAGGGAAGACTGGAGCAGCTGCTTTGAAAAACATATGTTGGCTCCTCAAAAAGTGAACAAAACATAGAGTTAGTTACACATGACCCAATACTTCTGTATGGCATGTATCTCCCAAATTGAAAACATGCTTGTACAAATGCTTGTTCTTGAACACTCAAAGTGGCATTGTGCATAATTGTGCAACAAAAAAGAAATAGTTAGTTCCCTTGATCAAGGAGTGGCTGAACAAGTGTGGTCCACCAACACGATGGAACGCGATTCACTCCCAGAAATCAACGAAGTACTCAGGCATACTATAATATGCTAGGTCTTGACGATATTAAGTAGAAACCAGACACAAAGAGCCATATGTTATGTGATTTTATTGCTATATATGTCTAGGACAGGTAATTTCCTAGGATAGAAAGTAGATCAGAGGTTGCCACTGGCTCTTGGAGAAAGGAGTAGGGTGGAGAGTAATAGAAGATGCAGAATGTTCTGGAGTTGTGTGGTGGCTTTGCCACAGGACTTGGAGAGTAGTTAAAATCCTCCCAATTGTATATTTCAGGTACACATGTAGTATTAGGGGTATATCTTAATGTAAATACAGACACATACTCAAGAAATGAAAAAAGAAGGCCTGGTCTGCCTTTCTGGACAAAGCTGGAAACAAGTCCCTGCTGCTTTTGACAACTTCAGAAAACAATAGTAGGAACCCTTACCAACTCTATTTTGGGGAAATGCATTAGGGGTACTTTGATCTAGTACCTTCATTTCTTCTTATTTCCTCTTTCAAGCTTTATGGCTGAAAGGAATGACTAATTCAGTGAGAAGAAGAAACAAGATGGCACTTCTGTTTCAAACCTGAGGTTGGGTCAATGCCATGGTCTGTGTAGCTCACAGCACTGCATGTATCTCAAGCAGACAATGGTGGGCAACATCGCTCCACACTTTATCAGTTTTGGTCTTGGCTGTGCTTTTCTATAGCCAGGTTTTTCCCCTTTTCTTTTTGGTCTGTTTTGTTGCTTCTGAGTATTTATTTTTACAGAAAAAGAATCTCTACAGTGAGTGGTGTGGCTATCCACCAAGATCTAGCTGTGGAGGACACATGCTGTCTTTGTTTAGTTTTTGTTTTGGGAAGATGATAGCCTCCTAGTATGAGTTAGGAAGTATTCCTTCAGCTATTAGTCTCCGAGAAGAAGATGGTGGGGTACTGATATTTATTTCTCTTTCAAATGCTTACCAAAATTTACCAGTGAATACATTTAGCCTTGTGCTTTCTGAGCTGGAAGGTCATTAATTAAGACACAGACCTATTTGGAGCATTTATGCAGGAGTGGAAAAACCCCGCCTCCATCCTCTTGGGGTCCAGCAGGAGTCCAGGAGATAATTTGACATAATATAAATGGGGAAAAGCTTCCACATTTGTTTACAAGTTTCACGTGGCAGAGCATTCCTCATCAGGAAATGAAGAACTGAAGGCATGGTGCCTGTTGCTTGTACACTTTACACAGAGTATAGTTGTAAGGAAGCAACTTAATTGCATAAGGAGGCCTAAAGGATTCCTTAGCAGAGTCTCTACAGAATTCTCAGTTTTCATCCTGAAGGCAAGGAAGTCACATCTTCTTGTTCTCACTCTCCTTTTGAGATAGGGTGTCACATATCTCAGGCTGGCTTTGAACTTGCTAAGTAGCTAAGGATGACCTTGAACTCCTGGTCTGTCTTCACCACTCCACTGCTGGGATCACAGGCATGCCTTAGCACACTTAATTTTATTTGGTGCTGGGATGGAAACCAGGGCTTTGCGAAACTTAAGCAAACACTCCATCAACTGAACCACATGTCAGTTATCTTTGTGTTATCCATTTCTAGTTTAATTGGTGGTCTATAGTGGTCATTATATGATTTCTCTTCTTTCAAGTTATTGTTGTTGTTTGTTTTTATTGTGATAAAATTTCACTATGTAGTCCAGGCTGACCTCAAATTTACTGTAATCCTTTCATCTAAACTTCCCAGGTGCTAAGATTGTAGATGAGAGCCTCTATACCCAGCTTGCATTTGTTGAGCTCGGATTAATGTGGTCAACTTCAGCAAATGTCCCAAGTGAGCTTAAAGCATCCATTCTGCTGCTATGGACAGAAATAGTCTATAGATCTCAGCTATGGCTGCCTGATTGTGTTGTTGAACTCTACTATGTTCTTGCTGATTTCTGCTTGAGGGCTTGTCCACTTTTGACAGAGGGTATTGAGTTCTGTCATAGTGGAATCATCCACTTCTCTTTGCAATTCTGTTTTTGTTTTATATGCTTTTATATCCTGCTATTGAATATATACACCTGAAAGGACTGTTTTTCTTGGAGTATCCTCTGTTATTAGGTAGTGGCTTCTTTATCCCCAATACCTTTCTGTGCTGTTAGGTCTCTGCTCTAGTCTTAGGCTACTGTCACTGTAGTAATTATCAGGCCCAAATGACATGCAGGACAAATGACTAATGTGTCTGCTCGCCTCCAGGCTTTTTCAACTACCTGTGGCTCTTCTCATCTCGCCCCCCATCCCCAAACTACTTCTCTAGCTCCAGGGCTTTCCTTCCCCAAGCTTCTCATTCTATATAACCCTGCCATCTCAGCCATGAGCTCTCTTGGCCTGCTCTCTCTCTCTCTCGCTCTCTCTCTCTCTCTCTCTCTCTCTCTCTCTCTCTCTCTCTCTCTTGCCTTCCTCTGTCACTCTCCCCCACTTTCTCTCCTCTCATGGCCCAGTTCAGTCTACTGGCTATGTTCAGTGGATGCCTTTCTCTCCCTGCCTTGGACTCTTCCAGATGCCTCTTGCTGTCCTTTCCCTCACAGCTACAGTAAACACCTTCCCCTAGGCCATACTTTGGAACATCATGTCCTCACTTTATACATTTGGTGAGGAAAACTCCACTTTATACATTAGCGTTACATATCTCTCCCCATCAACGTACTTTAAACTGATAGACATTTAGAGTGAACTTTCTTTTATAGGAAACAGTCAGTTGAGATTTAGTAGAAAATTTCACTTTTGTGTGTGAGTGTGTATGGGGGTGTGTAAGTACCATGGAATACATGTGGAAAGGACATTTTGCAGAATCAGTTTGCCCATTCCATCATGTGTGTCTTGTCAGCCTTTACATGATGAGCCGGGTCATAAGCCTGGGGTTGATGCTTTAATTGACTTTGACAATCTTTGTCTTTCAGTTAGTGCATCTGGAATACTGATGTTTGATGCAGCTGGACCAACCCTTGTCGCTTTTGCTACTGTTCTCGCTGCGTCTGTGTTTGTTGTTTTAGTGGAGTTAGGTGAATGCATGAAAGTAACAAGATAGCCCTAGGCCGTCTCTCCCACCCATCCCTTTCCTTCCACAGCAACACCGTGAGCATGTGCATAGGCACACGCTGAATAGAATGCATTTTTTATATTGTGAACAAAACAAAACTCAATTAACTAGAAGTAAAATAATGATAGTCTTGATTTTACTTAACTGTTTCCTTCTTTGACAAGTTTTTTTCATGTGAACCTGTTTTTGACCTTCATCATTTTCTTTCATCCCTAAAACTTTAGCCATTTATTGTAAAGTAGATATGTTGGTAATATAGCCTCTCAATTATTGAGAACTTTATTTTTCCTTTACTTACAAAGGAAAATACTTTCACACAGCTCTAGGTTGCTAGATCTCTCTCAGTTAAAACTAAATACTTTACTCTCTTGCTTAAATGTTTCTTTCTGGAAAGTTGTAAGTAATTTTTATCTTTGTTCTTTTTAAGTCCCCCAACTTCATTTCTTCCTTTTGCTTTCAGGATGTTTTATTCTTTCACAGCATATATTTCACACACATGATTCTTTGCAGTCAGGGTTTTTTTTTTTAATTTTTAAATTTTTTTGAGACAGTGAAGTCAATATTAGCTAACCAGGCAATGGAGTTATTTGACTCACTCATCCTGTGAATGGCACTTCAGATACCACAGGTTCTAAACTAGCTGTGAATCTGCCTGGTGCCCCTGTCAACATGCATGTAGTCATTTGGGTCTTTTTGTAAAATTCACATCAGCATTTCACTTAGTGTATTTCATATATATATATATATATATATATATATATATGTGTGTGTGTGTGTGTGTGTGTGTGTGTGTGTAATATACTTAGTATATTTATTGTAAATATTGATGATTTATGAACAAAATGTCCTAATGCTGTTGTCATCTGTCCCACGATGATTAGTTCAAATTAATTTATATAGTAATTTTTAAGATTTTTTAACATTTGTTTATATTTTGGTTTATAGCATAGGTACAGCACTTCCCTCTTCCCTTTCTGTCCTCCAAACCTTCCCTTGTACCTCCTCTTGCTTTCTTTCAAATTCATGACTTCTTTTTTAATATATTCTTAAATACATAAATACAGTTTTGTTGGCCACCAGTTATTTGATTATTCTGAAATACAGCTTAAAAAGGAAAAGCAGGATACACCCCCCAGTCTTAAAAATATCCACTTTAAAACAATGATTTGGGAGCCCCATTGACCTCTGGTTGGTGGTCAGCCAATGGATTCATTTCTTCTTTTGGGGTTGGAAGGATGGTTAGCAATATTCTGTCAACTCCCTATAAACCCAAAGACTTTATGGGTCCATGGTTGAATCCATTACAGTTATTTTCTTCTGTCTTACATTTGCTCAGTGGAGACTCCTAAATGGGCTGTGTATTCTTTTCCTCCATTAGTCTGAACCATTAGCTTCTGGGCTTCCATTTCTTCTTAAGTTATTAGATTAGTTGGTCATTAAGATTCTATGCAGTCTAGTCTCACTTCCAGGGTAAAGATCCCCTCTTCTGATATAGTTGATAATTAAATCTCTTACGCCAAGCATCTGCCACAGTGGGCGAGTTAACACATTAAAGAATATAAATATTTTGTTTTTCCCTCTGATCTTTTAGCTTCTATTTGTGTGGTACTGATTCCGGATGGTCCCTTACTCTAAGCTCAGTGTCTTGATATCAAACAAAATGAGACAATTCAAGTATTTATTTTTCTAAGGCTATATTGAGGCTTAACAGGGACTTCCCTGCTTTTGCACACAAACTGTGACATTATCATCACTTCACATGTGGTATTTCCCTTCCTCTTTTATCAAGTACCAGACATGCACAAGGGACAGCTACACACTGTCCTCCCTAGGCTGCTAAGGCAGGACGGCCAGCTAAGAAAGACCCATGGTCTCCTGGGGAGCTGGTCAGGGGTGACCAGAAGGCTGCAAAGCTAGCCAAGGCTTGCCAGGTGGCTGCAAAGTCCGTCCTCATCCCTACAAGCTAAGAGCTGGAACGGGTCCACCTAGGCAGGGCCTGAGTCAGATCCAGGTGACTGGGCCAAGTCCCTGAGGCTGTCTCTGCGACCAGAAGGTATAACCAGAGGGAAACAAGGATTTAAATTCCAAGGCATCATAGAGAAGCTCAGGATAGCTCAGAGGGAGCTGAAAATGACTTTTGGTAAATGTTCGAAGGTCAGTCTCATTCCACACCATAGTCAATAAGATTTTAAAAGAGTCTGGGTTCTGTTTCTGTCTGTGCCCTGTGGAGCACATGTGACTTCAAAGGCAACTCTGGATGGCGCAGGGAGGAAAAAGCAGGCTTTTATTTCTAGTTTTGGCACAAATCCACCAAACTGTTTTTGATGGAGAGCAAGCAAAACTTACATTGCCTCTCAAGGCATCTGCATCTAGCAAGAGCCCCCTTTATTTTCCTGCCTAGAGTTTCTGCTTCCTCATCCTGGGCACTAATGCTACATTAAGGCTTTATTTTGCAGGAAGACAGCAGGATGGATGCCAGACGATTGAGCCCCTGGAGATGTTTTGAATGGCCTAGTTCAATAAGCACCTCCCTCTCCAGTTTCTGCTTTCTACCCACAACAATGTGTCTTCAGTATTTGAGACAGTGGTTTGTAAGACAGTTTAATAAACAGTACCCCCCAACACACACACACACACACACACACACACACACACACACACACACACACACTTTCTTGGGCCCATGTCCTCCCCAGGCAAAGGCCTTTGGCTAGGTTTATAGCATCAGGTGTGTGTCCCTTTCTGTAGAACAGACCTCAATGTCAACCACGAAGTGACTGATTACCTCCAATACTGGTCACACCACTATTGTACCAGGGGGTACACCTTGCTGGTGGGTCAGTATTGTAGGGTACATGGTCTACTGAGACTGTGAGTGACTTTTCTCTCCCAGCAGCATGAATAACACCACTGACCCCACAAATGCAATCCAACAGGGAGGAAACTCCTTCATCTTAGTTCCCTCTTGATTTCTCTGTGTCCTGAAATCAAGCTGCATGGTGTCCTCAACAATAGGGTTTTACTATAGAGATCTGGTGGGCAACTAAGAACAATGGCACAACCCTGTACTCCTTTAGGAGCCTGTGAGACCTCTCTTGCCAATGACTCATAGGAAGGTATCTTGTACCTGGTACTGGGGTTCTTGCTTAAAAATCCATGACTGGGGCTAGAGAGATGGCTCAGAGGCTAAGAACACTAGCTGCTCTTCCAGAGGTCCTGAGTTCAATTCCCAGCAACCACATGGTAGCTTACAACCATCTATAATGAGATCTGGTGCCCTCTTCTGGCTTGCAGGCCACACATGAATGAAGAACACCGTATACATAAAAAAAAAAAAAATCTTAAAAACAAAACAAAAGCAAACAAACAAATAACATTCCCCTCCCATGACTTCTGAGGGTACCATTGTCTACCTACCTATAAGGGGGTATGTTCATTTTTTTAGCAGAAGTCTAGCAATGTAAAAAGGAGCTTCTGGCTTAATTTTAAAGTGTTTGGACCCTTGTTGAGGATTAAGTATTGGTTTCAAGGTAACACTGTGCAGTGATTGCATGAGCATGCTAGTTTGTGTGTGTCTTTGTGAGTGTATACATGTGCTTCTGGAGACCTGGAGACTTTGACAGTCATAGGAGTCAGAGATGTCAATGTTTGTAGCAGGCTTTCTCTTGGGCTACCAGTCAGCTCCCAAATAAAGACACAGAGACTATTATTAATTGTGGATGCCTGGCCTTATCTTAAGCTTGTCCCACTGTCTCTTATAACTTAAATTAACCTATTTTTCCTCATCCATGTTTTGTCTCAGGGCTTTTTACCTTTCATTCATTCTGTATGTTCTACTCTGTGTTTATCTGTCTGGCCCCTGGCATCTCCTTCTTCCTTGTTCTCCCCTTTCTGCTCCCTCCCCTATCTAGATTCCTCCTCCTACTTATTCTCTCTGCCTGCCAGCCCTGCCTATCCCTTTACTATCTAGGTATTAGTTGTTCAGCTTTTTATTAGACCAATCTGGTGCCTTAGGCAGGCCAAGGTAAAACAGATGCAACACATCTTTGCCTAGTTAAACAAGTGCAACATAAACAAATGCAACACACCTTTACATAGTTAAAGTAATATTCTGCAACATAAACAAATGTAACATATCTTTATACAGTTAAAGTAACATTCCACAACAAATGTTGCCCTTGGTAATAACATCTCTCCTTCGCTCACCATGTTATGGATTGTTTTTGAGATGAGTTTCCTCAGAAATGGCCTGCCTGCCTTTGCTCTGCCTTATCTGGCACCCTTTCTGCCTGCTCTTCAGTGGGGACTGATTCTCTTGTTTTTTTTTTTTTTTTCTGGTCTTCTTGGTTTTAATCACTGTTATGACTTTTCCAAACTATGCATTCCCCTTTTGGTTTGAAATCCTGGTGTGGTTGGGCAGTAGGATGTGCTTACTGGTTCAAAGTCATCCTAACAAACCAGAAGTGGTTTCATTGTCTGACAATGTCTTTCCACTGTTCAGGGACAAACTGTCATTTCGAGTGACCTTATCACCCTCTGGGGAAGAAAGACCTGAGTCTGATTATTGTGAGTCATAAGGTGTTATTAGTTTTGATGGACAAGATATTACTAACTTCAATGTCTTAGATATTGGACTTTTTATTCCCGCATTAATAACACATAACCCAGAGATTGTCTTTCTGATTCTTGTCAATGATGTTACCTTTAACTGTGGAGGACAGCAATGTGGCATTAGCAACAGTTAGGCCAAGATTTTAAGAGCTCTACCTCATCTTTCTTTATGAAAATGCACTATCCCTGAAGTTTAGCTATGAACAGAATGAATTTATTTTGGTCTATTAGTAACATGATCTAGAAGCATTTATCAAATAACTAAACTGTGTAAGGTATTATTTATAATTCTATAAGTACTAAGAGACAAATTTAGTCACTTTTCCAACCTTCCAAAATGAATAAAATTGTAAAAGGTGAGTGCTAGTGAGTACATACCATGGATGGGTATAGTTGGTTGCTTTTTTTTTTTCTTAGCTTTTTTGGAGGCCCACCATCCAGCTCCCAAATAAATCACATACAGGCACATTCTTTCTTATGAATGCCCAGCCTTAGCTTGGCTTGTTTTAGCCACCTTTTCTTTCTTTCTTTCCTATTTTTTTTTCTCAAGACAGTTTCCCTGTGTAACTGTCCTGGCTGTCCTGGAACTCACTCTGTAGACCAGGCTGGACTCGAACTCACAGAGATCCACCTGCCTCTGCCTCCCAAGTGCTGGGATTAAAGGCATGTGCCACCACTGCCTGGCTAGCCTGCTTTTCTTAGCTTAAGGAAGACCTCCTCCTGTCTTTCTCCTTCTTGATCTTTCTCTTCCCACATCTCTCTTCCTATTTATTCTCTCTGCCTGCCAGCCCCACTTATCCTCTCCCTCCTGCCTAAGTATTGGCCTTTCAGCTTTTTATTAGACCATCAGGTGTTTTAGACAGGCAAAATAACACAGCTTCACAGAGTTAAACAAACACAACGTAAAGAATGCAACACATCCTTGCATCATTAAACAAATGTTCCACAGTATAAACAAATGTAACACATCTTAAAATAATATTCCACAACAGATGGGCATGCTCCCCCATAGCTCATTATGTCTTATTGAAATAATCTGAGATAGACAGATAGATACATTGATAGAGAGAGAGATAGAGAGATAGGGAGGGTGAGAGAGAGAGAAAGAGAGAGAGAATGAATTAGAATATGAATGGAAGAAGAAGAGGAGAGGGTAGAAGGGAGAGAAGAGAGGGAAAGAGAAGAATCTTACCTGAAATAGTCATGGAATAATAATAGTCACGGAGGATGTAAACCTAAATTGGTTTGAGATTTACATAATAAGTTGTCAAATATATATGCACATACACATATATATGTATATTTTGGAGCTTATGAATTTAGTCAGCATAATTTAGATGAGTTGGGGATGCCAACATGAAACAGAAGGAAGAATTTGGATGATGAGAGTGGAGAGGAAGTGAGATGGGAAGGAGAGCACTAAGAATGGGAAATAGGACAGGTGAGTTGAAAACAAGGGACTCGGGGACTGGGCAGATGGCTCAGTGGGTAAACTGCTTGCTGTACAGGCAGGAGGACTTAAATTCCAGAACCTATGTAAAAGCCAGTGTGTTGGTGCCCATCTGTAATCCCAAAACTGGGCACATAGACAGGTGTTTTCCTCTAGCTAGCCTGTCTAGCCAAATAGTGGGTGGGGTCCAGATTCACTGAGAGACTCTCTCAAAGAATAATACGGAGGGCAATAGAGGAAGACTCCTAGTGTTGACCCTGGTCTCTGTTCGTACACACACACACACACACACACACACACACACACACACACACACACACACAGCAGTGAGGACTCAACAGTATGCCATGAGCTGCTGCTCCTGTGACATAAAAGATTAATGAAATTTTTATTAATAGGTTCAATGAATTTATCAACTTGATGATAAAGGATATGCTTTATGTATGGAAATGAAGTAAACAGTGATTGGACCTAAAACATATTATTGCTAGTTGATATAAGAAATTTAGGTTATTTACCAATGTTGAAAGAAAATTATAGAATCATAAGCACTTATATTTGCAAACATATTGAAGTGTCTAAAATTGGACAAGGCACAAAATTCCCTTTGTCTCTCACAAAAAGATTTACATACTGTAACACCAAGGGGTGTCAGCACCTGAGCATAGTGCCCTGCACATGATGGGTTTTTAGTAGTTTCTCCACTGAATGAATGCATTAACTTAATGTGAAGATGGCCTTTGACTTCAAAGACATGAAGGACTCGTAGAAAGTCTTCATTTTCTAGGAAATGTCATAGGCAAGCATCGGTAACACCTTGCTATTATGAGGTATTTTGTAGATAGTTTTGGTCATTAGATCTAGCCAAAATGGTTTTATTGAGTATCTTTTATGACCTAAGTGACACAGAAGACATATGAGGTTTGGCTCTCTGGGGAGGAAGAAGACGAGAGCGCAAAGCCAGTGCAATGCAGGGCAGAAGTGCTGGAGGGGAGGGAAGAAGGTGTCTTTTCTCTTTTTCTTTGGAAATTGATTGGTAGTTTTATAACTGCTATTGTACTCTATTTGTGACTCAGATCAGTATCTCTTTAGAATTTCAGACCCGGAAACAAAACATTTTCTCATCATCTCAAAATGTAGCCCTTTAAACACAAACTCTTTCTCTCCCCAGGAGATTGAGTCTCTTTTCCATTTTTGTCTATTTTAACCTCACTATTGGCTACGTCTGTGTACTCAGGGTTCCTTGTGGTTTATCAGTGGCTATGGCTGTTCTGTTCTGGCTTGTGAATAGATTGAAGGAATAAAAGAGATGCTTAACCGAGGAAGCCCAGATGTGCAAAGCAAATGCAGTTGAGAGAAGGAAATGAACTGATGTTCTTGGGACCCTTTGATGAAGACACAGATGGTAGCACTTTGGATCTGAGACAGACCTGTTTGAGGACAGACACAGCAGGAGAAATCTCCACATCCCTTGATCTCTAAATATATTTGAACATACATTACCTGCTATTTTGCTCGGTACTGGCATATTAACTTTTGATAAATAGAACTTGCCTTTCAGTGTTTTGGGAAAGCTCAATGTATAAAAACATCTTACTAAATTTTACATTTATTTATTTGTGTGTGTGTGTGTGTGTGTGTGGTGTGATGTATGTGTGTGGGTGTGCATGTGCTATAGTGAGTGTGTAGATGTTAGAGGACAACTTTTGGGAGTTTACTCTTTCTTTCCAAGGTGTGACTTTTGGGGATCTTTTCAGGTCTTTAGGCTTGGTGGCAAGTGCTTTCACCTACTGAGCCATCTCACTGGCCAACTGTCTTAGGGCTACTACTGTTGTCATGAAATGCCAAAGTAAAAAGTAAGCTGGCAAGGAAAAGGTTTGTTTTGCTTACAAGTCCACATCATAGTCCATCATCGAAGGAAGTCAGGATAGGAACTCAAACAGGGCAGTAACATGAAGGCAGGAGCTGATGTAGAGGCCATGGAAGGGTGCTGCTTATTGGGGTGCTCCCCATGGCTTGCTTAGCCTGCTTTCTTATAGATCCAGGACCACTAGGCCAGGAGTGGCCCCACCCACAATGGGCTGGCCCTCCCATATCAATCACTAATTAAGAAAATTTGCCTACAGTCCAATCTTATGATGGCATTTTCTTTTCTTTTTCTTTTTTCTTTTTTTGTTTTTTCAAGACAGGGTTTCTCTGTGTACCTGTGTGCCTTCCCTGGATCTCGCTCTGTAGACCAGGCTGGCCTCGAACTCACAAAGATCTGCCTGGCTCTGCCTCCCAAATGATGGAATTAAAGGCTCCACCACTGCCCAGCGGGCATTTTCTTAATTGATGTTCCCTCCTCTCAAACAACTTTGTCTTGTGTCAACTTGACATAAAACTAGCCACATTTGCTTTTTTCTGGCATATTGGTGGGTAAAACACACCGGCTGTTAGCTCTATGGTTTCCAGTATAACTTAATGGAACTTTCCGTTTGTGAAATGAGCTACTGTGTGCCCTGGGCTACCTTCTACCAGTAGTACCAAAGTAGATGGCATCATTGTCCTACATACTGCAGACATGAGATGCTAAGTTAAACTAAAATATTCTTTTGACCTGGCCCCAATATTTGATAGGATAAAACTGAGCAAAAGGGGCTAGATTCTGAAAACACTGCCCTTGACCCTACCACCACATTAATATGATAAATCTCAACATTTAGCATAAGCATCCAAAGGTATATTGTGACCAAAGCTCAGAATATCTTTCCATAAGGGGGGTAGAAAGGTGTGGCAAGAACATATTTTTCCTTCTTTGAACTGAAGCTATTTGAGATGAAAGAGTACAATTTTGGGGGTGCTTGATGTATACTATTAAAAAAGTGTCAGAGCCAAACATACTTTCGGAATGATCTGAGTTTCAGCCATAGCCAATTTTCTCAGTGTGGTTTTCCTAGGTCTTCTGCTTCAGGGAGGAAGTTAGGGTTATCACATGGAGCTAGAAAATGCAGCTCCTTTAGATCCTTTGCCAGTATCTCGTCATCGTCCTAACACAAAGAACATGGTAAACACCCACATTCTTCCTGGAGAATCCCTTTGAACCAGATCAACCACAGAGAAGTGTCTTGCTGCACAGCAAGTCACCCACCCCGGTGTCCCTTGCAGTCTGTGCCCTTCCTCAGAAGAATCCACTGTCACTGGGAGCTACTTCATTCTTGCTTACAGCCCTCTTATACAGAAGGACCTGTGCATTTTTAGTTTCCATGAAACACCTTTGAAGAATGCCAACTAAAATATAGAAGGGTGATGGAAGATAAAATACAGCAGATAGCCACTACAGTAATTAATAAATCATCATAGTGATTTTGGCAAGGATGATGAGAGCCTATGCAGGAACAGCATACCCTCAAAGTGTCAGAACTTGGACTGCTTAATCACAAGGAAGAAGTTATCTTGACAATGGAGAATCCCTGAAGACCATCAAATCTAGAGGAACAATTTGTTTTCTCCTGCCCATCACTTAAGCAGCATCTCTGCCTACAATGCTTACCCTGAATCACACTAGGAGGAAACAGTGAAGCAATTCCAGGAATGAAGGTTTCTACTCTTCAGTACCAGTTTCTACTACAGACCAAGGAGGATGGGGGATCTTCTTTGTTTAAAGGAGACGAAAGAGAGATGACATCTACATGCAGTGTGTGATTCCTGGCTGCATTCTGGACCAGAGCAACAGCTGCAGAAGGCACACGTGGGCCATTTAGGGGACTTCCAAGACAGACCACAAGCTAATTATATTGTATCAATGCTAACTTTATTGAGTGTGATAATTGTGCCTATGTAAGAGAATGTCCTTGTTCACATACTTAATTTTTTTATTTAGAAGATTTTGTTAGCATACAAAACATGGGTTTTATTATGCCACAGTCATGCATATATACCATTGTCTTTTGTTCCTTTTTGTTCCCCTCCACTGACTCTTTCCCATCCTCCCTGTTCCTCCGTGCTGGTCTTCTTCCTTCTCCCAAACAGTCCTCTCTTGGGTTTTTATGTCACATGTATTTTATTATTCTCCCTTTCCCTCCTGCCTGTTCCCTTTAGATCTCTTCCTTCCCTCTCACGGTCCCCTTTCTTCTTACATGTGTGCGTACTTATGCACACGGATTTAAATATAGATTCCACATAGGAGGCAAAATATGTGGTGTTTGTACTTTTGAGTCTGGCTTCTTTCACTTAACAAAATGGTCTTCAGCTTCTTCTATTTCCCTGCAAATGTCATGATTCTGTTTTTCTTCGTGGCTGAAATCATAGGAGATTTGTACTGTGAAGTATTTATGATTCTGTTACAGTTCTTGCTACTGACTTTCAGATGGCTCATGTGTATATGTGTGTGTGTGTGTGTGTGTGTGTGTGTGTGTGTGTGTGTGTGTATTTGTATAATGTAATATTAAAATGGAGTTGGAGGGATGGCTCAGTAGGTAAAAATCTATTGCTGTACAAGCATGAGGACCTGAGTTCAGATCCTAAAATCCACACAAAGAGCTGGGCTTGGCTGCATGTCTTTAACTCCAGCACTGTGCATGTAGGTTTATGTGTGTGGTAAGGAGACGGGAGAATCATTTCACTGGGGCTTGATGGCTGCAAGACTAGCTTCAGGTTCACCAGGAGCCCCTGGCCCAGGGGAATAAAGCAAAGAGTGACAGAACAAGACATCTAATATCCTCATTTGGTATCTACACACGTGTGTGCATATACCCCACACACAGATGCTCCACACTCTTACATATACATACATACACACATACAAAAGGAATTATATAAAGTTATATTATGTGTTAATATCTATATATAGCATAACAAATATAAGCACAGTATTTCAAATATAAACATATATTACATGTATTTGATTTATTTCTGAACACTTTTATGTATGTGCTTTTATAAATCACATATGGCCAAATGTTGGCAATTGGTGAATTTAAACAAAAGCACCTTTGTTGCACTAATTTAAATTATTCCTGAAGATTTGACATTTAAAAAAAGTGGTAGAAAATATCTTTTTAATTAAGGAATTAAGGATGAGACCATGGATGAAAACCTTGAACTGTAAACTCAGGTTCATAAGAACCCAGCATCTTATTCCTGTGTGAATAAAGCTGAGCTGGCTTCCTCTGACTGTTAAACTTGGTATGCACAAACATGGATGATGATGTGAGGTTGAGTGAGATGGTCTGGAATTAAGTATTGTCAGAGAAGAAAAAGTTGCTCTTGAGCTCTTAATCTTTGTCATTTCCACAATATTAACCCTTCCTGTTAAGAATCCTAACTCACAGGATTGGTGTGACAGTTAACGTGATAAGAGTGTGAGAACATTTTGTGAACCATGGGCATGATGTATGAAGCTCCTTTGTGTTTGGGATGTCATTGTGTGGAATTATAACACCCAGTGTTGTATCAGTACACAGAATAATGCAAAGAAAGACATGCTTGCTCAGTGGCCTCATTAAGAGTCATCCCACTAAATGTAATTTAGAAAAATAAAGCTGCCTTCATGTAGGTGAGATTGATAGGGTCTTCCTACGGCGTCTCTACAGCATTGTCTAAACACACAGACTGCATACCAGCTTTTTCAACAAAGGAACAAAAACGTCGCCCACTTTGTGCGCTCCTGTAACTCGTACTTGTTAGAGACTCTTTCCCTAGAGGTTGAAAGCAAGCAAATAAGAACTTTACCATAAGTAAACAGAACATTAAGTAGAGAAACACTGAGGATTGCTTGTGGAGCCTTTATCCTGAGATAATTTCAACTGAGATTTTTGAGTATGCCTTGCTTTCAGGTTTTGATTGTTACAGTAAATATAAAGCAGAGTCAGTGTACATAGAGGACTAGAATGAGTCAGGCTAACGAACGCTTTGTCCCTTCTGAGGGAGACAGGGTGGAGTCTCTGTAAATGGGATGTTCGGATTCTGACAGGAAGAAAATGAGGCAGGAAGGAAAACATTCCATTACTTAGGCGTGACATCCATGTCTGTTATTGGATGAGATGGGCTTCTTCAGCTGGCTGGAAAGGCTTGTTGAAGTGTGGTCTGTAGTGGGCACAGGTTCAATTGACAATAGCCCTGAGGATGCTGTGTCAGCCAAGCAAGCACTAGATCACTGTCCTTGTCCTTGGTGTCTGAGGAAATTGTCATGATAAGTACATTAGCAATTCTTGAGCAATTACTTTATATGAGGAGCAATGTTAATGTTCTATGTGTCTTTTCTCAGTTAAGCTTTGTAATAGCCCTGAGGTACATGTGTACCTGACTCATAGATGGGGTGGACTCAGAGGTAAATAGCACATAGATAAAATCACATAGGTATGAGTAACCAAGTTGCTACCCGAGCCCAGGTTGCCGGACTCTAGAACCCATTTTATTATTACTATTCATAATGCATATTTAAATTTAAATTGATTTTAAGCAATTACATAAAACATAGAAATTTCATGTGTCTCTGGGGTCCCATGTGCTACTTTAATGCATAGACACACTGTGTTAACGTATACATTATGGCAAACATATTTGCTCCCTTAGATATTTACTGTATCTTGGTAATGAAAACATTAAAGATTCTTTCTTCTAGCTTTTGAGAAAGACAGTACCTTATGGTTATGTAGTCACCTGTGTATGTACACCAGACTTTGCTGTTCCTAACTGTTCCCATTGAAATGCATTTCTTACATCCTGTTCCACAGCCTTTGGTAATTGCCATTCCACTCTTACCTTCAATGAGGTCAATAGTTTAAATTCCCCACAGGAGTGAGGGCATTTTGTGTGTGTGTGTGTGTGTGTGTGTGTGTGTGTGTGTGTGTGTGTGTGTGTGTGTGTGTGTATTCCTTCATTTTGCATCTCCCAGTTCCTTCCATATTGCAAATAATATTTCATTCTGTTTAGAGCTAAATGATATTTCATTGTGTATACACACCACATACTCTTTATCCACTCCTCTGTTAGTGGATACTTGCTTTGGGCTCTAGATGTTGGCTGTGGAGAACAGTGCTTTAATAAACATGAGCGTGTAGAAGAGATCTCTGTGATATACCGATCTCACTTCCTTTGGATTTATACCCACTAGTGGGATGGCAGGATGGTATAGTAGTCCTCTTTTGTGAAGAACCTCAGACATTTTCAACAATGGCTGTGTTAATTTACATTTCTAATAACACCTTCTTGTTTAGCACTTGTCTTTTTGGTAATTCTGAGTAGAGTAAGGCAGCTGCCATTGCAGCTTTGATTTGTCTTTCCCTGGTGACTAGTGACTAGAGTTGTCCCTGGTACTTGGGGTTGGATTACCATGAAAAGGAAGCCAATCAGAGCCGTTCAGAATGCAGGCTGAAAGAGGGAAACTAGATACTTACCCTAACAGATACAGAAAACATTCAACTCTGTCTGACACTGATTCCCAATAACCTCTCAGGAAACCAGAAACTAGAAGGGAACCTTCTTCATCCTGATTGAGGACGACTATGAAAAACATAAACACATGTTTAGTAGTGAAGCTTTTGCCTAAGATGAGGAGCAATATGAAGATGTTTCTTGTCTTCCTCTGTATTCAAAATAAGACTAGAAATTCTTGTCCTTGCAATGGAGAAAGTGGGGGTAAAGTATGTAGACTGGTAAAGAAGGAGAAATCTGTCCATAGACAAAGTAATTAAAGACATTATCCAGAGACTAAAACAATCCAATGAGAAATTACTGGAACAGTAATATGATTGTAGTCACAAGATTTAAGGTCAATATCTAAAAAAGTGGTTTTGTTTATTAAAAATAAACAATTAAAACTTGAAATTGAAAAACCATACAATTTGTGATGTCATCAAAAGTTATGACTCGGTATCACACATAGAATATCCATTATCCAAACTACTTTGGAATAGATGTATTTCAGATTTCAGAGTTTTTCAGATATTGGAACATTTGCATAGACTTTATGGTTGAACATCCTTCATCTGAGAATTCCAAATGTGAGGTCTATTCTCTCCAACCTCTCTGACTGAACATAATTCCTATTGGCATTCTGTTTGGTCTTTCACTTCTTATAGTTTGACTTGCTGATTTGAAAACACACTTTAAAGAACTGAGCGAAGTTGAGTACTTACAGTTGCTGATTTCAAGTCACCTCCTAGCTGTGGTCTTCAGGACAAGGTAGGAGCAGCAAGAAAGCAGAAACACCAAAGTATGAGTTCCTGCCAAATATCAAAGGGAATTTAATTGGCCAAGGAAATCTTTCAGTGAATAGAGCTAGAATTGTTATAGAGTCATAGGCTTGTATGTACGAAAACAGGAAGATGTAGGGAAGAAAATTGAACTTCTGGAAGGAAGTATTAGTGATCATGAGTTTGGCAGACAAAGCACACACACACACACACACACACACACACACACCATACACATACACACCCACACACATACCACACACACCCACACACACCATATACACACACACACACACACACCACACACACCCCACACACACACACCCACACCACACACACACACACACACACACACCACACACACACACACCATACACACACACACACCACACATACACACCCATACACACACCACACACACACACACACACATCATACACACACACCACCCCCATCCCCACCCCCACACACCACACACACACACACATATCACACATACACACCCATATACACACCACACACACACACACACACACACACCACACCACAATCACACACACACACACACACACACACACACACACACACACACTCACTCTTTCCTAAGAGAAAATACAGATAAGCTGTTCATCATGGAACTTGAGACCCTTTTCTTTCCAAAATTTATTGATAAGAAAATGAGATGGAAAGCCAGAGACAGGGAGAAGATGTGATATGTAGATTACAAGAGATATTCTGGGGGATATGTAAACACCATTAAAACTTAACAGTAAGAGCAAAATCCAACAAATTCAGCAGGAGGACTGAAGAAACATCCTTTTCATCATCATGAAAAAGTCACTAGGTATACTCAACATAAAACCACACTAGGGTTCCATCGCACCCGTTAGCACAGCTGATGAGGAGGAGGCTGAGGAGACCAGAGGCTGGAAAGGATGCAAAGCAACTGGAGCTCTCACGCTGTTGTTGGAAAACTCACACCATGCGACAAACAATATATAAAGTGCTTTTGTGGAATCTAAAAATCAGACTCCACTCTAAGATGGTTATCCCAGAGAAACTAAAATGTACAGAAGCACACGTGAATACAGACTTGCACATTAGCATCTATACTGGCTTTGTTTCCTCATAATCCAAACTGGAAGCCTCCTAAATGTTCATCAACAGGTGACTGGGTATTTCGGCATTTCCAAACAATGTAGTACTGCTGAATAACAAGGGGAACAAAATACTCAATTCATTCAACAACAAGAATTAATTTCAAGGTGATGATATTGAGTGAAAGGAGCTGATCATGTGTACATATCGTATGATTCTATTTCAGTCAAATTCTAGAAAATATAAATTAACCTATAGCAATAGATAGCATATTGATGGAGCCCTGGTCTTGGGTGAGTGGGGAAAGAAAAGGAATGGATTACAAAGAGATCTGAGATGTGGAGATGTTCATTATCTTGTTTGCTGTGTTAGTTTTGTGGTGATATAAATATCAAAACTTGTTATATTTGTGTACTTTAAACACATGCATTATATTGTGTGCCAATCACACCTCATAGAATTTTGACATAAGGTTAGACTGTATGTGGACAAGGATGCTGATTTATGCCTTGGAGAGCCTGAAATAATATATTAATAGTTATGGACAGGGATTGGGGAGATGGCTTTTTCACTAAAATGCCGACAATGTGAGCATGACGACCTGGATTTGGATCCCAAGCTCCTGTGTAAATTGCTGACTGGTGGTGGCACATGCCTATAATCCTGGCACTTGAGAAGGGAGAGGCAGGCTGATGCTTGGAACTTTGTTCAGCCAACCTACCCAAATTGATGAAATCTAGGTTTACTTTTCTGAAAAAATTCTCTTCTAAAAAATAAGGTGGAGAGAAATTGGGTAGGATGCCTTTTGTCAACCTGTGGCCATCACACATATGCACCCACTGACATGGACATATATACAGACCATGAATGTGTGTACACATTCTAAAATACACATTTAAAGCAGATGAGACCTTAGAGGTGATCTTTATCACAGAGCAGTAAAGTGATTTGTCCAAGAGAGTAGCCTATCATTCAAGTAAACCTTTAAGACAGTGCGGTATCTCATGATTTTCCCATGAGAATGTTTCAGAAGAGAAGCTTGTCCTAGGCATCTTTGTACCTTTTCCTGTCTTGAAAAATGCACTGTACACAGTGGTGCTCAGTAAATAGATGCAGACTGGTTGGAAGTGTGATGTTTCCAAATCTGAATTATAGATGAGAACTGCTTCACTTTCTTGGTATAATGGAAAGACGGACTGAGTGTGGCAGATCGCCTTACCTTTCCTACTTATTAAATGCATTTGGAGTTTCCTTTGGGCACAAGGCTGTTTTCTTGGCAGGGTTGATGCTTCCCAGGTTGGAGAAAACTTCTGAGATAGAATATAAATTCTGAGAGTGCATATTTTCTAGGATCTGAACTTGGCTACAAGTTATTGAAGCCAAACAATGGCTGAAGCAAGGCAGATGTGTTTTTCTCTGGCATCTAAGCTTGCATTGTTGCTTTGGTCTGGAAGTCATCAGGGACCTGGAATAGCTTGAACCAGAATGTCCCCCATAGGCTCAGACGATTGAACTTGGTCCCCAGTTGGTAATGTTATTTGGGGAGGCTTAGTAGGCGTGGCCTTGCTAGAGGAAGTATGTCACTGAGGGCAGCCTTTGAGGCTTCAAAGCCTCTTGCCATTCTCAGTGCACTGGCCACTTCCTGCTTGTGGTTCAGGATGTGAACTCTCGGCTCCCTGCTCCTGCCATCATTCCTTCGCTCTGCCATCATGCTCTCTTATCTGCCTGGAACCATAAGCCAAATGAATTCCTTCTATAGGCTGCCTTGGTTATGGTGTTTCATCACAGTAATAGGAAAGTAACTAACCCAGGACTCATGCCATGTGGTTCTTTTCTTTCCTCTGCCATTCTGAGTCTGTCCCTGTATAGATGTTCCATGGTTACTTCTTTCCTGTCTCCCGACAAGAAGGAAGAATGGAGGCTACAAAGCTGTGCCTGGAGAATTTCTATGGTTATTTCTGCTTTTCTAGACTGTTTTTGTTGTTGTTGTTTGTTTGTTTTGAGACAGGTTTTCTTTGTGTAGCCCTGGCTATCCTGGCACTAGCTCTATAGCTCAGGCTGGCCTGGAACTCACAGAAATCTGCCTGCCTCTGCCTCCCCAGTGCTAGGATTAAAGGGATATGCCACCACTGCCTGGCTAGACTGTTGATTTTTAAAAATTTTTTTTCCTTTTATTTGCACTTATTTTTTTGCTGGATTGATTCCCATGCCATAAGTATTTATTTCTTCAATTTCCCCAGGGATGTCTTCTATGCAGCCCCCTCTTCTGGCTTTGGGTCAGCTGAGAATCATCTCAGTGTGGTGGGGGAGCTCAGTGTGGTGGGGGAGTTAATCTGACCATGAGCTCTGTAAGTTTGAGGATACATCCTGGGTTCTTTGTTCATCTGGATGTGTTTAATGACTAGGGATACATGAACTCTTCAGTTCAGCATTACTCTCTGCATTTTTAAGCATGTGCAGCAAAAATTCAGCACTCTCCGTGGACCACTGGCCTGTGATCTCGCCACTGTTTGGTTTGGGTACAACTATCAGTTCTACATTACACTGCCAGAATGCTGCACATTACGTCTTTAGGACATCTGTCAGAATGCGGTGGCTTTTCAAATGTGCAGATCATGAACAGCCTAGGAAGTTTTGTGGATGTTCTTAAAGGGAAGACAAAGCACTTGATTTGCATGGTTTGGTAGGGTGTTCTGGGTCATCTTCACAGATCCTCTCAGGCCGCTTACAGGAAAAGGAGTGTTTTGACCGTACCAGTTACCTGGCCATGTTAGCTTCAAATGGGTCTGCAATTGCTTTTGTTTTGTTCTGTTGCATGCATTCATCATAGGAAATCGTGGCCTTTGTACTTCAGCATTATGTACTTTGACCATATTCCTCTTCCTTCCCTCCCTCGTCTTGTCCTCTCCCATCCGCCCCCTTCCTCTTCCCAGGAAATTTCCCTTCTACTCTTCTGTCATATCATTAAGACAAACAAACAACCCCATCCCCCGCCCCCCCCAAAAAACCCAAAGATTCTACACAGGAGAGAAAACGTGCTGTGATTCAAATCTGAAATGTTCCCTACAGGCTCACACTTGGAACACTGTTTCCCAGCTGGTGGCGCTATTTTGCAGGGGGCTTTCAAGGTTGAAGGACACTGGGTTGGGGTTCTGCAGGTTCTGCTAGGCCCTCGTATGGGCCTTGCTCTCTGTTTCCTGTCTGCTGCCACCTCCACACACTGAGCCACTCTGCCATGTTGTGATGGACAGCGACCCTCTGCGACCCTGAGCCCAAATGACTCTTTCCTCCCTTGTTTCTGTTGGCTCCTTTGCTCCAGGGACATAAAAGTAACACGGTGTGACATTTGTCTTTCGTCTGAGTCTGGTTTGTTTTGTCCAACGTTATGATCTCCATCTTCATCTGTTTTCCTGAAGATGACATGATTTTGTATGGGTGACTAGGACTTGTTCGTGTGTGTGTGTGTGTGTGTGTGTGTGTGTGTGTGTGTGTGTGTATCACAGTCTCTATCTCTTCATCTGTTTGTGGGCATCTAGTGCTGAGCTTGAAGCCTTAGCTTAGAAGAACTGAGAATAGATATTGCGGGCTGACTAGTCGGCCTTGCTTTGTTGAAGGAGCTACACAGGGCAGGGGTTGAGGCCTTATACTTGACCGAGAGTTCACTGCAGCTGGGGATACTGTACTGCCAGTCGTTCATGCCTTCCCTCCATCAGAAAGTGACACAGAGAGGAGTTCCTGAGCCCGTGACTACATGGCAGGCCCAGCTGTTAGCCCTGTCACCAACCCCTGCTCAACCATGCTTCACGTCTGTAAATGAAAATGACACTTTTCCCCCCCTGGGAAGTTGCTTCTTTGTCTATTGACATCATCTCTGAGAACTCCAGAAGGTTCCATGTGAGGCTGATGAAGGGTGATGGAACCTCTGGCTGAAACCACCACCACCACCACCACCACCACCACCACCACCACCACCACCACAGCAGCCACAACAACAATGAACAAAACCCCTAAGCATCCAAAGAGGAAGGTCACAGGGGATGTGTCATCCTTTCATTGACCATAACTAAGTCATTGCTGATTAATAGGCTGCTGGAAACCCCATGTCTTATGATGTTGTGAAGTGGTTGCTCTTCATTTCCACAAGGGAGAAACTGAGGCAGGAACGGAGGTGCAGCAGGGAGGCTCTGTCCCGCCAGGCTATCAGGAGCAAAATCAGTCCCCGAAACCCAAACTGAGGGCTTGTGCAGTGTTCCTTTGCCCATCAGGTGCTATTTAATTTGGTGAAAATCAGAAAAGATCTAAAGGAGGAAAAAGGTAATTTAAGAAGTTTCCTCTCCAAGCCCTGTATGAAGAGAGTCTACATTCCTCCGTCAATGTGTGGAGCTCGGGCCTCCCAGAGTTCACAGGGAAGCTGGATGCCTTGTCCTTAGAGCCAGGCATCTTGCTTTTTATCTTTTACATGGGGTGCAAAAGGGTTGCTTAGCAACATGGATTCTTCCAGCTCGGAACAAGTGCAGCAGCCGCTGAGCTGACAGTGGAGTCGAGTTAGAGAGATCCTCATTTTGTCAGCTTTTTTACCGGGCTGAGGGGGAATAAAGAGGAAAGCAAGTCAGGTGAAAGAAACGGAATCAACGACCCCACGCCAAAGAACAGGCAGCCGACGACGGTAGAGAATGGTCCGGAGCCATGCAGCCCACGCATGACTAAGAGATGCTTCTGGGGAGGAATTCAAAGGGTGTAACCACCACTACAGAGGTTAATTAGGGAGAGTGAGGGTCCAGCCAATGAGATAGCTGGGCATTCTGCAAAGGGAGGTTTTGAACACATTTGTGTTCAAAATTTGTGGAAGCACATTTGTTCCCTCTGTGTTGGGGGAGGGGGTCGACGGTTTGTTTTCATTTCATTTGTTTCATTTTGTTTTTTCAAGCCCAGGTATGTTTTGGTTCTCACCCCTCCAACCCGTCCCCCCGCCCCCTTCTTTTTTCTGGTGCTGAGGCCTGAACTCAGGCCTTTGTGGTTGCTAGGCAAGCACTTGATTACTGAAATAAAAACACAGCCCCTGTTAGGTATGCTTTGAAGGGAAACAGGATTGAAGGGTACTTATTTCTTTTTTTTCAACTCTCTTGCTGATAATGATAAAAATGCATTAAAAAAATTTTTTTTTGGTTGCTAGTGTTTATAATAAAGGTGTCCAAGAAGGGGCCAGGCTTGTTTCTCTGTTGGATTTGCTGGAGAATGATTGGCAGCCTCAGAGGCCATTTCAACGTCACTGTCCGGTGGCCTGTTCCATCTTGCTAGGAGATAAGATGGAGGCCATGTGCTGAGCACTCCCGGGATCTATTTCCAGGCAGGGAGACCACCGTCTTTCCTCTTCCGGGCAGGCCCAGCCCTTTGTAGAGCAGTTTTCTAAAATGAATCAGATGAGTTTTTCAGAGCAAAAGGAAGTCGGGATGAAATAAATAAAAGCAGAGAGGAAATTGAAAGGGGTAGCTGTGGGGGAACATATGCTTTCAGATGATATTTTAAAATAGATGGAGAGTCGATGAGACAGAGATACTGAAAACTGACTCCAGATGGCAGGAACAGCGATGGCAGGCTGGTGTGAAGGGACAGAATACAGGCTGGCACTAGACAGGGGGAGGACGTGAAGGATGGGAGAGGAGGCAGGGAGAGCCGCAGCCTGTGGGTGTGAGGGCTAAGGATCAAAGATCACCGAATCCCTCAACCTCGCTTCACAGTTCTGTAATGTGCTCAGTGGGTTCATGTCACGTGATAGGCCCTTCTTCACATGCATGTATGGAAATGGCAGAATTGTGACACTTTGCTGTCTTTGCTAAGGCAATTGGCCCGAGAAAGCCAAATCCTCAAGTCACTAACTGATGAGTGGATGGAGTGGGTTTGGAGGAAGCCATCCAGGGGTTTCTATCAAATATTTTCCATATACATTTAATTTTGATAGTATGATAGTTGTGCTTTTCTGAAACAGTCCTGAGGGACTAGGTGACTTGAATTCATCTTCATGGACGGATTGGAAAGAAAGAAATTACTGAAAAAGAGAATGGAGAGATAGGAAATTATTTCAGTGCTAACATCATATCTGGATAGCTTCTTCTGACCTTTTAAGAACCACGGGAAAATTCTACCATCCTGTTTATGAACTAAGGGCAGTTGTGTTGTGTAGTCATGAGGTGCCGATGGGTTTCTTGATTAAATTTGGTTCTTTATTTTCAGTAAGCATTTATTTACCACCTGCTGTGTGCCTGAAGAGCCATAAACTGTAAAGAGGAGAAAGCCACAGTTCTGCATTTGTTGTCTTTTCTGTGACTGCATGGACATGTCTCCTTTCCTCTCTATCCTGAGTGTTGTGAGGACATTCATGTGTGTAGTATGTGTTAGTGTGTAGCCGTGACTTGCTCTCTTAACTGGAGAGGAACCTGCAGAGTTTCTACAACTCTTATAAACCCACAGCCATCCACATCCACCCATCCATCCACCACCATCCATCCATCCATCCATCCATCCATCCATCCATCCATCCAACTATCCACCCACCTTCCTTCCTTCCTTCCTTCCTTCCTTCCTTCCTTCTTTTATTTTATTTTGACTCTTTTCACTTGATAGGTCCTTACTGATTTCTGCTTTTTGAAACAACTGTTCATATTTAGATCACTGTCATTATCAGTGTATAACTACCAGGATTACAGAAGAAGTTGAGATTCAAAAGATACCACAGACGTTCATTTTAGGTAGCACTGTGAATTAACACTCAACACTTGTCTAGACCATTAAACAAGGGAGAGAATCTGTTTGCAGGTGACTGCCACATGCCATTAGTCTCAGGCAGCCATGCCTATTAACGGCCATAAAAAAGCACAGTGTCTTCCTTCATTGGGTAGCCCCTGTCCTGTTTCAGGGAAATGCCAATCAACTTCAGGTGTTAGGAATGAAATACTGGCTTTTGGGAAACTTTCATTCCAATTTCATCAGGGACTGACCCAGCGTTAGCCTTTCTGTTTCCATTTCTTTTGAACTTCTCCATTTGCTCTGGTTGCTTGCTGTGGACGCCTGTTTATAAATCTTGGGAATGATATAGCCAGGGTAGTTCAGCAGAGCCCGGAGCCTGACCGTATATAACATGATTCATTTAAGTAGCTCAGAAACCAGGGCTAGCCTCTTGCCAGTGGAAACAGAAGGCACAAGAATGTCACTGAGTCCATTTTATTTGTGAGAAGGCAGTGAATAATGATGGCAAAATTTATTTTGGAGCAATAAGAAAGTGAAAGCTTGTGGGTGAAAACTGATGAAGTAGAGGAATCTGAGGGAAAAATGTAAGTATATTTTAATAAATGTAAGCTGAGAAATAGCTTTTTAATTATTATTTTTATTGATATTTTGGGGATCTCATATCATGTACCTTGATTGCTCCCACATCCCAGTCTTCTCATGTCTGCCCCCTCCCCCTTAGCCCTCCTCAAAAAGTCCATTTTGCATTGTTCATATATTCAGTGGAGTGTGGTCAAATTCCTAGTGGCTAGTCCTTTAAAGGAGGATGAGTCTTTCTCTACCTGCATCCACACCAGAAGCCATCAACTGTGGAGAGCCATGGGGTGGCTGGAGTGGGTTAGGGCCAGCTCTCCCACACCCACACTACCACCTACACTACAGTGCTGTGGGTTGGTGAGGGGCCAACTTTCCCACACTCATGGACATTCACATGGCTTCAGGTGGCAGCCCAGACCACATACTTCCTCCCTTGGCCATATCAGGATCACTGATCCACTCACGGCCCTCCGTGGCTGCATGGACCATGAGCTTCAAAATGGTCTCAGGTGGTTACACATGCCACTCCCATCAGCATGGTGCCCTGAGGCAGCAAAGCCTGAGGACATTACCAAGGTATCAGGCCATGGCACAATTTGCATACGTCCACATGGATCTCAGGCTTCATCATGGCCTAGGGCAGCAGCATGGACCACAAATACCATCACTGGCCACGGTGGTCCTTTGAGGAGGTCCAATCCAGAAAGTGAAGCTTTCTTCATCTTGGGCCTTCCTCATTATCCAGGCAGCAGCTTTGGGGGTTGAATTTGTGTCTGCTTGGGCTCCAGGCTGTTGTACACCATCCTGCCAACCCTACTGGGCCATAACAGCAGGTCGACCTCAGCCCTCTCTCACCTATAGCAGCCATCATGTCTCCAGTTCCGTCTCTCCCCATAGGGCACACACGGCTCCATTTTTCTATCTTTCCCGTCTCTTCATCACATATTTGTTCTTTGCAGTGATGTTTGACTGTCTTCAGCCACTGCCCCAGGCTGTGGGAAAAAAAAATCTTCTTCTTCTATTTTTTTTAAAGATTTATTTATTTATTTTTATTATGTATACAGAAGAGGGTGCCAGATCTCATTACAGATGGTTGTGAGCCACCATGTGGTTGCTGGGAATTGAACTCAGGACCTCTGGTAGAACAGTCAGTGCTCTTAACCTCTGAGCCATCTCTCCAGCCCCCCCCCCAAATATTCTTAAAAAGAAAGAAAAAGAATGAAAGGAAGGAAGGAAGGAAGGAAGGAAGGAAGGAAGGAAGGAAGGAAGGAAGAATAGCTTGCATATTGTTGCCATTGAGTATCCTTAAGTCTGGGAAGGATTGAAGAATTCACTGGAGCTTGATGAAATAGATGATCCTCCGGTGAAGGGACAGAGCAGTTGAGGAAAGATGAGTTAATGCAAGGAAAGAAACACATCTGTTAAAAACACCCTCTCAGTTCCAGGGAGCTCTAGAAGTTCTTTAAGTGTCCTCTCAAAACTTCTAAATGCCGTCCTCATGCTGATCTAAGGTTTCACTCTTGACTAAGGTTGTTTTTTTTTTAATTGGATGTATATGTGTATGTTTGTGTGTGTGAGTGTGAGTGCAGGTGCATGCGTGCCATAACAGGTGTGGCAGTCACTGGGTGACATTTTGTGAATCAGTTCCTTCCTTCTACCTTGTTTTGAGGCAGGGTCTGGTTTCTGGTGCTGTGTTGAGTTACTCAGGCTAGCTGGTTTATGTGCTTCCTGGTGACTCTCTGGGATTACAGATGCATCCCACAGCATCGAGCTTTTTGTGTAGGCTTTGGGAATTGAACTTGGGTCATCAGGCTTGGGCAGCATAGTTTTTTGTTTATTTGTTTTTTTTTTTTTTTTTTTAACCTATGAAAACTTCTGTCTGGCCCTTGACTAAGTATTTTTGAGGAAAGTTTTATATCTAGCTATGTTATAACCAGCTCTAAATGTGTGGATTAAGAGGGGGCAGGGAAGGGGAAACAGCAGAAGGAAGGTAGGCTGAGGGAGGGGAAGGGTGAGAGTCTTGGGTTAATGAAGTGGACAGACAGGTAAAAAGTGCTTTCCCCATAAGACAGACAGACAGACAGACAGACTCTCTCTCTCTCTCTCTCTCTCTCTCTCTCTCTCTCTCTCTCCCTCTCTCATGATAATAAATTTAAAATAAGGTTGAGGGTTTTATAATTTCAGTGATGTTAGGAGTTCAAAGTAGATTGTATTTGTTTATTTGTTTTTGGCTTATTAACAGATTTTTCTTTTCTTTTCTTTGACACAAGGTTTCTCTGTGTAGTCCTGGTTGTCCTGGAACTTGCTCTGTAGACCAGGCTGGCCTCCAACTCAGAGATCCACCTACCTCTGCCTCCTGAGTGCTGGGACTAAAGGCATGAGACACCACAGCCCAGAAAGTTTTTTTTTTTTTTTTAAAAAGCTAAATGATAGTGTTTTAAAATTTCTTTAGTTCCTGGCTTTGTATGCATTTCTGTAGGAGTGTGTGTATGTATGTGTATTTGTATGTGTGTATAAAGTGACTGGTACATGATTTTATATATTCTTGGGATACAATATGATTATTCAGTATATGTATACATTGTGTAATAATGAAGTCAAGATAGTTAGCATATATGATACTTTAAGCTTTTATTATGTCTTGAGGTTTGAAGCATAGCCCAGTGGTGGGGTGTGCCTAGCATGCAAGGCCCTACATTCTAACTTCAGCACCACACACACACAAAAAAAAGAAAGAAAAGAAAAGAGAAGAAAAGAAAAAAAGCAAATGAGCAACAAAAAAGCATAAAGTGAAATATTTTCCATTTCTTTAAAAAAGTTTAAGATTTGTTTATTTCAGTTTATGTGTGTGAGTGTTGTGCCCACATATATACATGAACCACATGTGTGCAGTGCCTACAGAGCTCAAGTGAAGACAGCAGATCTCTTGGAACTGGAGTTATGGGGAAGCCAGCATGAAGGTGCTGGGGACTGAACCCAGGTCCTCTACAGGAGCAGCAAGGACTCTTAATCACTGAGCCACGTCTTCTGCCCCCATTTTCCATCTCTTTAGGGTAAGCCTATTCAACAATCAAACACATACTTATTAACTGGGGTCACTCTTATCGCACTATACAGAGGAGTAGGAGAGCTTAATGTTCCTATCTGAGTCTGACTTTGTGGGGTCAATCAGCCTCCTCCCATCTACTCCCAATCCCAACCCCTGGAAATCATTATTCTAGTATATTTCCATGAGAACATTAATGGGATGAGTGAGATCATTCGGTATCTTTCTGTGCCTGGTTTATTTCTCACTATAAAATGTCTTTTGGGTTCACCCATGTTGCAATAAATTTCATTCTTTTTATATCTGAATAATCCTTTGTTGTGTTCATGTACCACATTTTTTTATCTGTTCATCTGATGATGAACATTTAGCTTGATCGGTGTCTTGGCTATTATGAATAGACATTTTGTTCAAATGGCCAACAAATAAATGGAGAATAGGCAGTGTTATTGTCACCAGGGACATACAAATCAAAACCACAAGGACACAAGGAGGTGTTACTTCACACCGACCTGTATGGCTGCTATACAAAAAATAAGATGGAAATATAGCAAGAATTGGTGGGGCTGTGTCAAGAAGGGATCTCTTCCCTATACAGTGCTGGTGGGGATGTAAATTAGTATAGCCATTATGGAAATAGTATGGAGACTCTTAAGAAAACTAAATTACAGGCATGGGAAGATGGATCAGTAACGTGGTTGCTACTTCATGAGTACCTAAGTTTGGTTTCCCAACCCATGTAAAAGGTTAGGTGTGGGAGCATGTAATGCTTGTAATCCCAGCACTGAGCAGATGAAAAAGGACAGTCTTTAGAATTTTCTGGCCACTTGATATAACAGAATTGATGAGTTCCAGGTTCAGCGAGAGACTGTTTCAAGAAAATGTGATTAAGGAAGATACCCAACATCAGTATCTGGCCTCCATGTATACATTCATACACATGAACATATATACCCATATGCATATGCACACACTATTGTCCCCTGTGTGCACATGTGCACTCACACACAATTAAAAAAAGGTCTAATATATGATCCAGCGGTCCCACAGTGAATGTGTATCTAAAGAATATGAAATCAGTCAGTGAGAGAGACAGCTGCTCCCTCGTGTTTATTGGAACACTGTGCACAACATCATTTTGACGTACTCCACTTCTCGTTGGGGGAGATTATAAATATGCCTGAGAGGTCTGTCTCGTTTAAAGCAAAAAAGCACAGCATTGCCATTGTGAATAATGTTCCATTTAGAATGGTTGAGCCAGAGATAATCTGATCCGACCCTCTATTTTACTGATGTAGTTTTTCAAGATTAATGGACTTAGTCTAGTTCATGAATTAGTAGAGATTAGAATCCAGGAATTCTCATGTTCCGCTTCTGTCTTCCTTTGTACAGTGCCGTGAGGCTTATGGTGTGTGGGGCTATGGGCATGGGAAAGTGTTCCTGTTGTCCTTGTCATTGGCTCAGAGAACTGAAGGGAGTTGGCTCTGTCTGGCTGTGGCTGCATGAACCAAAGCAGTGGCCAGGGGACATAGAACTGTAGGGTGTCTTCTGTCTTTGAGCACAAAGTGCTCCACCGCCAGCTCTCAGTCGACTAATACAGATGTGTCAAATCTACGAGGATGTCACCATTCTTTTTGGAGCATACTTTAGACTAGTGTCCTAAGTAATCTGTTTAGTTTCAGAATCATTACACTTCACAGCTTGAATGACAGTTTGATAATTTGACTTTACAAGGTAGGATTATGCTACATTTAATGTCCTTAACCATTTTCCAAATGTGTATTGGTTTAGAATTAAAAAAATAATTTCAACCTTACAAGAGCTTTGATCTTGATCTCCCCCATCAGTTTTCACCTTCACACAGGTAATTCTTCCTCTGCTTCCCTTTCTCAGGACAAATGTGTCTTGTTTTTCCCACTTACTGTACAGAACACTGATGAGGCTCATCTTCTAGGATAGGGTTTTGAAGCATATTCTGGGAGCTGACTCATGGACCCTGCTTCTTAGAGTCTAACATGGCTGTCCAGAGATGAGGCTGGGGAATATTGGAAACACTGAGATGAGGCTAGTGCTCAGTGGGAGGCAGGTAGTCCACAAACCACAATGATCAGTTGTGCCCGAATTGGGTATGCTCACAGGAACGACAAAGTCACTTACTCTTTGGTCCCTTTACTTTGTGAGAGTGAGGCTTGTCCTTGGTTCTGGATTAGGTTTTGACTGCTGTGGAAATACTCAAGAAAATTAGTTCATATGTGGAAAGACCTATGTTAGCTCACTGTTTCAGGGGTCTTGGTCCTGTTTGATGATGCTGTCTTGAGCCTGTTGACAAAGATGAACGTCATGGGGAGAAGTGTACGGTAGAGTAAAACTGACCTGTTCCTGGAAAGAGAAGAGAGTGAGGGGAGGAGGAAAAGGAGGGAAGAGACCAAGGTTCCATAACCTCCTTCAACCCCCTGCCAATCAATGACCTAGTTTTCTTCCATGGTGCCCTACCTCCTAAAGACTCCACCACCTTCCAAAGACCCCAAACTGAGGATTAAGTCATGTCATTAACACATTGGCTTTGGGGGATGGTCCAGATCTAGCAGAGTCTGCTGATTCCTGGGCTTCCCCTCACCTTTCTCTTAGAGTTGAGGAACCCAGGGCTTCATAGACCAGCACTCTATCTGGAGTTATAGCCATAGGCCTGTAGGTGTCTCTTTACCTTCAGAGATGTTGATGAGCAAGAATTCCAGTCTCTCTCACAGAAGTCCAGTTCTTCCAGCTGGTGGGTCTGGTTCAGTGACACGTACTTTCAATGTGAAGCTTAGAATCTGAGATACAGACTTACATGGATGGAGCTGTAGCCTCTGTGCCAATACCAGACTAACTTTTGGGAAGGAACAGATTTTAAACAACTGACTTCAAGTCATTCAGATAAATGAAGTCCAGCAATGATACTCAATGCATCGAACTACAGAGAAATAAGATTTCTGGAGAAAGTCCAGAATGGAAATTTCCTCAGAAAAATAACAAAATATTTTCAGGTTCCACGAAATAAGAAAAGATTTCTGTGTAACAGAAGGCAAGCGAGAAAGCCAGTGGCTTAAGAAGTGTGAGCAATACATGCTGTAGTCTTAGGAAGGTGACCCCCAAGTCTAAAGCTTTGGTATTCTTTTGTTTTAGATGAAGTATTTTGTCTTCTTTGACTGGGTGAACTTGATAATATTTGACCACGATGGACACTGGTGGAGTTGGAACTGAGCCAGCCACACAGAGCCATTTCTTGATCGATTCTGTCAAACCCCTTATCCCTTAAGGAAGCACCTAAGACATTTTGGACACGTCTAGTTGTATATTCTTTCTCCAATTTCAGCTTCTTAGCAAGCATGGCAATTTGGAAACGTTCTTCCGTGTTGGTTTAGGGTTTAGAAGCTGGGGGACACCAGTGGATTCTTTCCAGTGCTGAAAGAAGTGCTGATGACCTTGCCTCTGAGGCTCTGATTTCTTATTGCTGTCTGAAGGTGGAAGAGACATAAGCAGGCTCAGAAAGATCAGGAGTCTCTGTCTAGTGTACAGGCCTCTGCTATGAAGCCTCATGTACCATGAACGTCTTTGTCAAATACTTATTCTCAGAGTTGCCAAGAAGATACAGCCAAAGGAGGTGATATAATAAAGAATCTTCATTTAATGGTATTAAAATGAGACAAAGGGTGGCCTTATTTCTGAATTAATGAAGAAGACCCGAGACCACCTTTCTTGTATTTCCCCCATTTAGTAAATATACAAAGATCCAAGAATCCAAATCCAAGCATGATAAATTAAAAAGGCATTCTATATCTTTCTCAATCTTCTGTCATAAGCTTTCCCCACATCAGAGAGTAACACCGTGAGCCTACCTTGGACCCTGCACACATGGGCTCATTCCTTCAAGTTCCAGAAAGACTTTGTTGGGATATAATTTCACCGGTGCTTGGCATGGGTCCCTGATGGACAGGCCTGGAAAACTGATAACAGAAACTGGCGAAAAGGCAGGGGCTTTAATGTCTTACTCAATTCAGTCTTTATAAGAGATATCAGATGTGAAGGGCCTGGACCTGTTCCCGGTTTTGATGAGGGCAAAGGGAGTCAAAATAGAAAAAGAGTTAAAAAGTACTTTGAAGAGCGGAAACTATTTGTATTAGTAATGCGCGCTGAGTACTGGGGGAGCCAGCGGGTGCTACTCTGGTGGTAAGCCACTGTCATTATTTTTACCTTATGGAAATAAGGAGAATTAAATTTTGTTAAATAGCATGACTAGCTTAAATAAAAACACAACACCCTGTCAGGAGAGATGGTCCGTGGAAAAGAAAGACAAATAAAACTAATGGCAAATACAGGAGGAGACAGTAGAATGAATTATTAAATAATTTACTGCCATTTATAGAGAAACAGCACAAACTCAATGGCATTAGAGTAACATAGCTGCTTCCTATGTAACTCTAGCAAACAGTGGGTCTACACTGGCTATTATATCTAAACTGTATGGAGTTGATGTTTTCCTTTGAGCCAAGTGATAGTGTGTGAACAGGGGAATGAACGTTGCAGCCAGACAACATGTGTGTGGCTTCTGTAGTCAAAGGTTTACATGGCCAGCAGTAGCACCTTGGGACCAGTTCTTCTTAATATATCTGTGAGTAACTCGATTAAGAATAGGGAACAGAACTCATCAAATTTTCAGATTTCATGGGGTTTCTGATACTGTAAAATATGAAAGAATTGAAATTGACCTTAACAAATTAGAAGAATGACGTGCCATCAGATTAAATTAGTTATGGATGAAAATATAGTTAGCAAATACAAGATGAGAAAAAAACTATTATTCTTAGTCATAATTCAGGAATGAGATAGGAATCTCAGTTGGAGAGATGGAAATCAGTGACTGAATTTGGGAAATATTTCAGAGAAGTTGAAGGTACCTGATACTTAATTGGGTAAAGAAACAAAGGGTTTTGTTTTGTGTTGACACTGTAGGCTTCACGCTAGCCCCACACTTTATTTCAGTGTAGTAGAAAAGTATAAAATAGACCTAAGACCCTTGATCCTTTGTGACTTTGTTTTTTATTTATTGAAATGCTGCAGATATATTAGCAACCCTTAAGATTTTCTTATTCTCATAAGAAAGTATTAAAACTGAGCAACCATAAGGTACCACATCCTTCAACAATAATAGACTCACATGTGTGGACTTACTTTTTTTTATTTTATTTTAATTTATTAATTTTTTTAAAAAGAACTAGAAATTTTACCTAGAGCCTCATGAATGCTAAGCAAGCACATGACCACTGAGCTCTATCCTAGCCCACATGGGTTTTTAAAGGCTGCCTAGCCAGTTGTGAGGTATCAACTTGTTTCCTTGTATCCAGCCAGAACTATTTTAGGTAAATCAGCAGAGAAATGATAGAAGCTTAATCCAGGATGTGAGAGGAGGAGGAAATATGTGGTTAAGTTTGAGAGGGTCCTAAGATGGAGCTGGTTTGGGGGGTTATAGAAAAGAGGAAGGGAGAAAAATCTATGCCTAGATTTTTAGCTGGGATGAACTGGGTGGATAGTGTTGGGACTTTGGAGAGGAAAATCTCCTCCCCACATCTTTTGAGGGGAAAGAGTGATGCAATTATTTTCATCATTTTGCATCTGAAGTGTCTGAGTAGATGTGTAGTCATTTACCTGTCTACAGTTGTGTTCCCATTATTTTTGAGTTTGTGTCTCATGATTTTAGCTACCTTTGGTCAGCAAAGGTCTGACACTATTAAGTGGAAAATTACAGAAATAAATCATTCTTAAAATTTTATACTGCAGTGATTCCAGGTAAATAAGATCTTGTCCTGTCCTGTATGAGTCTGCTTATACTGGGAATCATCCCTTTGTCTGTTGAATCTACACAGTATATTTTTTCCTGGATAGTCATAATTTAGTAGCTTATTACTTATCAAGCTAGCTGCCACGATATTCCAATGTTTGTGTTCAAGTGACCTTTGTTTTTCTTAATAATATCCTAAATCACAAAGTGATATGGAAAATTTTGTTATGATATGTAGTAAGCTTTATTTTGTTGGCTGCCAGCTCACAAATAATGACACGGAGACTTCTTAATAATTGTGAAAGCTTGGCCATTAGCGCAAGCTTACCCCACTAGCTCTTATAACTTAAATTAACCCTTTTCTATTATAGTCTGTTATGTTCTGCCCATCCTGCTTCCTCCGTGTCTCCTTGCATCTCTCTCATGTGCCTAGATTTCTCCTCCTCTTTCTCTCTCTGCCCAGAAGTCCCACCTCTACCTCTTCCCTAGCTATTGGCCATTAAGCTTTTTATTATACCAATCATAGCAATACACCCTCACACAGTGTACAAATAGCCCACAACATTCCCCTCATTTTTGTCTAAATAAAAAGGAAAGGTTTAAATTCTGACATAGTAAAACTATATACAAGAAGAACAATTATCAGACAAGAATTACATTCACAGTATCCAATCCATTTGTATTTGGCATATTTGTAGAAAATACTCTATTATCTATCTTACCTTGATGAATTTAAAGTTTTATACTGAAACCATTTTTTTGTTGTAACATGTATTACCACCCTAAAACTATCTTCTAAAATCATCTTCTTAGATAAACAACTTTTCTCAACCTTATAAACTTTACATCTCTTATGTAAGTTTCTTTTCCGAATTTGGTAACAAGGAAAACTGTAACTGTAACTATCTAGTCTTCAAACCCATCAGAGACCCAAGAAGGAAATAATATTACCTGAGTAAACAGGAAGTACAGAGCAAACAACTTCTAAAACTAACAATAGAGACATTTGGCTGCCTGGACAGTCACTCCGAGATTCCTCTAAATGTTGGGGCATCCATCTTCAGCCTACATGCCTAGAATATCTGACAGGCTTTTCTGTGAAGCAGGAATTTTGAAGGACTGCCCTACCTTGTCTTGGCAAAGTTCAGTAGTTGCTGTCTTTTATGTCCCGCTTGCCCAGTTTCGATAGCACACTGTCAGCAGTTGAGGCAAGGGCAGTTTCTTGCTCCAATGGCTAGCTTTTTCCATATTGAAAGCAAACTCAATATGGAGGCTCTTTGATGCCCATCATCCTTTTTTGAAGTATATTAGTGCTGCCAGGAACAGATGTGCCTCATTGTCATGAAAAGCCTTAAGTTATTAAAACACCTTAAATGTCCTCTTCTGTAGGTCTCTGAAGTGTTTGAAGATCACCTATCTAAAATATATGTTTGACCTTGAAAGCATATTACATGACTATAAGTTTGATTGTTATAGATGACAAACTACTAACCTGTCTTTCTTTATTATCCTAAATAGCTTTCAAAGACTAAAACTTTACATTACATTTTTAAATGAGCTTACATAAGAGTAGAAACATGTATACAGCATAACAAAAATAACCTTAAATTTGTATCAATATATAAAATCTGTACCAATGTAAAATATTTGAGACTAGTGGTTGATCAAAAGTAGACTCAACAATCCACCCTTTTATCTCTTAAGAAATATATCTATATTTCCCTTTTTCCTTTCAGAAAGAGATCTCTGAATCTAATCTTTGTTCAGCTTTTTTTTCTGTGACTACCAACAACTTATAACCAATCCTCCTAAATGATGATAAACACTCATAATCCATTGAATGACCAAAACCCACCCACCCTACCTCTTGGGAATGTGGGTGTTGTGTTTCTAGACTGCTTCCTGCTATTTGGGGGCAATGGCATCTTTAGGAGACCCCGATAAAATTGGGATACTGGTCAAGTCCTGGGAGAGCTAGCTGTATTATTATTATTATTATTATTATTATTATTATTATTATTATCATTGTTTGTATTAGTATTTGGTTTCTGTGTGATGGGCAAGTTCAGGGCTTATCTGAAATCTTGGCTGGATGGTCTGTAAGGCTGGACCATCTTAGCTAGCAGATTTGAAATTGTTCTGGATGTAGAATTTTGAAGAAACTGCAACAGGCATGTTAAGGTTGGATCACCTGGGCTACTTGTCTTCATTGGTGTCTGGTCCTTCTTTTCTGAAAATATACAACTTTTAAGGTACTATATATATATATCTGCATTAATACAAGTATGGGATATGTGGTGTACACAAGTTAGATAAAGATGATTTTTTTTGTTCTATGTTTGAGTAAGTAAAAGGCATCTGTCAGCTTTGTAAGTCTGTTTGGATTGTATAACTAAACTACAATATAAATTTCTACCCATCCATATGAAAGGATGACATGTAATAATATGTCATGAGGACTCTGTAGCCAACAAGATTTATCATGTTTCATCCTGTCTCAGAGCTGTTCCCATAGTAGAGGGATCAACATATAAGTCACCTGTTCTGAGACCTTGATTTTTTTTGTCATGTCTATAGGCAAGATTTTCAGGAGGTTTCCCTTAATCAAATCTGATCTTCATTAATTTTGAAGAGAACTGTAACTGTTTGTTTCCTCTGGAAACAAAGGTATAACCTTTCTCTCAACACAATATTATTTTTTGACTTCCATTTTGAAGGGAAGATATTCTTAAAATATATAGGTTGGTTTAATTTAACAGTTTCCATAATCCAGTATCTCTCAGAAGCTATTGTTTTATTTTGCTCATTAGCATTTAAAAATTCAAAGTCAACAAAGCACCATACAGGATCCAGATACCCTGTGTATTTTCCATTTTTATGTGGCTTTTAAAAAATATATTACTTTATTCTCTCTTTAAATATTTTATTATTTTTAAGCACTATTGTTTCTATGACTGCCGATACCCATGTTTTTTTTTTACTGTATCTACTTAAAGGTTTTCTCAATCTGGACTGCTTTACTGTGTGTCTGCAGTGTTCTCTGACCATGAGACAAACTTTAAATCTGCTCTGTGGCTCCACACATGGTTATGGCTGGCTCAAGGCTGCAATCGCCTAAGAGACTGCAGGACTAGCAAGTTATGTCTGGCTCCATGTTTGCATATTTTGGATCTTTTTTTTTTTTTTTTAAAGCTTTCTTAGTTCCTATGTGGAAATATGTGCCCCTTGTTGGGCACCATATGTAACAAGTGTACTTGTTAGACTATCTTTGGATTGCCAGCCCACATAATAATGACCCAGAGACTTATTATTAATTATGTAAGTTTGACCTTTAGCTTAGGCTTTTCTCAGCTAGCCTTTATAACTTAAATTGTCATTGTTAACTCTTGCTATGCCCAGTATTTAAATTAAACTTTGTCATAGATGTCTATGTATAGGAAAAACAGTGTATGCAGGATTTTCACTGTCAGAGGTTTCAGACCTACACTGGGATGATGGAGTGTATCCCTCACTGACAAGGAGTGGATTCTGTGTATTTAAGGGTGCAGTGAAATTGAGGTTCAACAGCAAATAGGAATTAAGTTAGCCTTAACAAGTACAACAACGTACTATAACAACCACACCAACAACTTCACTCTTTTAGCTTGGGGCAATTATTAAATATTAGAAAGACCACTCAGCTTTCTAATTCCTGCAAGCTTGCCTCTGGCCTTATGAGGCTTCTTCTAACAAGCCAGGAGGGTTAGATAAGTACTAAAATTAAAAGAAATGTTAAGAGTGACTAATATGTTCATTATAAAAGTTGTTCTGATAGCTTAGGGGAAAAAAAAGAAAGGAATGGCCATGAATTTATGCTTTTAGAAAATAGAAATGTATTTTTGTTCATAGTAAGAACTCATGCTTGGTTAGTGATTCTTGGGGTGATAAGCACTATTTTGAAAGCAAATCACTGTGAAGCCTGTAGCTCTTGAGCAGCTTAAGTATACAGTGTGGTTTGGCTAAATAGAAATTCCATTTTCCTGGAGTTCCCAGTACATGCAGGGAATATGTAGAGGATAACTCTAGCCAGGTTCAATTTGTATTGTGAATGGGGCATCTGGAATGTGGATCCTGGAGCTGACTGGAAATAGGAATTTGAGAAGCCTCAAAATAAGACAGTGTGCATGCTTTTCATTTCGGCTGTGTAATAAAATATGGCGTGTAATCATTTTTAAACTTGAAAGAAGGCACAAAACAACAACAGGTTAATTTTGACCTTAGAACCATACAATTAGTTTTTAGAAAAAAACCCTTCATGTTCATTCTCATTCAACTTGGATGGGAACTTTTTCATCCTGAGGAGCATTTGATGTGTATCTGGCAGGGGAGGAAGATGATGAAGATGATGATGATGATGATGATGATGATGATGATGATGATGATGAAAATGTTACTGTTGGGGCTTCTTGCAGAACTCAGGCTATCTCTGTCTCACTTCTGTGCCCTCCTCTATTTACCAAAGCAGTGCTGATCTGCTTGGCTCCACCCTGGATCTGTTACTTAAATTTAAATCCTCTTTTTATGGGTAACCAGTACTCACTCTTGGCTCTTCTTCAGTCTTACTCATGGTTCTTCTCACCACTCGAATCTGCCTTGTTGCCTCTGCTAACTGTTCCAACACCATCTTTTGTTCAATAGTCTTCCTCCGACTCTTGTCCCCTCGTGGCCAGTGCTTCCACTGCTGTGGGAGTTTGGGGCTCCCATTCCATGCTTGTGGTAAGTTCAGTGCCCTCTTTAATTATATGAGGTACCCCAGGAGAAGAGGCTTATCTTACAAAGATCTTCATAAATAGTGAAAATGAGATTTTTGAAAAAGGCTAAACTTTAACTTTCAGAAGGCATACTTCTCTGGGAGTGACTCCTAAATTTTCTTTTGTGATAGAATTTTGGGAGGTGATAGAACCTTTCAGGGATGGGGCTGTTGAGAGGTTTTTAGGTCAGTGGGGATCTTGCTCCTTGAGGGGGTTTCCTTTCCTCCTATCTGTTTCATGGCTGTGACATAAAACAGTTTTGTTCTGCCATCCCTATCCAATGTGATATGCTACTTTGCCACTGACAAAGTCCATAGAGTCAATTGATCATAGATGGAAGCCTCTAAAACTGTGGGCCCAAAGAAACCTTTTCTGTTTGTAAGTTTTTCCAGACATTTGTTATAGAGACAGAAAGCTGACTAACATATATACCCATTCATTAATTTAGTGATCACATTTTTATCATTGACTACAATAATAAATGTTTATTATTGAGAACACAGGAAGATGCCAACTGTCTATCCTCTAGGAGTTCACAAAGATGGAATAATAAATAAATAATAAATAAAACTCTATGGCATGTATTTTAAGTGGTGGTGTATATATAGTGGGAGATAGGCTCAAAGACAGACAGGTTCTCCATAAAGGAAGATGGTAGGTTAAGAGAAATCTCTTTGATTAATAGTTATGCTGAGTGTGGATAGTTTAGCAGATAACTAAAGAAGTTAAGATTGGCATTGGTGGTAGCGGTAGATTTCCAGGCTGAACCCAGCTCATGAACACTAATGTGATGGGGTGTGGAAGCATATGGTGTGTTTGTGTGAAGGGTGGAGATGCAAGTACAGAAGACTTGGTGAGGTACAGCTTACTCCTTTTCTTTCCACTGACAGACACCAGGAGTGTAAATAGATTCTTCAGCAAACTTGTAACTGTCTTTGGTTTCTCTTCACACAAGAAGTACAATTTCTATTTTTGTATCTTCAGAAACAAAATCCTCCTGGCTCGTCTTTGGTTTCAGTGTTTTACAGAATAATGTCTATGCTTGAGAGGAGACTGATTTGTAACCATACAAAAGTAGCATTGTATTGTTTGAGTTACAGGATCTTAGTACAATAGGTAGGAAATTAGAAATCAGGCATGACATTGATTTCTTCTTACACAAATTATGCAATCTTTCCTATGTAGTATATATCTGGGCCCTTTCTAAACACTAGCACAAAAGAGTTGCATCTCCTGTGGTCTCCAATGATAAACAGCAAACAACTAATTATGATGGTAGACAATACACAGCTCTGCCCTAGTCTCTCTTGCTTGTCAGCCATATCAATAGACCTGTAGAACACTAAATTCTGTCATTTGAAAACATTTACAGAGGGTTTAAAAACAGATCCCATCCAAGAAATATTGTAGTAGATATGGGAAAGTACACATTATCATCCATTATCTCTTATCATCCCTCAGCCAATGCACCCCCACATCCAGGTGTGTAATGGGCAGCACCAACTGAACTTAGAGGGTTACTAAGAACAACAACAAATGAGGACATGAAGTTGGGGGGCATGATAGAGTGGGGGTACTAGGAGACGTTGAAGGGAGGTAGTGGTGGATAGACATGATCCAAATATATAGACAAAAATGTACTTCTCATCATTACTTAGCATAAAGTTAAAGTATCATTCAATATGGAGCATCAAGATTTTTTTTGTTAAATCATATGTGAGTATGGGCATTGATTTTTTAAAATTTTTTATTTTTATTTTTATTTTTATTTTTTTGAGACACAATTTCTCTGTGCAGCTTTGCGCCTTTCCTGGAACTCACTTGGTAGCCCAGGCTGGCCTAGAACTCACAGAGATCCTCCTGGCTCTGCCTCCTAAGTGCTGGGAATAAAGGCGTGCGCCATCACTGCCTGGTGATAATTTTAATTATGTAGAATGTCTCCTAATACATCTAGAATTTTTGTATGTCTTTTCTGAATTGCTGGATGACTTGTTGACCCTGTAGAGAACAACATATAGGAAGAGTTGATATTTTTACTTCCTTTTGTTCTGCTTCCTGGTTGCCACGAAGTTCCACATTTGTATCTATTTCCTTTGCTCTGCATTCATAGAAGAACAACATTTTATTTTAGCAAAGATAAACTTCTTAATGTTTATGGAAAGCGTGGCTTTGATGTGTTATTTGACTGTGTCTGTGTTCACTGTTTTGAAACGAAAACATTGAGTAAGTCCATTGACATGGTTATTGTTTTATAAAATACACTAACTAAAAACATATTCCCAGGAGAAAATATCATCTCTAAAGTGAGACGTGAATGTGGCCACTAAAATGAGCTGCATTCTGCTTTTGGAGGGAGTGTAGAGATTTTGAGAGTAGCACATGATGCCGTATTAGAAATAAAATTGCTACTAGCAATTTATTTCTCAAAAGTCAAGAAATCCGGGAGAGTCTTTCCAAATCTATCGTAGTTTTTCTTCCAAGCATCACTGGTTGGGAGCTCAGGAGAAGCTGTTCAGGCACAGCAAGTGTGACAGGCACACCGCCACTGCCAACGAACGCAGGAGATGGGGTTGGCAGTGCCCGTTCCCAGTTTTTCTGTCCTTCCCACCAGCCCTTTTCCTGAGAAGCATTCATGTGTGACAGGACTGCTCATGCACAACCTCCCCACCGACTTTCCTAATGAGTTGACCGAAGACCATGACCAGGCCAGGTGCTAAAGTCATGTCCAGCCTTGGCGGCCAGCAGGCTCACCCCATGCTAGCGTGTGGACCCGGGCTTTGACTTGTGCATTTCTGCCAGTTTAACAGGAGGCAGAAGACAATGTTATTTCATTCATTAAATATTTCTTCGAAGTCTCTCTGGAGGTCTGCAAATTTCTAGGGAAAATTTTTAGCAGGCTTTTGTTTTCTTTTCTTCTCCAAGCCTTAGCGTTAACGTTCTCCTGTTCTGACTATAACCATCCAATTTCGTTTATCAGCTATTTGCAGTGAGAGAAATGAAGTATAGATGCTTGCCCATAAAGCTGTTCCAGTGGAACTGAGGAGACAAAGTGGTGTTTATGTAAGGCAATTTATGGACAAGGCTGCAATGGATGCAACTACATTCAACACCCGGACCATAAAACCCTATATTGTACAGAACTGGTCATTTGTGTTTAAATTAAGGAAGCATAGAAAATCAAGGAAGGTTCAAGGCTACTCCCATCCCAGGAATGCAGGACTTAATATCCATTCTGGATTCTCAGTGGCTGGTTTATTCGAAGGCCTGGCAAGTCGGCTGCAGTACCCAAACACATGGTAATTGAAGACCCAGGCGCTTTCTTTATAGCAGGGCCCTTTTCCAAGGTAGCAGGCATGGCAGTCATGACAAGGGACACGGGAGCTTCAGTAATGACTGGCATGCTGGTTTGGAAACATTCAGGCTAGTTGTTGCAGTTCTAGCCACACAGTGGCAATGTGGCTTCTGTCTTGGCTGTCACACTGCCCTTCTCCACCTCACACAGGCCTTCTCTGAGGGGTCCTGGTTCCTGGTGGCCTTTGCTAACTGACTACATTGCAGAGAAGGTTCCTACTTTCTAGCATTGTGTATATATTTCAGGAAGATCTTAGGTGGACTATTTTGGGTCCCCTGCACCCCTTTAACAGATAACTGCAGTACAAGGGTAAGGGCAGGATTCCCTGGTTAGCGAAACACAAAAGCTCTAGAATTCCTTCTAGCCACCTGTTTATGAAACCAATTTCAGTTAATAATGCTTGCCCTAGGGTGGTGTATGTCACCAAGCATCTGCCCTTCGATACCCTCCTAACTTAGTTTGTATTTTTATGCTTTAAGAAACTTTGTGTGTGTATCTGTGGGTCCTTGTGCGTATGTGTACACACGTGTGTGGAGGTCAGCCTCAGATGATTTTCCTTAGGAGTTTGGGTTTTTTGAGGCAGTTTCTTACTGGCCTGGGACTCAGTAGGTAAGCCAGGCTGACTGGCCAGTGAGCCACAGGGGTCACCTGTCACTGTGTCCCCAGCACAGGGATTATGACACCTAGTTTTTTTCATTAGTGTGGGATCTAAGGATCAAACCAAGGTTGTCTTCCTTGAGCAGAAAGCAGTATACGGAGTGAGCTACCTCCACAGGTCCCTTAATAATCTTTGAATGAGATCTGGTAGCCTGCCATACATGTTAATGCTTCTGTATGGTAGTCCTTGGCTCACAAGAACATGGTCCTTCTGCATAAACTGCAATTTTTCCTCTAAAATAAACATATTTTCAAGTCCTTTGTGGTAGGTATAATGTTTCCCTTGTGTGATAACTCACTGGTACAGCATTAGACTGGCAGAGTTGGTCCATGAAGTAGCATGCTGCTCAATCAGACCCTCTTCTCCTCTTTCTATAACTTAAGAAGCAGAGTGTATTTTGAGGGACTATGGAGGTGGCTCAGTCAGGAAAGTACTTGCTGCTCACACATAAGGAAGGACCTGAGTTTCAGTCTCCCAGAACCCATGTTAGAGCCAAGTATGGTAGGGAACACCTGCAGTTCCAGTGGTCCTGCAGCGAGGCAGGAGGCAGGGGACAGAAGAAGCATCTGAGGGCTAGCTGACCTGGAGCTGGAGCGTGCAGCCATGAATCACAGAGACCTTGTCCCAAACAAGGTAGGAGGTCAGGACTGATGTCTGAGGCTGCCCTCTGACCTCCGCATAGCTGCCATGGCATGTGCATGCGTGGACAGACAGACAGACAGACACACAAATGGGGGAGGAGGGCACAATTTCCCGACTTTAAAGTGCACTATAGAGAATGTTGTTCATTTCCTTGCATTTTTAAAGAGTAGGCTGCCCAAATTACATATCACCACCCAACATTTCAGTATGGATTCCTAACCCACAAGGATGCCCAGAATGCCATCAAAACCAGGAAACTAACACTTACTTCTCAATGTTGTCTGCTCCTGAGACCCTGTGATTAGCTTTTCAGTAGTCCGGATATCACCCATTTCTGTGGAAGGCCCCTGCCTGTATCAGGTGCTGAGCTTGGTTGCTGCCCTTCTTGAGAGCTACTACTGACCTGCACTGGTTCCTCAGGTCCTTAGTGGCTCCCATGCCTTGATGAAAGTCCTCTTCACATCCTTCAGTTTGGGCTGTGGATGTGTTTTCCTGATTATCTTCAGGCTAAGCACCAGCAGCAGGAGACTCACAGAAGTGATGTTGTGTTCTTTGAACACATCCAGTTTAGTGACACAGATTTTGAATGCTACTCTAAAGGTTCATTATTAATCAAGATCATCCTTTACAAATTACTAAGAACTGTTGAGAGTACTCTGAAACTGTGTGTATATCTTAGCTGCCCATTTATGTTTTTCAGCATCTCTTAGGATTTTTCATTTTATTCAAGGAATGATAATTCACCATTGTTTTGATATTTAAACTGTCCCATACCTGGCATTGTAAGTTTTATGACGTTTGTTCCAGTCCCCCCAATTCTTTGGATTGGGCATAGCTTTCTGGCATGATGATGTCCAGGCTCTTTTGATATTTTTCTTGCCTGTATCTACGGAATGAACCATTTCTCCAAGATCACTGCCAGGGTCCTGTGAGTGAAGAATCTCGTTAGCAACCAGCATTAGGGGTACTTGTCATCAGGGTGTCATTATTCCTCTCAGTGGATAGATCTAGGGAAGATATGTGTTTATGTGTTACATAGTAATTTTTCAAGTAACACACATGATAATATAAATATCTGGCTGATCATTCTAGATCATTGTAGCTGCTGAAATTGCTGTTGCTCAAATGGGTTTGGTACCACCTCCTCCTGGACCTGCTTTTAAATGATCCACTTTAAGGCAGTCCAGAGGTCCATCATTTCTTCTCGCAGCTGCAGAGCAACCAGAGCTGCCCAGGTCTCCTTGGGGCAGTTTCATTCCAAGTGTTTACTTCCCTGCTTGTCTTCCCCTTGAGGTTGCAGGGCCCCAGGGGAAGAGGCTAACTCCATATTATCCTGCACCTTAGTTGGCTGAATGCCTCAGTGAATGGACCGTCTTTAATTCAGCATTTTCCTCCAGCATATATGGCAGCTTTACTCCCAAATGACTCAGCTGTTCCCCTAACTGAAATCCACCCCCCAAATGTGAATACTTACCTCCATATAGAAAAGTAAAAAATGTATGTCTCAGGCACTGAATGCAATATCAAAAGAGGAATTTGTAGAGAGTTTTTGGCTGTCTCAAGATCATAGAATACATAGATACTATGGGGTAGAGAAGTAGTTCAGTGGTTAAGAGGACTTGCTACTCTTCCAGAGGATCTGAGTTTGGTTCCCAGGACCCATATTTGGTAGCTTACGACTGTCTGTAACTCCAGCTCCAGGGAATCCAACACCTCTGGCCTCCACAGAACCTGTACTCATATCCAGATGTAGGCAAACATGCACATATAAATAAAAATAATAAAAACAAATCTTAAACAATAATATGTATATAACAACCCAAAGAGTCTATGTAAGGATGTGAAGGATGTGATGGCATTTGTGTATAAAAATATATATATATATATATATATATATATATATATATATATATATACATACATGTTTATATACAAATAGAACTTATATATATATATGAGCTGTGCTGTGTTTCTTTAAAGATTTGGTATTCATTTCAACCAAACATATTTTATAGACATCATAAACTAAATGCTTATAGTAAGACCACAGCTGTCTGCAGCATCACCCCATATCTTTTACTTCCCTGGTGGCAATTCATGTTTGAAGTTAGTTCAGATAGCACAGAATGCTGTTCTTCCTACTGAGGAATCTCAATACATGTCATTCTGTGCAAGAATACAAAAGTGTTGATATACTTATTGCCACCACTCAAGGCTTCTGTAATATTCCTTTTTTAATAGAGAAAAGGAGTAATCAATATAGAATGAAGTTAAAGCTACCCCAGGAAGCATGGGAACCAAACAATGATGTGTCCCAGAGTATTGCTTCTTCCAAGTTTTTATATAGCCAAAATCCTTAAAATGAATGACGTTGAGCATCTTGAAGGAGGAGAACCAAAGTGAACAAATGAAGCACTATGAAAAGCAGGATGTGTGTTTATGGGGCTGATGCGGAGAGGGTTAGGTGAAGGTAAGAGCCACACACTCTAGTGAAAGGTGGGCTGCCCTGTTCCAGCCCTTCTACTGCTGTTCAGGAGTGCTGGACCTCTGGAGAGATTTTCACTGGGAGCCTTTTAAATAAGACTTGCTGTGACAGGGTGGTATGGTGTTGGGGACTTGGACAAGAGTCCTGGGTCTAGAAATTCTGGGAGCCTGCTTTAAGAAAGCACTTAATTCCCATGACTCCTAGTTTTCTTGGCTCTAAAATGGGATTCTCCCACAGGTCTGTTGGAAGGTTTAAATGAAAGCGTTTACCAAATAAAATAAGTGCATTGCATTTTTTTTTTTTATTGTGTTAAACAATCTCAGCATACAGGTACTTCTAAAAATCCCATCTCCTTTCCAAGTCCTTCCCTATTGTTACCACTGGCACTCAAGGCACTTTCCAGATTGCCATGCCTCATGGGAGGCCCTGACTAGATTGAGAGGGAAGGTCCATGGAGGCTAGCTGAGAGGCATTGGGACAGAAATGGCTCTCTCTAACTGGAGAGAAAATAAGGGGGTATGATGAGAGGAGGCTCTTCTCAGGTGATTTCCATTCAGATCTGGAGGCCAGAGGAATACAGATGTTTGATGTCTCTCTAAGGCTGCCAGGGCTTAATGAAGTTCCTCATGGGGCAAGAGCCACATGTGCTTGTTAAGGTTGGCTGTTGACATACCCAGCCCCTGGAGCAAGAAGCAAACTGGAACCAACAGTGCCACCAAGTGGCCTGAGGCAGAAGCAAGCTTTGTCCAAGGACCCATCTCCACATCCCATTTTCCTCTAAAAACAAGAGCAAGTGTATTTTCCTTGGATGTGTGAGGAGAGAATGATCCGGAATGTGAACCTTCTGGAATGTTGCAAAGCTTGGATGGAAGTTCATTTAAACAACCAAAGCCTTTGAAGTCCTACCCAAGTGAGTGTGTCATAGGAACAGAGGGCTTTGCACATACATGTGTCTGCAGGTCATTCATAGAAATAGAAGGAAGGAGGCTGTTCTCCAGAAGTTTTTTTCTCTTTCTTCCTTTCTTCCTTTCTTTCTTCCTTCCTTCCTTCCTTCCTTCCTTCCTTCCTTCCTTCCTTCCTTCCTTCCTTTCTTTCTTTCTTTCTCTCTCTCTCTCTCTCTCTCTCTCTCTCTCTCTCTCTCTCCCCCTCCCTCCCTCCCTCCCTCCCTTCCTTTCTTTTTTTTTGGAGCTGAGGATCGAACCCGGGGCCTTGCGCTTGCCAGGCAAGTGCTCTACCACTGAACTAAATCCCCAACCCCCAGAAGTTTTAAAAGGTATGTGAACCTGGGTGCAACTGCAGGATGATAAGTTCTGTAAACACTGGTAAACAGTCTCGAGGCTATGAAGGACTCTAGGGAAGAAAGCTATTTATTATTACCTTTGATCTTTTTCTTGTTTCTCTCCTAAAGCTGTTCACTATAACTCATGTAATAATATTAAAAACAATATGGTTGGTTGCTATTAGACATACTGTAAAAAACAGGAAGTGATAAAGAATTTTAGGCTATGCCAAATCCTATTTCATCCTTGTCCAGTCTCCCACGACTAAGGAAGGAGTGTATTTTTGTACTTTCGCCACCGTGTTCCTTAGAGGTCTGAATCTGGATGCATAGAGCGAGTAAACGTAATCTTTTGACTGTGGTGTTTCTGCTCCCGTAGAGTGCATTTTCTTCTTTCTAGATCCACTGCTCCTGCTTCCTACCAAACCTCCTTTTTGGAATTAGCATGGAGGCAGGCAGAGCATCTTTACCGCTGCCCTGGCTCTGCGGCATTCCTAACAGCTGAAACATTTACTTCATTAACGGTGTTGGGGGTCCACAGCTTGGGCTGCTGGAGGGTCTGTTGAGTTTGTTGTGGCTATCGGTTGTAGCTCTAACAATGTTAACCTAGAGGAAAGAGATTTTCTCCCACCGCATGGGAACATGGTGGAGGGACCGGGGCTGGGAGATTTCCGGATGAGATGGATATGAGGTATGGAGTGTGAGGAAGTATGGAAGCAAAATGACACAGAGTTAAAATGATAAAAATGGCAGAATGCTAAGTTAAATAGACCAACCAACCACAAAAAAGACAAAAAATGGTTTTAAGTATGCTCCCCCCCATACACAGATTTTTTTTTTTTTTTTTTTTTTCCGAGACAGGGTTTCCCTGGGTAGCTTTGCGCCTGTCCTGGAACTCACTTGGTAGCCCAGGCTGGCCTCGAACTCACAGAGATCCACCTGGCTCTGTCCCCCGAGTGCTGGGATTAAAGGCATGCACCACCACCGCCCGGCTCAGAGTTTTATTTTTGGTGTTAAAAGTAATTTAAAGTTTACCGTGGTTTGGAGAAGATTTGGGGATGAGTGAGAGAGAAAGCTTTTCTTCCCTCTCTCCTTTTTATTTTTTTAAAGAAAAGTGGGTCAAGTGTGGTAAATTTTTCCTCCAGTATTGTTCAGAGGCAAGAGAGATGCCAACTACTTGCCTTAACTTCAAATATTACAATGTAGATAATTTTAAAATCTGTGCTAGCTGTTTTTTATACATATCATTTTTATTATGGTAAACTAGAAATAGCATAGTATCACCTTACCCATTGAAAACTGGATCATCTGTGCTACTAAATACATCCCAATTGCTGTGCAGGCTGCACTGCCATAGATCTCCAGAATGCTGGGCTTCCTCAAACCTCAGATATTACATCAACACTTAAATAAATAGCATTTACTTAAACAGAACACACTGACCTCTCACTTCCCCTTCCTGCTCCCTGACCACCACAGTCTCTAGGAATTTGGTCACTCCAGGTATTTCATATGCATAGAATAAAATGCCATTGTCCTATTGTGACTGGCTTATTTCACGGTGTATAATGTTCTCAACATGCTGACTCAACGTGTTTTTGAGTGTTGAATCCCCGCTTCTAAGAGTGCCATTCAGTGATGTGTGTACTTCTCTGTTTGTCCCTCTGTAGTTGGTTTGCTGCTCTGACATTTTGGCTATTGTGATGAATGGGCTGTGACTGTGAGAGTACATCTGAGTTTCCTCTTTCAGCTTTTTTGGCAGGATAGATCCAGAAGTGAAGTTCTGGGTTATGTGTAATGCCCACACATACCAATTTCCTCACATCTCTACTAACACCATTAGAAAAAAAAATACTGGCCATGAGGTAGTATGCTGTGCATCTTGATTTGCATCTTTCTGATGATCAGGGATGTTGAACCTCTTAGTTCATTGTCCAATTGCTTCCTCTTTGAAAAAATGTCTGTCCAAGGTCTTTAGCCATTTCTGGACTGGTCTGTTAACTATTCTGTAATTGAGTTGTGGGAGCTCTTTGTATTCAGGATATTAATCTCTTATCAAATATGTGATATCCAGATATTTTGTGAGGGTATCAGAATATAAGTTGGTATTCATGGAGGATCTGGAGACCACTGCCATGAGGATGAGGGACAGCCGTGTTTGTTGCTAGGCTCCTTTGTTGACTTGTAATCAGAATATCACAGTGCTTCAACCAAGGATCTGCCATTCTTACATCAGAATACAGAAACTCTTCCTTCATCCTGCTTTTTTCCCCTTGTTCTTGTTCTTTCTACATAGTTCTGAAAGAAGTTAAATGAATAAAGGAGAAGCAGACGTGGACTAACATGGTTGTCTCTGTTATCAGCATCCTCTGAGGACAGGACGATGTTAACATCTAGAACCCAAAGAGCTGGAGGGGGGATTTCTGTCTATGATGAGCTTTCAGCCTCACTGGGATTTATAGAGAGCTGGGGATGCATGGGATAAACATGCCAAGAAAGAAACAGACACAGTTAAAAAGGGCACATTAAAAAAAAAAAACAATTTAAATTTTTATGCTGATACGGACTGGGTTGGGTCTTAGGCTTAGACTGGGGAGGAGTCCTGACTTGGTGAAGATTTTAAATAGAATTTTGAAAGAAGGAAGTCTCGTGGGTTGGTACAAAGACAAAATCACAGCTGCAATAGTCATTTTGTGGTATTATCATCTCTTCCATTTGCCTTGCATTTGCTAAGAGGATACTTGAAAACCCATTAGGTCAGAGGACTTGCTCTTTTTTTTTTTTTTGAGGGGTGCAGTGGGGAGAAAGCATGAAGGTTATTGGACAGAACACATGAAGGCCCCTTTTGTGCTTCTAAAGAAGTCATGGTGGGCCTTTGCAAATGCCACTCGACACACACCTTTTGCCTATACACTAGTAGGCACTAGTATAACATGCACTGTAGTGGTTGCCTTTTAATTTATTGAGTCTGTAGCTGGAGGAGAAATGACCTGTCAGCTGAGCCTGTGGGGCTGTCTGTCCTATAGCTAGCTTCCTTGTCCTATCCTCTTGTGCTTCCGACTCTCCTGTGTTTCCTCTGCATGGTGGCTGGGCCCTGGATGACTTGTTTTGCTGTATAGCCTGCCCTTCAGTTACCCTATTACTTGATCCTAGAGTGTTTTGTTGGTGGCTTCTGCTAAAAGTAGCACCCCCAGAGTAGTGGATTAATGGTGGCCTGCAAAAGATGCATCCACCTTTGGCACAAGAGTCATTACAGATGTAAGGTGGCAGTGATCTAGAGATGAATGTGTCCTGTATTCATCCTAAATTCATTATTTTTAAGAAGCAGGGCAGATAGGGAGAACCATGAATTGAGATGCACAGGTTTGCTGGTACTCACAAGAAACTGGGTGTGGCACAGAACCAGTTCTCTACATTTCTCTAGAAACCAAATCCTGATGAACTCTTGAGCTTGGACATCTGACCTTTGGTTTGCCTGAATGCATTCGTGAGTGTGTGTGTGTGTGTGTGTGTGTGTGTGTGTGTGTGTACCATAATGTGCTTATAGATGTCAGAGGACATCTTGCAGGAGTTAATTCTCTCTTTCCACTCTGTGGGTCCTAGGGATCCAACTCAGATCGTCAGGCTTGGTGGCCAGCACATTTACCTGCTGAGCCATCTTGCTCGCCATTGTTCATGGCAGTTTGCAGGAAAACCCTAGCAAGCCAACATGTCCATTGCATTGGATGTGTTAGTTAACTAATGGTTAATTAAATTGATGGGAGATAGTACTCAGGGGAAAGAAGAATCCAAGAGAAGCCCAGGTCAGTCATTAGAGTCACATGAGGAATTTTAATAAAGAACAGATGGTGGAGGAACCAACGCAGACGACTGAATCAGCATCTCTAGAGGCTGGACCATAAGACTCATATTTAAAAAGTTGTATAGGTGACTTTAGTGTGCAGTCTGGGGTTAGAACCCCAGGCAACCCCCATCGCTCCACCTTAGATGGTACAACTAACATTTAGCAAAGTGGCTCTAGGGTCTAAAAAACAATTTTTTTTTTGCAAGGCTCAAATTAAACTAAAATTTTAGAAAATAAAAATGGAGAAGAACTTCATGTATTTTCTTTTTGTGCTTTGTTGTTGACAGAGCCCAGGCTGGCTTACAACTTGTAGTTTTCCTGTCTTTAGCTCCAGAACTCCATTTTGAGATCTTGAAGGTGGAGTGACCAGGGAGAGGTAGAGTCCATCCGCTTGATTTTGCAATGATCTATCTGTCCCCAACTCCCTGTTCTAAAGAATACAGTTCATGTGCACTACAGGAGAAACATTTTCTTTCGTAGACATGCATGGCAGTTTAAAAAATTTCATTTTTAATTCCGTGATGAGCCTCCATACTGTGTTTCATAATGGCTACACTAATTTTTATGATTTTTGTTTCTGCCTCAGTGAAGATGGCATTTCCTCATTCCCTTAAGAATTCTAAATAGGGAGGGATTTCTGTAAGGTGAAGGAGATGCAGAATTGTGTTTGAAGTCTTGTTATGGGTAACTCTTTTAGTAAATTACACAGAAGATTTAATGTTCAGGGCACTTCATTTTCTTTTTTCAAAGATGGTCTGTTGAAACAGGACTGTGGTTTCAGAGACGTGGCGTTAAATGTAATCTCCCCACTTAGGTTCTCCACCCTTTGGAGATTCATAAAGGTGAGGGCAATAGGATAATTGGTATATTATGTACTCTTTAAAACAGCTTGACTCAGCCCAAGTAGAAATTGCTGTGACTCTAAATTAATCCCCTGGGGAACAAGTGAAAAAATATATATGTGCTATATTATTGAGGTATATATTTTGGTGCTTTGATATCTTGGCAAGCACATTAATCTGTCATTAATTTTAACCAGGGCGATCTGGTGGTGATTAGCGTGTAGCTGGATAATCAGAGGCTAGAGAAGCCCACCGAGAGATTGACTCCGGTGATCTAATCAGCTTTTCTTTTCATAGAAGACACAAAACTGAGGTCCCGATGACTCCAGGGCATTAACAATTGCAGGGCACTTTTCCTAAGAGTCCCGGTATTTAGCCCCAGTGTCCTGGCCGAATTCCAACTCCAGTAATGCCATTTTGCCTCCTGAAAAGTCCCCCTGCAGCTCCCAGTGGATATGACATTATTCTTCTCTTCCTGTCCCAAAGTGTGAGGCTTTGTGTGGAGGTGGCACCGCGGGCAGCGAACCAGGCGATTCCTTTCTGTTGTGAGTGGCTGTGCTTGGTTCCAGCAGGGCTGTCTGTCCCCAAGCTTCTGTGAGCGCATGGCAGGGGCTGTTTACACATGACTCTCACTATCAGGGGCAATTGGCAGAAGATTTATTCCTTTGGGGAACTCACTTTAATCTTTTATAAGAGAGGATGCTGTGATTAATATAATTAGATGAAATTAGACAGTGACCCAGATATGAATGTATGTCTGTATTTATCTCCCGTGTCTTATTTTGTCCTAGAGAACACAAGGAAACATGGATTATTACCAATGTGATTTCTGTAACCATGGGGCATGCAGGTTGTGTTAAAACTTAAAAAATGAACAACATTTTAAGGTTTTATAGGAAAATCTAATTAAATATTTAAAAATATCCAGAAATGCAGAATACTTACCTGTGTCATGATGAGACTCAGGGTGTGTTGGCTAACAGCCCTCAAGCACTTTGAGGCAAGCCCTGGACAGAGGTTTTATAACTCCTAACCTGGACAGCTGGACAAACAGTTTCTGGAATTCTGTTTTTTGCTCACTTAGGGGAAGTTTCCAGTCTATCTACTGAAGACAGCTTATGTGACAAGATGCATGTGGGTACAATGCCAGGAGGAAGCATGGGCATCTTTTCACCATCAGGGTGGCTGAGGATTACTGGAGGGGAGGTCCCTATTTCATCTTAGAGGGGGAAAAATGAAGGGGGTCCTTTGTGAGGACTTAGGGGCAATCAAGACTGAAAAGGAGGAGAAAAATGTTCCCAGTATAATCTAGGCCACAATGAGGATCCAAGTGATGAGAAAATGTAAGCGTTCTCCAGTGTACTCCAGCCCTTTCAAGGTTTGTATGTTGAAACTTACAATGAATTGGATGGTCAGCTTCTTTGAATATCCAGCCTTCATCCTTCATCCTTTGACAATGGTCCAGGACCACTTGGTTGCAAGTCTACACAAATTTGCTGAGGCATGAAAGAGGTGTCCTGGCTCACCTGGTTGACAGAACAAGTGTGGGCAGGTACAGGGTAGTCACTGGTTGTTAGCCCTCTCCATCTCTTAGTTTGTTTCGACTAACACAGGAAGCAAGGGACACGATTTTCTTTATGGTGGGATTTAGGAGTCTCAAGCCTATGTTCTGGTTGTCTCAGCAGAAAGACTTGTCTCCAGGAATATTCATTTGTGGGGACAAAGAGTAAAGGGGGTAGGCATTGGGTCATCCACATCAAACTAGAAGAACTAGGGTGTATGCCAAAGAAGAAATCAAGTGGATGCTGTCACGAGTAATATGGATGCTGTGCATCAACATATACAGGCCTATCGTTGACAATTCTGTTGACTTACACTTCCATGACTTGGTAAAAGTGTTCAGTGTGTTTGACTAGGTTCATGTAAAGCAGACTTGTGGAGCTCACCTAGTCCTATTGCCTGCCTAGTGGAGAATTTCAGTGCTACACAAAATAGTATTTCTAGCTTTCAGTGGATTTGCTCCAGGGATGTTGTATTTATTGCTTCCTGTGCCAATCAGCTTCTCACCACTGCAATGAAATACATAGGTTATGTATGAAGCAAAGAGGGGTTTATTTGGCTCTGGAGGTTCAAATCCAAGATTGGGAAGTACGAGGGTTCTGGACTCTGGTGAGAACAGCACATTCTGATGGAAGATAATGGAGTGGGTATGTGTAGAGTCCTATAGTCTCCTTCAAAGGTCTGTCTCACCTCCTGCCTCATGTCCTTGAGACCTTCCATCAGGGCCCACTTTTAAAGGTCCATAGTACCTTCCAATATTGCCTCCAGGGGACCAAGCCTTTATGTATGGACTTCGGAGAATACTCACAACACATCCAAACCACAGCTTGTCATAAGGCAGTAGACTATTTTAATAAACAGTTAAATACTTTTAAACCTTTGTTTAAATAAACATTCATTTATTTAGTGTGTGTATATTTGCATGCACACACAGATGCACATGTATGTGGAGGTTAGAGGACAACTTACAGGAGTCTGTTTTCTTCTTCCATCATGTGAGTCCCAGGGAACAGACTCAGGATGCCAAGTTTAACAGTACACCTTTATCCACTGAGCTGTCTCACTGATCCTCAGCAGATTCCATTTGAATGTAAGTTCTCTAGTAGGTCAAAAGCCCCCATCCCCTTGTCCTTTGGCTTTGTTATCAATGGTCCCTTTTCTGCCAGAGTCTCTTAGCACTTTCAACGTCCAATTTATCTCTTAGTCACACACACTGATTTTCTTTTATACAGCCTTCCCCTAACCAAGACCAAAGATAGCTTTCTCCAATATCATGACAGTTGTTGAGGATTTAATTTACTAAAATTTTCTCTCATGTTTCTTAGTGAATGACAGTTTGGACCTAAGTATAAAGAGTTTATTACAAAATTAAAAATTTAAAATAGCATTTAGAACCATCATGTATTTATGTAACAGTAAAGTCAAATTACTTCAAACAACAGGCCTTTACATATTTTTTTTTTTTTGTTTATTCTAAAGTATTCTGTAAGTGGAACAAATAGTTCTAATATGTTTTTAAATGGCCCACAAAAGCACACATTCTATTAAACTGAAAAACTATTAAGAGAACAACGCAAACAAAATCGATGTAAGAGAATAATGACTTCATAGATGAGAACTAGGTGTTAATATGCACTTGACCTGGTATGAACTCTTAAGAAGCCTTGTTTCATTGTTCTGCGTTGTTTTTAGCAAGGGCGAGTGCAGAACTCAGAGTCTCAAAATAATGTCTTTATCCAGTGCTGTGTTTCCTTTGGCCTTCTGGATTTCTGGATGCATCTGTGTTTCCCTTCATTTAGCATTTTAGAGACATCCACCTCAGTGGACTGTATGCCACTCCATTCCAGGCTCTTCCACACCCAGTCAGGTCTCTTTCACACGAAACTTCATTATGTTTCTAAAGTTTTACATTAGCTTGTAATCAGTAGAATGTACATAAATTTACTAACCATGCTTTACTTCTGTGTTTGTAAGAAGTAGAACATTTGTTGATTTAGGAGGTGTGTTTACAAAAAGTTTACTAATAGAATTTTTTCCCCCAACAATCTAGGCAGTCATTTTCTATGCCTGTTTTGTAAAAGTATATGGAAAAGGAAATTTGATGCCCGTAATAAGTCTATATTCCTTATTAGATAGCGTGGAGAAAATAAGGGGCCCTTAAATGAGCTCTCTAAGCCCGTGCGAATGGATGGAAATGACTCAAATCATGATTGTGCCTTTCTCCCACTTCCATTTTCTATGTGGCTTAATGGTGGTTTGGGAAGATTGATGGCCCTGAGTTGGCGGAACTATTAGTCTCTGGAGGAGGTTGGACTGAGGGGGAAGGGGTATCAGGACAAAGCAAGGAGAGTCCCCATAGAAGCCAGGTAGAATGGAGGTGTGCGGCGGCTGCTTGTCACATGTGATTTTTGGTGAAACCATCACCCTGCCTGTGTTAATGTTCTTAGCTAGTGCAATTTCTTTCCTGTGACTGTCCCAGGAATAATGTGCCAGTTGAGGGAAAATGTTGCTGGGCAGGGTAATACCCTATTACTATCCCCATCTTCTCCCAGCCTCTAGGTTTTTTTCAGCTGTAGGATTAAAGGCTAATGCTGACTGACATGTATGAAAGGGATATTCCTCATATGTAGTAGGTGCCCAGCAAATGCCACTGGGTTTGCGTGAAGACACAGGTGGTGGGTGGGACAGCCTTTGCATTAAGAATTATGAGTTAGGGAGCTGAATGTCCAGCATGCGAAGGTTCAGGGTTCAATCCATGTGCTTAGCATGTAAAAGGTTCTGGGTGCATATACACTAAATTAAAAGAAAAAAAAAACAACCCTCATAAGTTAAGCTATTAGTGTGTTTTAGAAGCTTCTACATACATTTCAGAAATTAGCAAGTTCTGTCTGAAACAAATACTGTCCGAGCAGATGCTAAGTGCTTAATTCATCTACTTATCATGAATCACTTGCTTTTATCTTATTTATACATTTATTGAAAAGCATTAAGGTTGTGTCCCTAATTTTTTGTATCTTTATACTTCCTTTTAATTTGAGATTCTTCTAGAACAGTGCAGTTTGCAGAAAACAAAAGATACTTTTACTCATTCGGGTATTAAACAGAAAACTGTGATCAAGCTCATGATAGAAATACCGAACAGCCCCAAAGAAGCTGGCATTCCTCATAACTCAGACACATGCTGTGGATCTCTTCCCACAGGGGGCTTTTTTCTTATACTCACTTCCAAGTATGTGGAGGATTTTCCAGTCTCGTCAGGTAACAAACCCATCAGCTTACTAAAAATATGCCCCTGCCTCTTCAATGGGCAGGTATTTAGGGCGAACGAGGCAAGCCTGATCATCACTCCTCCACATGTTCTGAAACTTCTCTCCTTACCCCTTTCCTCCATCACTTTATCCATCTTATTCTACAACGTAGTTTTTCTTGTTAGTACAAACCATTTATCTTCTATTTTAGGCTGCTTTTATTGTCTGTCTTTACATTTCTGTGGCAGCAGTCATGGTAGCACCCAGGTCAATAATATCTGTGGCAAATATCCAATATTCCAGCACAGTGGATAGCTGATCAGAACATTATTGTATTATATTGTATCTTCAGTGTTGAATACTTTTGGGGACTTGTTTAATTTTCATGGGGCTTGTGGGAACTGGAGAGATGGCTTAGTAGCTGCTCTTGTGGAGGACCTGGATTAAGTTCCCAGCACCCACACAGTGGCTCACAATCATCTATAACTCTCATTGAAGGGGATCTGATGCCCTCTTCTGAGTTCTGTGGGCACCGGGCATGCACATGGTGCATACACATATATGGAGGGAGGCAAGCATGCATGCACATAAAAAAAAAAAAAAAAAGAAAAGAAAAGACCTCATGGCTTGCATTAGTTTTCAAAATAGTAGTTAGAAAATGTGTCTGTAGAATCATTACTTATAACACATCAATGCTAAAGACTCAGATCACATTTAGTTGGGGAAACTCAAAACCTTTCAGTTGTTTTGAATGGCTAGCGAAACTTGACGTCAGTGGGGCACTGTGTGCATTGTTAATTTTTTCCTTAATGTTGAGTTTACCCCTCCCACTTGCTGTGAAATCATGAATTTTCTTTGTCTACATCCTTGTCCATCGACGTTACTGTTATTGTCATTGTTAACCTGGGTTGTTCTGAGAAGGAAACACCCCAACTGATAAAAATCATTGCTTATCTCAACTTTGCAGTAAAATCCAAAAAATAGTGTAAAAGTTTTGAAGGGCTGTGCAAGTCTGCAGAAATAAAAAAGGAAAGATATATGTGTATTTTCAGAAAGTTCATTTGGAATACAAATTGTTTTCTGACCTGTACATGGCATTTAAGTAGGTGCTAGTTGTTTTTGTTTTGTTTTGTTTTAAACCTCCATTATTGCACTGAGTCTTAAAACAATAGACCGAGCAAAAATCACTCACCCCCGTCAAAACTAGCTCCAATCCAGAGACATTTAGGTGCATTTCTGCTCTGCAGTGGGAGTCAAATGGTAATTATAAGCAAAACTAGTGTGCTAGGTTTGAATTGAAAACTTTGGTGGTCTCAGTAATGTCTTTACCATGAGAGGCATATTATTACTTATTAAATGCTATCCTAATAGTCTAAAATACTAAGTGTCTAAAGTCATTTACTAACAGAGAACCGAGAGCAGTTTGTTCTGTCCGGGAAAGAAGATGTAACCCATCTGCAAGGGTGCATGGGAAGTGAATGCTAACTCTCTCACAGGAGGACAGTTCTATTTTGACTGACAGTTTGGGGACTGTGGTCCACACCATTGGCATGGCCTCTGAGGCAGACTTGGTGTATGGTTTGGGGACTTGTGTCACCATGCTGCTTTTTAATATGGTGGGGGATCAAGATGCAGAGAGCTAGGCTCACCCTGGGTCTGTCTCTACCTGATCAAGAGGTTCCAGAGCCTCCCAAAGTGGTACTACCACCAGCTTCAGGCTAATTATTCAAACATATGAACCTGTGAAGGGCATTCCAAAGCTAAACAGTAATAGCTGTGAATATGACATTTATGCTCACAAGTGGCCCAGGGATGATACCACCCACAATGGGCTTGGCCCTCTCCATCAGTCACTAATTAAGAAAATATCCTACAGGCTTGCCCACAGCCCAATTTTATGGAGGTAGTTTCTCACTTGAGGCTCCCTCCTCTCCAGTGACTCTAGCTTGGGTTACCTTGACATAAACTATCCGGCACAATCACGTTTTGTAGATATAGATTTGGCTTCCAGATCTTTCAGCACAATCTCTAATTCATCTCTTTGCCCTCAGCTTGGCTACCTTCTCACTACTCTGTTCCTTTTATGGGTACTCATCTTTTAATTTAAATGCTTAAAGCATTACACACACACACACACACACAAAATCTCCATGCCAGTCATGCTAACTCTGGATTCCCTTCCATGTACTAATGGTGCTTGAATAGAGGTAACAAGCTGGTGGGGGTATCAGAAATCAGACCCCACCCTACTTCCATTAGATAAGAGAACAAATGGAAGGCAGCAAGTCCCTTTTGAACATTTAACTCTCCCTTGGTGCCTTCTCCTTCCCTCTCCCCACGTCTGCTGTCTCTCACTCTGATGGCTTGTGATCAGCTTTATCTGTATTGTTTCATCCCATTGCATGTGGTGAAATCCCACAGGGGAAGACTTGGCACAGGAAACATAGTCATTATGATGAAGCTAAGATTTATACACTATGCAGCTGCGAGGTATATGTGATATGGGACCAGACTCCTCACTCTCTCTGCTCAGATATTTCAGCTTGGTATCGCTGTGTTTTTAATCGGCTTTGTATTTTGCGTGTTTGGAAGGACAGAAGTCAGTATCAGTGTGATGGTTTCAGTGTCACTAGGCACATAAGCCACACACTCATGTGCTCACGTGTCCCCCTGTGTGAAGAGGAAGGGCAGCAGTCTCTGGATTTTTCTCTCCAGAGCAAGTTATAGCTAGAATTCTCTATCACTGCAGGGGGCAAACCCAGCTAGATGGTCACATGACTTTGGTGGCCTACTCCTTATCAGCTCTGTTAGGCTGAGGACCCAGCTAGCTATAGGGGGAAAATATAGTTTAAGGAAATTACTATGCATTTTTGAATGCTTCCTTTTGCTTCTTGAGAAAGGTTTACTCATACAGCACAGACTGTCCTTGAACTTACTAGGTAGGCAAAGTTAGCCTTGAACCCCTGATCCCTTGCTTCCAGTTCCCAATTGCCCGGGTTATAGGCATGGTGGCATTAGCACTATGCTCCTCTTTTAATATTCTTTCATGGTCACAATGTTTACAAATTTGAGATAGAGTTGTGCTTGTCCCAACTTTAAGAAAGGTTAGGCGGATAAATTTGCAGCAATGCTGTTTGCATAAAAAAGCAAATTTCATGTGATTTTAGGAATTTGTACAGGTTTATTAATATAATCATTCATAAAAATGCACTTAAATCAAATGCCTTTGAAGTGTAAGGCATATTTTAGCAGTTAGGAGCATCACTGTTTCTTGCTGCCAGGGAACTTACTAGGATAAGAGAAGGGAATAGTGGAAGGAGACAGATTACAAAGCGAACTAATTGGTCACATGTGACAAATCCACAGAAACCAGAGGACAGAACAGAAGCAACCCAGGCTGAGGTGCACCCCTCATCTTCACAGGACAAACAGAAAAGGTTTCTTCAACAGGGTGGTGTCTGCTCAGAAATCCAAAAGGAATTTGTGTAGTATTTGAGGGAAGAGTTTGTGTCAAAGCAGGAAGGTGGTGTAAGGTGGTGTGCTAGAACCAGAACAGTGAGAGGAGAGAGTTTGGCACAAAAGAGGAGGAAGACAGATGTGGAAGACGAAGTCAGAGAGGTGGATGAGGAAACATGGGTCATTTGGGTTTTTTGGCTTTTCCTCTGAGTAAGAGGAAAAGAATAATGCTGTGTTTGATTTGTTGAGCAAAGTTCTGTGTGCTGTTGGAGGTAAGAGTGGGAGTCAGCAGACTCCGAGGCCCTCAGGCTAGGAGGCAGTCCTGCTGGGAATATCCCACTGAGAACTGATGGATTACAATTTCAGAAGTAAGAATGGAAGAGACTGGAGGAAGTCCTGGCATCTCCAGGATCTGCCCTTGGGATGTGCAACCTAGAAAATGAAGAAACACACAGGATACCGTGTGTCCTGTTTGCTTGCCTAAACAATTGGTTGGTGTGGAAACAGGAGAGACTGAAGAAAGCACGGGTGTTTGTTTGTTTTCTTTTTGAGGAAAGAATTAAGGCTTTGGTTTGAGACTTGTTGGATCTAAGATCTCTGATAGAAATTGGAGAAGAGATAGCAAGAACACTGGTGGAGTGTTGAGTGTGGACCTCCTGGAGAGAGGCATCAAGCTAGGAGAATGGGGAGGCATTGCAAGCCTTAGAGTGGCTGAGATGAATGAGGGGGTGGGTGGGCAGCCAAGGGTGAGGGTGTGAGGCAAGGGAGCCCGAGGTGTCCCCACAATGGGTAGAAACCACCTATCCACGCCAAGGAAGATTGTCAGCATATTTGTAACCTGTGGTTATAGTAACAGGTACCCAAGCCAGTGGCCTAAAACTTCACTAAGGTGTCCTCAGTGTGGAGGCTGAAGTGTGAAGTCAGTGTCCCCAGGGTGAGGAGAGCCCTCCCTTACCTCTCTGCCTTCAGGAGTTGGTTGACAGTATTGACATTCTTGGCTGGCTCCAGCCTTGCTGCAGTCACATAGGCAACCACCTTTTGCATGGTGTCTTTGCATCAGCTTCCTTCTGGGTCTGTCTGCTGCCTGTGTTTATGCTCTTTGATGAGCATGCCTATCATAAAGGACTAAGGGCCACTCAAACCTTACCTTATGTTGGTTAAATCTGCAGACTTCATTTCCAAATGGGATCACATTCTCAGGCTGTGGGCATTAAGAGTTCAATACAGTGTCTGAAGAGATGGCTCAGTAGTTAACAGCATAGTCTATTCTTCCAGAGGACCCAAGTTCATATCCCAGCACCTCTGTGAGGTGGCTCACAACCACTGTAACTCCTGTTTCATGGAATCTGATGTCTCTGACCTTTCCAGCACTTATCTCTCCCACCCTCCATACACATAATTAAAAATAGAAAAAAAAATCTTAAAAAGCTCAATAAATATTTTCTTTATGTGATACAAGTCAACCCATACACCCTGAAAGGTGTCAGGAAAACCAAGGAACATTCTGTCCTAGGAGGTAAATAGAGAAAACACTTCTAGAAGGAAGGATGGATAAACTGAGTCTAAAGCTGCTCACTGAGAACATGAGATGACTGAGGATATTGGTAGTTGGATTGGCAATACCAAGGTCATTGTCTTCCTCATGATGAGTGGTTTCCATCAAATGGTGAAGTCGAGAGTGGATAAGGAAGTTAGAGAGCAAATGCAGAGATTTGGAGGTGTTTTACCTATAGGGTGAGAGGAAAAAAATGGGGTAGTGGTGGAAGAATGGTGTTAATAAAATAGGAAAAACAAAGGCAAATTTATAGTTGAACAAGTAGAAAGAAAAGGTGGATGATTCTAGAGTGATGTCTTTGAGCGGATGAGAGTGAGTGGGCTCCAGGGGCCAAGCTGAAGACCACTGTGCTTAACAGGCCTTCGGACAGCTCTGATGCACACTCCAGCTTGACAATCTTTGGTCCAGATGATCTCACAGACCCCCCAGGAGTTCTGTTATTAGCCTAGATGGATGTATCCCCTTTGTTTGGGTGGTGAGAATTGCCAAACAAGTGTAAAGAAGAGCTGAGGTGGACGATGACACTGCCATGTTCAGGAGAAGTGCTGTAAGGAGGAAGATCTCTTTGTCTACCCTTCACTAGAAGCCTCACCAGCTGCCCTGTCTCTTTAATCTGTAACTGCTGCCCCTTTGAAGCACCTCCCTAGCACTGCCTGGGAGAGCTGGCGGCATCCCCAGCTGCTATTTTTGGATGACCCCAAATCAGACCCTAGTCGAAGGAAGAGAGTGTCACGGGGATTTGAGTATTTGCATCTGGTAGGACTCAAATGTTGCATAACAAACTAATGTCCTGATGCCCAAATGGTATTGTACTGAAATTTTGTATAGCAACTTTATTTCAAATGTGACTTCGTATTTCTGTTGAAACCCTCCCAAAGATGCCTCCTTAATTTGGATTGTCTGACCACCATTTATTTGGCTTAATCTGAGGCATTAGAAACCGTGGCTGATCACTGGCATAATTTTAGCTTGAATGTGAATATTTAGACGGTTTAGCTTCCTCCGGTGAGCTTGTATTCTAAACTATGCAATGACAGATTTGAAATGACTCTGCTTTCTTTCTCTCGTCGATAGAGGACTGAAAGGAGTTGGGGCAATGGAGAATTTCAGTCTAAGCAGCAAGTGACTGGAGCTTCAGTGAGATAACTTGGGGTAGACACATGTTGGGCTGGCACAGAGCATCCCGACTTAGACCCTGTGAAAACTAGCCAGGGGATCTGGAGTACAGGCTATTTGATAGAAAATATACACTTACTAAGTCACATATCCATACTCAGAGAATCACATCACCACAAGAACATCATCTTCTCACTTTGAAGCAGGCAGAAAAGATATTAATTAGTTGTTAATTTTTGCCACATCATTGATTGAATCCAGGGCCATGCGCATGCTTGGAAAGGAAAGCACTCTTTCACTGATCTGCCTCTTCAGGATTGGTTTTGTTGTTGTTATTTGTTGTTTTGAGATGGAGTCTTCTCATGCTGGAGTTAGGCTGTCTGTGAACCCTCTAGGGGAGTGTTCCTCTTGCCTTTGCCTCCTGGAATTCCAGGCGGGATATACCGCCGTACTTGACTGAATTGCCCTCTGATGCTAGGAAGTTGCTTCCTCATTTCTCTGAACATGTTTAAAGAATTTTGAAATGTGACCTTGCCCTTAACACTCTGGTATTTTGTGAATTCTATTTCTGCTAGTACTCAGTGTAAGCATTTCACCTGGGAATGTTCATCCAACATCTCACAGAGGACATTTTGCATTGTGCTCAGCATGGGTGATGGGGCCTAAGGAAGCAAGCTGGGGGATGGACACTCAGAAAATGTTTGTCATAGACATAATATAGTGAGAACAATGACATATGCAGGCACAGGCTACCTTGGCTATCTAAATGATTCTGGTAGAATCAAGGAGACAGGTGACCAACAGGGATGCACTGTGGACTGGAATGCTGAAGGAAGAGTCAGCATCTTCCCAGCCAGTGGTCTTCATCAGATAGTTGCCACCATTAGCAATTTTTATGGTTAGTAAATTGCACTATTTAATATTTACTAGTAGTACATGAGAATGAGAAAATATATCAAACTGCAGTTGGTTCTAAAAATGATTTGACATTTGCTCTGCTTTCAGTTGACTGCTGCATCTTCCATAAAAAATGATGGGCAAGCTAGAGTTTCCTATGGTGTTGGGGAAAGCCTCTGTTTAAGACTGTCTGGTTTCCTAAGCCCTTTGGAGAGGCAAACCGAGACCAGGACAGGGACTCAACAGAATTGCACGCTTGGGGCCTGGTACCTAGTCTTTACTTCTGAAGAAGCAGAATGAAGTGATTGCTATTCCTTTGAAGCCCAGGGTCTCTTTCCTGCCCCCATTTCAAGCATCGCCTTCTATAGCTGACATGCTTGCTTCTCCCCATTGGCGCTTATTCAGAAACATGGTCCAACCTCACAGTAGGAGTCACATAGTGACCCTGTCCCGGAGGTTGTCCTGCCCCAGCTCCTGCTTTTCTCTGAAACCCCACACACCTTTCTGCCTGGCACACGGACACTCACAGAATCTCAGCTTTCCATCTCTTCCTCTATACTGTTTTCTCTTATTTTTATAGTGATTGCACGCATGACTCATTGGCTTTTTTAGCAATAGAAGTAAATGATTTTTTTTATCTGTTTAAAAAATATTTTGTAAAATGTGTCCTACTTGGAAAAAAAACCCTATAAATCAGATGTCCATTGAAAGACATACCATTCACACCTGTGCACTCATCATCAAGATCAAGAAAGAGATGGCCAGTGATGCAGGACCTTGTCCTGACTGGAGGAACTGCTGTCCTGACTTCTGTTGAGAATTTCCTTGCTTTCTTTCATAGTGCTCTGCACATGGATGATATTGTGCCTCACTTTCTCTTGTGATCCCTGTCTATTCTCTCAGCATTAAGTCTGCCCGTGCTGCTTATGGTTGGTGCATATCATGGTTGTCCTTTCCACTATTGTGTAGTATTCCAGCATAGACTATTCTTGAATTGATAATGTGGATGGAGATGTGCAGGAGTGGGTCTATGTGACACACTTAGCATTGGAATTAACATTGCTAAGTGCACTGCCATTTTGTTTTTCCAATGTGATTTTACTTAATTCACCGACTGGTAACATACGCTGGTTCCTGTTGTCCCCATATATTTCCTTGCCTATTTTAAAGTATCTAGAGGGAAGTCACAATCTCTCTTTGCATTTCCCATTGTTAACATGTTGAGAGCCATTCACAAGTTTGACAAATTCTGATGAACTGATCTGATACTTGGTTGGATTCTAGAATTGAGTATGTTCCCGTTTTATCCTTGAAAACCTTTTTATGAATGAAAAAGAGAGCATTGTGTATGGGAGACTCAGAAACTAGACTCATGGGGGATGTCAGTCATCACAGAACCCCTCATTACTAGTGTCAAGATGACAAGTTGTTTTCTACTGAGAAAGCAGATAATGGTCTCTACATGGTGATGCTAAGATGTCTGAAATGGTGTCTAGCACACAGCATCACTCAGTACAGCAGTTTGGCACTTCCTTCTACCCTTCTAACACTGCTCACCGTTAACACAAATCATTCTGAACCCAGTTTATTGGTCTGTGTTGAGACAAATACCCAGAGACCACCAAGCTGCAAGACAGAAGGAACATTGTGCACACAGCCTCAGGGCAGCCCAGCTGAGGCATCCCGACTGATTTTAATGTGTGTCTCACTGGTGTATCCACTCTGAGTCAGAAGTTCTCTCAAAAGATGCTTGATGGCAATTTGGTTAGATTACTGGACACTGCAGACTCACCATTCAGTGAGTGGCAGAAGCAAGCCATTGTGGATATGGCTGTTCACAGAGCACAGACCGCTCTTGTGGGTCAGACCTGCTAGAGCTCTTTACAAATACTCCTTCAGCTCTGTGAGCCATGTGGTGTTAGAATTGCCATTGCAGAGGCAAGACACTGAGATGCAGGGGGCTGGATTACATGGACCAGTGGCTGAACTAGTGAGTGATGGAGCCCTTGAACAGATGGAGGTAGAACAGTTCCTTGGAGCTAGTGAAGCAGATGCGTGGATTTTCATTTACACACTTGATGGTTTTGTGTTAGAGCTTTTGTGTGTCAGAGGACCTGTAACTCGATACCACAGACCTCCTACCCCCACCCTGTTTTTCCTGAGTGTGTGATCAACCCATTGAGATAATTATTACCTTCTGAACATTGGTCCTCTTAGAATGTCTCTTGAGGTCTCAGAGAAGTCTTGCCAGTACTGAGAATCATCAATATTTTCCTTGAAATTATGGATTTTTAAAAGATTTGCTTAGGCTTTCTTCCAATCTTGGAGCCTTAGCTCAAGGTTATAACTTGCTATACTCTTTCTGGTAAAATTAAGAAAGCATGTAATTGTAAAACAGCAGAAACCAAAAACCCAAAATCAAACCAAACCAAACCAAACCAAAACAAACCAAAAAACAAAAACAAACCAAAAAAACCCCAAAACCAACCAAACCAAGCCAAACCAACCAACCAACCAACCAACCAACCAACCAAAAACCCCAAACCCCAAACAAACAAACAAAAACAAAACAAAACAATGCCCCTTACCCCCAGTCCCAGTGGACCCGGAGGAGAAGCTGCGATGCTTTAGAGAGGAGCTGGGTGTTCTTTCTGCTTTAGAACGGGCCACCTTCTTACAAGGGACAGAACTTCAACCGTTTGTGTTTTCAGCCTAGAAGTAAGAATGCTTTACAGTGCTGCTGTTTTATGAAGTAGTGCTAAGATGCTCCAAACTGTCTTGGTGTTTACACAGCACTTAGCCAGCAGCGCTGGGCAATCAGCTCTCAGGTTCACTGGCACACTGGGCACTTTTGGAAATCATAACTGTACTATATGTTTTGGAGCAAATGCCGAGTTATGCATCTTGTTTAATGCAGAGTTTCAATAAAATAAGATGTATTCAGTGCCATTAATAGAGATTTCAGGCAGAACCAGGCATTCCCACTGTTTTTCAGAATTCTTAGCACATTTAGGAAAAATGCATTTCTTCTGTGGTTCTTCCTTTCATCTCCAGCCAAAGAAATTTAAATACAAAATATGAATTGAAAATGACTTAAAAGAAGCTTCTTTGAATTTCTTGCATGTCAAAGAAAACAGAAGGAGCTTGTTCTGGAGACAGAAAAACAAAACAAAACAAAATCCCCAGAGCCTGGACCACTGGCCACTGCCCCAGAGGCAGTGCCTCCATTAAGTGTGACAGCGACGCCCAGGAAGTGTGGTTGACCTGGAATGTTTAGGGCATTGCCAGCTAGTCACTTACACACCACAAAATATGTCTGCCTGGTTCTACTTTAGTGACCACTTTTTACCTGCCCCCCAACCAAAACAAATAGAAATAAAAATCAAAAGAGCTAGTGGCTGCTATTTTGTATTGAGTCTAATACATTAGGTATAGTAAGATGTTATGATGCATAGTCCAGAAGCTTGTTTAGGAACAAAAATGTTAATTAGGCTGGGGTATAGCATTGTGGAAGAACATTTGACTAGCATACGGGAGGCCCTGGGTTCTGTCTTCTATCTCAACACACGCAAACACAGGGAAAGAGAGGAGAGTGAAAAGGGATATGGGGGCGGGGGTGTATGCAGTTAGTATTAGCAAAACACAAAATTTTCACCATTTTTTGTCTATTTTCCCCAATGTCCAGAGTGTTTAGACTTTTATGGCCATAAGATTCTTCCTGTTGATTTAGTTGAAGCATCAGGTCAAACCCTTAAAAACAAAATTGTAAATTCTGGCTTAACATCATCCTCTGGATCATTATCCTGAGGATCCCTTGAGGGGGTTTATAGAGAAGCCAAGAAATATATTTTTTTAATATTTGAAAATTGCTTTGTTGTTTCTCTCTATAATGTTCATCATAAACACCTCAAAGAAAGAAAGAAAGAAAGAAAGAAAGAAAGAAAGAAAGAAAGAAAGAAAGAAAGAAAGAGGAAAAAGCTTCCTGAATTCTCAACCTTCAGAAACAAGCCCTGGTAAGAATGTCCCATGTTTCTCTTAGCACTCTTGAGAGCAGAGACACTTAGAGATTCAGTCACAAGTTTTGAAAAGTGAGAAATAAGGTCAGGCTTGTTGGTACACTGTGGTGATAGTTTGTTCCCCAAAATTTTGTGCACCCTAATAAACTTATCTGGGGTCAGAGAAGAGAACATCCACTAGATATAGTGGTCAGAAAATGGTGGCACACACACCTTTAATCCTGTCACTTCGGAGGCCGAGATCCATTAGGATCTCTGTGAGTTTAAAGCCACACTGGAAACAGCCAGGCATGGTGACTCATGCCTTTAATCCCAGGAAGTGATGGCAGAAAGCAGAAAGGTATATAAGGCATGAGGACCAGGAATTAGAGCTGGTTAAGCTTTTAGGCTTTTGAGCAGCACAGTTCAGCTGAGGGGCATCCAGTCTGAGGAAACAGGATCAGCTGAGAAATTGGCAAGGTGAGGTAGCTGTGGCTTGTTCTGCTTCTCTGATCTTCCAGCATTTCACCCCAATACTTGGCTTCAGGTTTGTTTTTATTAATAAGATCGGTTAAGATTCCTGCTACAGTACACACCTGTATGTTAGTGCCTGAGAGACTAGACTGCAAGGATGGTAAGTTTGAGGGTAGCCTGGGCTATATAGCAAGTACCAGAACAGCCTAGGGAAAATATTGAGAACCTATGTCAGGGAAAAATAAAAACAAAAGAAAACTGTGTAAAATGAGATGAAAATCAATAAATCTATTGAAACTAAGCATCCTTTAATGTTTCTTTGTTCTGAGAAAATTCTAAACTACACATCTTGTATTGCACTTGGCCAAGATGCAGGGAGGAGAAGGGTTGGCAGGGATGAATTCATCTGGTCACTTCAGTTTTGTACAGGTAATTGTGCAGGCTGACAGCCATGCCTGTCCACACAGCTTCAGAACCAGTGTTTTGGCGAGTAGTATCTCATGGTAAAGTGGAATTTTCTTCTCAAGGGAAGAAAACAACAGAACAAAACAACCAAAAGCAGAATATTACTTTTCTAAATGTACTCTTGGGGCATTTCCCCTTGCCTGTGTCATGAGACATTTCAATTAAATAAGTATTAAAACAGCAAATGTGATCTCTGAATGTGAAGCCTTCTTGTACAATGAAGGAGATGAGATGGCAATGAACTTGAGATTCCAGATTCTGTGGACCTCTCCCATCCTTTGAGCAGGAGAGATGGGTATCCTCTTTCTTTTTGAAAATATTGGCTTGGTTTCAGGGGTGTCTAATTTCTTCTAAAGAAGGTTGTTGAATATTCCATGTATGGCCTGCTATAGTCTCCATAGTAGACTGAGGTAAAACTTAGAGCTAAGTAGGCAAATGAACAAGTCCTCAAGAAGGTAGGAGGGCTGAGGAGAGGTGACCACAGGCACCTAGCTACAGGTATCCAGGAGTAAGAAATCCAGTATGCTACAGCATATTAGGTGAACTATGGGTAGTAATAATGTACTATGATTATAAATAACACTAATCTGCACATTTCAAAAAGCTAAGAGGAATGATTTGAAGATGTTTACCATGAAGAAATGATAAATGTTTAAAGAGATGGATGACACTAACCTGATTCAAACATTACACAAAGTATGTATGTACAGAGTTAGCAAATGATATCCTATGATAATATATAAATCTTTTGTTTTATTATGTCAATTATAAATAAATTTGGATTAAAATATAAGAAGAATGCTGGGCATGGCAGTATATACCAGTAATTAAAGTACATACTTGGGAGGTTGAGGCAGGAAGATTATGAGCTGATGGCTAGCTTGAGTGAGACCCTATGTCACAAAACTATAAGAAACAAAATAAAGCAAGAATGAAACAAAACTCCTCCTATCAAGAAACCCCAGAGAAAAAGGAGAGATTGTCAAGGTTAGGAGGCAGAAATGCTGCTTGACCAGAACTCACAAGAACCCTGGACAATGGCTGCAACTGGAGATTTGGGGGAGGTATGATGGCTTGCCACCACTACTGTTTTAGGGGGACTGTTCTGCCTTGCTTCTTAGGATACCCCCCCAGTTCTCCTACATATGGTTGGTCCAAATAGTGGGAAAGCTTCTCTTCATCAGCTTCTACATGGGATGAGAAAAGGAAAAGAACAGAGATTTACTGACAGCTAGGAAGCAGCTAACCTCGCGTTAAGTCAGAGAAAGATGTTGTGTAGACTGGGAAACTATAAGGAAGCCAAAAGGCTTCATTTTCATGGAACAAGCAACACTGTGCCCTGGAAATAGCTCAGATCCTAAGGCCAAGATGCCATTGTCAGAGACATTGTGTCCAAGTTTTGTCATATGTCAAAAGAGGAAATAACATGTCTGTCTTACATGTAGGCTATGAAGAGTGATGTTAATGTCCCTACAGCGTAGTAGTGTTGAAAGATGACTAAATTGAGTAAAAATTTAAAAAGTTACAAGCAGAAGTCAAGTAGTCTCAGTTGGAACTTAAAAAATAGTCAGGAAGTGAGAATGTGTCAATATTTATCCAGTGTCATTCAGTGAAGGGGGTACCCCAATTAGAGAGCCCAAATGTAAATTATAAATAATAGTGTGTGCCCTGCCTTCAGACAGTGGTGGCCAGCATATTGAATTATCTAGAAATTAGAGCTTGGAATGGCTCTAGGTAGGAATCAGTTTCTCCCTTCTCCACTATGTAAGGTTGTCCACACTGTGTGTTCATACATCTTTCTCTGCTAATCTTCTCTTTGCCTTTTGGGAGGAGGACAAAGCACGTGTTCCTAAGGAGCAAGGCATTGTGAAGGATTCTTCAGGTCAGCTGAAGTTTTATAACAAGTAAGATGTTAAAGGGATTCTTCAAAGGATGAAAATATTTCAGTGCATGCAAGGAAGGGACATGTTAGGAGAAGCAAAATTATGATGGTGGTCCTGGAATATTGGGTCACCTTGTGCTGTACCATCAACACTGTTGCTGAGATCCATCCTTTTATTGGAATGAGTACTTTTACTAGAGTCTCCTCCCAACTCTTGGCTACACTGCTGGAACCTGTTCTCTGAAAACAAAGTCGAGATTAGAAAGTGGGATGAACTGACTAGCTACCCCATGCTGAAACACTGTGAAAGGCAATTGAGGTGCTTAATTTGATATATCACCTTCCCTTGGCCACAGTACCTAGTTTTGTGTCAAACATCAGTTTAGACATTACAATAAAGATATATTCAAAGATGAAATTAAATCTGAAGACTTTGAGTGTAATATGTTGCCCTCATTTAATGTGTGTGTGTGTGTGTGTGTGTGTGTGTGTGTGTGTGTGTGTGTGTGTGTGAGCTAAGAGAAAAGACTGAGATATGGAGAAGGAATTTAGCCTATAGTCTGCTTTGGATTGGAGATCACAGAAGGCACCTCTAGCTTGCTGACCTGGCCATCATAAAAGCCTTAAAGTCCCTCCCTCCCTCCCTCCCTCCCTCCCTCCCTCCCTCCCTACCTCTCTCCCTCCCGGCTCCATTTCTCTGAAGAACTATTCGTAACTTTTACCACTTTTATGTTTTAAAACTCACGAGACACTGAATCTATTGTTTCTGTCCAGTTGTCTCATGTTTTGTAGAAATGTACCGTGGCTGGCGGTAGAGTGGTCTTCAAGGAAGAAACGCATTCTGGGAGATTTTGCAAGGGGCAGCTGTCAAGAGCTGTCAGGAAGTGTCTGTATTTGCATGTTTTCCAAGCGTGTTGTGGCTCTGTGACTTTCCATGGAGGAATTTGGTATTCAGAAGTCAATAAACAAATTACATTGATCTGTAATGTAGGGCTGTCACGGTGACTGATGGGGTACCCACTCCTTCAGAACAGTGTGTGCAGGAAAAACAAGACAGAAATTGCCCATGCAAATGACAAGGGATGTGGTGAGAATTCAGCACAGGACGTTCCTCCTAGGGAAGCTGCCACAGTGGAAATTTTTGTCTGGGAAAGCCATTCTGTTTGCAGTGCGGGCAATGCTCTTGACATACAGAAGTTCTTTGTTGAGCAGTCTCTGGGATTTATCAGTTATATAATTATCCTGTGCCACTTTTGTTCCTTACCCAGGGAGATTTACAACCTATATAGCGATAACATAAGGGATGGGGTGAGGGAGGGAGTAGACAGCTAATTGTCCTGCTAAAGGGAACAATACTTGGAATTCATATCTCATGTCATAATTTATTCCACTGAACACCTTTGACAATACTACTCAGGTATGCAGAGGAGGCAGCAGATCCCACTTTACAGTATGAGGAAAGAGGACTTGTGGGTGAGAAGGCACAGCCTGACCAGAGCTAGCTGGTACTAGAGTAAGGATGGAATGTCTTTTTCATGCAGTAGTTAAGTTATTTTAGGCACCAGATTTTTATAAAGCTTCAGTACATTGATGGATTCAGTACTATGAATATATGCTCAGTTAATACTTATTTATGTAACAATATATTAATAGGACAAAGGACAATGAAGTTAAAACACATTTTAAGACCTGATTTGGAGAGACATTAAATATGAGATCGCTTTTGGTTGAATGAATTTAGGAGAACTATGAGTTAAAATATTGATAGACCTTTCTACATTGGGCCCTGTAGATATTTCTGCTATCTTCAGGCCAGCCTGATTTGACATTGCCTGTAGGCACAGAGTTACAAGAAAGGATCTGACATGTTCAAGTCTTGGCAGACATTTGACCAAGGAATGTCTTAACTGTTACATGTTTGTTCATAGTCATAACTGATGCATGGAACACAGAGCCATCTTTTGTGTCCATTTTTAAGTAAATCAACAATGTATTTTAAAACACATGAAAGCACTAGGAAAAAGCGCCTAGCTGTGTGATGTCATCCTTCCCCAGAGTTTCAATTTGGGGCTCAGGGGTCAGCTTCTATTGTATCTGAAAAGGCTGCTTGGCTGTTACCCAACATTTTAATCCTGTTAATCCTGTTGAGAACACAACACTATGAGAAACTGTGGACTAGAGCTGAATTCTGCTTTCCTTCTCATCCAAAAAGGGACGTTTCGCCTTTGGTTATTGCTATGGTTTGGAACAGAATTGTTTTCTACAGGCTCAGGTATTTGAATGCTTGTTCCTTGGTTGGGAGCACTGCTTTTGAAAACTGTGAAGCTGAGGAAGGTAGGGCCTGCCTGGCAGAGATGATTACTGTGTGTAGGCCTTTGAAGATACAGCCCAGCCCTGGTTCCCCTCTGGTTTCCTTGGCTTCCAGGCCCAGAAGCCACCTGAAGCTTCACCACATGACTCTGCTACTTCTAACTAGGCTTCTCCCTCTGCTACCTCTTCCTCATCAGGATGGACTATATTTCCTGAAAGCCAGGGCTAGAAGGGATCCTTTCTTCCATAAGGTATTTGTCTGTCAGACACTTGCTCAAAGCCATGAGAAGAATAACAACTGCAGTTATTGAAAGAAAACAGAAAATGATGAAAATATTATGTTTATTTCTTAGCTCTACTGAACCCCAATTTTATAGTGCAAATGAGAAGTCATATATCTTCCTTTCTTCTTAAACTTTATGCTTTGGTGTATGTATGCATTTGGAGAAGGGCTAAATCAAGCTATTTAGCATATTGCATTAACTCACATACTTATTTTTTGAGGGTATGCTGAAAACATGTATATCTATTTTCTTAACAATTTCAAGCATAAGGCATGCTGTTAACTGCAGTTACCACACTATACAGTGGATCTCCAGAATATCTCCATTGGGAGAAATAATTCTATATCTGGTGACTACTGTCTCTCTAACTCTCCACCACCACCTCTGTGGCCATCCTTTTACCTGCTGGTTCTATGAGTTGTAGTTTCCTCTCTTAAAGAGTCTACAAGAAATAAGATCTTGCTGTATTTGTCTTTTTCTTCCTGACTTATTTTCCTTAACATAATGGCTCCCAGATTTATTCCTGTTGTAGCTGATAGCCAGGCTTCCCTCCTTAAGGCTGAGTAGTACTCTGTGTGTATGAGTGCCACGGTTTCTTTATTCCATCTGTGTCCTTGATGGACACTTAGGTCAACTCTAAGACCTAGCCCTTGGAAACAGTGCAGCAATAAACATGGTGGTCTGGGTGTCTTTTTCACGTGTTTGCTTTATTTCATTTTGATGTGGACCCAAGGATGAGATTGCTGAGCAAATGCTATTTCTATTTTGAATGATTTGAGGACTTCCTATGCTGTTTCCCATAATGAGTAAACAAACTCACAGTCCATTGGGTTCCTCCCTCTCCATATCCTTGCCAACACTTTTTGTCTTATTTGTTTTCTATTAAGATTTATTGATTCGTGTGTGTGTGTGTGTGTGTGTGTGTGTGTGTGTGTGTGTGTTTCTGAATTAATATATGTGCATAACTGTGTCACGACCGCCTCGACCAGCAAGGAAGACGCAACACCGAGCTCTTCTTTCAGCAGTTTATTCAGGAACCTTGAACAGTCTTCTTCTCCCCCTGGGAAACCCGCTCACTCCTTATATAGCCTCTGGGCAGCCAACCCTAGCACGCCACGTGGGCAACACCAATGGGCCCAGGTACGTGGAAGCAAGCCAGATTGTCAGCCTTAACCAAATAAGGAGTTGTTTATCACTGAGAGCACTCACCATCGGGAAGGTGGAGGGCGGAAGCTGGCGCCATCTTTATGGTGCGGCTGCACGCAGTTCTCTCTACATAACTGTTTGCAGTGCCCATGGAAACCAGGAAAAGGCACTGAATCTCCTGGAACTGGGGTCACAGCTGGCTGTGAGTTGCCTGATGTAGATGCTGAATCTGAACCCAGGTCCTCTGCAGGAACAGTGAGTGCTTTTAGCTGTGGAGCCAGTTCTTCAGCTTCATCTTTTGTCATTTTGATAATGACACTCTAAGAAGGGTCATCCCTTTGGGGCTGTAACATGTATTTATCTCTCTAGTGATGAGTGATACTGGACAAATTTTTCATAGACTTTTGGCTGTTTGGAAAGTAATTCTTTTTGAGAAATGATTATTTGGATATGTTTTTTTACTATTCAGTTGTTTGGGCAATTTTTTTTTTTTTTTTTTTTTTTTAGTACTGGGGCCCAAGCTCAGGCCTTTGTGCCCTACTGCTAAGCTGTGGTCCCAGCCTAGTTCTTCATTTCTTGATCAAAGTGGATCATTTAAGATATTGGACATTTCCTAATTCTTTGGTGTCTTAAGAGTGCACACACCGTCCATTGAGATTGTGTGTGTGTGTGCTTTCAATTGTCAATGGCTTCAGCTGTCAGACAGAGACTGTAACACTTAAAAAAACAAATGTGTAAATTGAATTTTCCAATTGTTAGGTACTTGAGTGGTCATATTTAACCTCTGATCTTACCATTTTGGATTCTATTAATTTACTGTGGTATCCTGTAAGAAGCCATAAAGAGTACCAACTTTAAGCTATGGCAGAGCTAATGGAATGATTATAAAGAATCTTAGAGATGCAGTTTTAATGTTAATGATTTATAGATGCCTCTAAGCCAGATCTATTTAAAGGGCTGAAGCTTAATCTTCCTTTCAGTGAGAGTCTGCGGCATTCTTCTGAGAATCTCAGGCTAACCTCATCCTCTCCCTAGTCTCTGATGGGATGCTCACTGACATATCCTTTAGCTTAGTCAGTTTTTCAGACATTTTCTCAGTCATTAAATGGGCTTTGAAAGCTCCCTTTCTTCCCCAGGCAAGCATACAGGAAATGAACAACAAGGAGCTCACGAACACATGGAGATATAATGGGTTATTGTGAGTGGGCTACAGGAGTGTACTGAGTCTGCTGCTGAGGGGACTCAAGGAAGTTTAAGAGATGGGAACATTTGAACAGGGTTGCAAAGGGTAGAGAAGCTCGAAGTGAGGAGAAACACCCAAGGAGAGGCACAGAGTGGAGAAGCTCACAGTGAGGAGAAACACCCAAGGAGAGGCACAGAGTGGAGAAGCTCACAGTGAGGAGAAACACCCAAGGAGAGGCACAGAGTGGAGAAGCTCAGTGAGGAGAAACACCCAAGGAGAGCCACAGAGTGGAGAAGCTCAGTGAGGAGAAACACCCAAGGAGAGGCACAGAGTGGAGAAGCTCAGTGAGGAGAAACACCCAAGGAGAGACACAGAGTGGAGAAGCTCAGTGAGGAGAAACACCCAAGGAGAGAAACAGAGTGGAGAAGCTCACAGTGAGGAGAAACACCCAAGGAGAGATACAGAGTGGAGAAGCTCAGTGAGGAGAAACACCCAAGGAGAGGCACAGAGTGGAGAAGCTCAGTGAGGAGAAACACCCAAGGAGAGGCACAGAGTGGAGAAGCTCAGTGAGGAGAAACACCCAAGGAGAGCCACAGAGTGGAGAAGCTCAGTGAGGAGAAACACCCAAGGAGAGAAACAGAGTGGAGAAGCTCACAGTGAGGAGAAACACCCAAGGAGAGATACAGAGTGGAGAAGCTCAGTGAGGAGAAACACCCAAGGAGAGCCACAGAGTGGAGAAGCTCAGTGAGGAGAAACACCCAAGGAGAGACACAGAGTGGAGAAGCTCAGTGAGGAGAAACACCCAAGGAGAGGCACAGAGTGGAGAAGCTTACAGTGAGGAGAAACACCCAAGGAGAGACACAGAGTGGAGAAGCTCAGTGAGGAGAAACACCCAAGGAGAGGCACAGAGTGGAGAAGCTCACAGTGAGGAGAAACACCCAAGGAGAGGCACAGAGTGGAGAAGCTCACAGTGAGGAGAAACACCCAAGGAGAGGCACAGAGTGGAGAAGCTTATAGTGAGGAGAAACACCCAAGGAGAGAAACAGAGTGGAGAAGCTCACAGTGAGGAGAAACACCCCCAAAAAGTGAAGAAAGTCAAGAAGTATAGCAGCTCCCAATAATGATACAGAGACTTCTTATAATCACGAAAACTTGGCCTTTAGGTTATGCTTGTCCCAAGTAGCTCTTATAACTTAAATTAACCCATTTATATTAATCAACCTTCTGCCACATGGAGTTACTCCTCTTCGGTCTTGTACCTCCTGTTCCCTCTCTGTGTCTGGCTGGCAACTCTGCCTTTCTTTTTCCAAGAGTCCTCTCTCTGTACCTAGAAGTCCTGTCCAACCTCTTCCTGCCAACCTATTGGCCATTCAGCTCTTTATTAAACCAATTACAGTGACACATTTTCATACAGTGTACAAATATCCCACAACAACAAAGTCTCAGGGCTGAGGAGAGTTTGTAAACAATCGCGGTCATTTTTTTTTTTTTTTTTTTTGCTAGCTACTGAAACATTCATTCTTTTTCTATTTAAATACTTAGGCTGAAGTTTTGTGTGAGTCACCATTTCTCAGGATGTGCTCTACAGAACATCAAGTGTATAAGATGTTCCTGGAAAGAGAGGGCAAGTCTGAGAACTACTGAAAAATCCTGTTGAGCTTGGCTGATCCTTCATTGCCCAAACACATGCAATGATGGAACATATTTGTTTTGTTTTGAAACAGCTTTTTGAAAACTATTTATTTATTTACATCATATGGACTCTTATTTTTCATGGGATATTATTTAGGGAACCTTGTCTGAAATCATCTTATCTCAGTATCAGCTATATATATGCACACACACACACACACACACACACACACACACATACATACACATACATACAAACCTCTCTTTTCTCAAGATAAATCTATATAAACCTCTCTTTTTTTCAAGAAAAATCTAGAGAAAGAGCTTTTGGTAGTAATATACATATTTAATATCAAGATTAGTGATTAGGGGATGTGTACCTGACTTTATAATTCTCTTCTCCAACTGTAAATTTTATTTTATATTTGGCAACAATAGAAGACAGCTAAACAGTTCTATATGTTATTGTGTAGTCTGAAATATCTATGTTGAATAAACAGCAATTTTGTTATTAGATACCTGATAATTATTGTTTGAAGGAATGAATGCTTGAGAGACCTTGGTGTTCTAGTTTAAGGGATGTTTTAATAAAGAAGACAGCTGTAAAAAAACATAGACCTCATCATAGGATATTTGATGGCACAAAAATATGCCCGTCTATAGTTCTTTCTTGAATGAAAGGAAATTTTAGTTGATAAATAAAATTTAAAAGATCATTACCTTCATCACATATGTCTCTATGTACAAGTATGAGCCCTGAATACATTATTTTGTAAAAGAAAAATAAAAAAATTGAAGAATGGTGTCTCCTGATTGTCTCACTTCAGTGAGATGTTTAACACTCAAGGAAAGGGGGCTAATTATCTTGTTTATTGTGCATAGAAAGTACACTTGAAGATTTTAGGTTTTTGTAAGATTACAGGCTTTCAACATCCTGACAAGGCTGCTTCTAAATTAATCTACATTGAGGGCTGTCTTTTTGTAGGATGACAACTGGTTGGTGTTGCTCAATTTTATTGAGAAAAGGAATACATCAAAAATGCCTGTACTCTCTGCTGAATGTTGCATCATAAGGAAGAGTGAGAGTATGCATTGAGGCATGGGTGTGGCTCATACCCTTTCAAAAGAGATGCAATTACTTCCAACACAGGAGAGATCTACTTCTTCAGACTAAACTCTTTAGAGGCAACTGTTCAAATGGGTTAGGGGAGGATTCTGTCCAGAACATAGTCCTTTCTTGTTTGCTTATATGGCAGTCTTCCCCCTTCTCTCTCACCTCCTCTTTTACTTCATAGTAACTGTTATTTTATTATCAAAAGGACATAATTCAATGGTTCAATGACATTAAACTACTTTTGCTTTTCATGTAGTTTAATTTTCTAGGGAAAAGTAAAGACTTTGCGAAACCCATTTGTTTCTGTTAATTAAAATTAATGTATACTTCTTATCAAGTGAAAGAGAATTGTACAGCTCAGAGTCTGTGATCAGCTAAGTGTGGTGGTATATGTCTATAATCCCACCATTGAAAAGGTTGATGTAGGAGGTCATGAGTCTGAGGCAAGCCTGAGCTACATAGAGAGATCCTGTCTCAAAAAGGTTCTCAACCAACAAAGTAAGCAAAACAAGACAAAACAAAAACCCATTGTGTTTTACAAGGACACTCTAAAGGTATGTTGGTCAGCATTTAACAATGGACACCCTGGGGAGCAAAGAATCATGGTAAAAAATACTCTTAACCATGGTCAGGTTCAATCTCTCAACCTGATACCATAGGACTTGGAGTTTGTAGTGGTTTGAATAACAATGACACCTCCTATAGACTTATATATTTGAATGCTTAGTCACTAGGGAATGGAAGTTAGGGAGGATTAGAAGGATTAGGAGGTGTGGCCTTGTAGGAGTGAGTGTGGCCTTGTTGGAGGAAGTGTGCCACTGCAGGTAGGCTCTGAGGTTTTAAAAGCCCAAGCCAAGCCCAGTTTCTCTCTCTCTGCTTACAGATCAGGGGGAAAAATTTCAGCTACTGCTCCAGCACTTATCTGCATGCTGCCATGCTCCCCACCATGATGATAATGGACTGAACCTCTGAAACTGTAAATGAGCTGCCAGTTAAATGCTTTCCTTCATAAGAGCTGCCTTGGTCATTGTGTCTCTTCACAGCCATAGGACAGTGTCTAAGACAGAGTTGGAAGAGCTGCGCCACAGCATATTATTACACAGTATTGTCTCTCATAGACAGAGTGGCTATAACTAACACTCAGAGTGTTCACAGTGGTGTACTTTGTGCTAGTCATTTTCTTTCCTGTGACAAAATACCTAAAGACAACACTAAACACTAAAAACAGAAACAAAACTTAAAGGAAGAAAGATTTTCTTTGGTTTGTAGTTTCAGAGTTTGCATTCCATGGCCACTTGGCTCCATTGTCTCCAGGCTGTCCTGTGGCAGACTGGCATGGTAAAGAGCATGTGCCAAAGAAGAGCTGCTCACCTCGTAGTGGGCAGGAAGCAGAGAGGCAGTCAGGAACCGGCACATACAAACTCTTTAGAACACACTCCTGTGACCTTTTCCTTCAGCTCCACTTCCTAGTTTCTTAACAATATCAAGTTTTGAATCCATTAGCAGATTTTCCATTGTTTAGGTTGGATCCCTCACCTCTCAATGACTGGATACACCAGCTGGGGCTCATTCGTGTAGGATTTGCCAATTTAGAAAAGAAAGTCTTCAAAGATTTTTTTCAATTAAGGAAAACATTCAATTTATTATTAATATTTTTGGTCTGAACTTTGAGGATTTCACAACTGAACAAAGCCTAGTCTGAAATCAGAATTCTTTAATGTGTAATGTTTACTTCAGTCCAGCATATAATTTTATGGATTGGGAATGTGTATGGACTAAGTAATGGAAAATTTCCCCAACAGTGATTCCCAAATAGCAATTTTATTTGATCTGAGGATTATTTTAAACTCTTAAAATTGATTAAGGACACTCTAAAGCTTTTATTTATGTGTGTTGTATCTATATTTGACATTTTAATAATTAAAGGGCTTGTAATCCTTATATTTATGCAGTAATTACTGTTTCCTAGGATTTGCCTGTCAGTTGATCCTACAAAATTGAATCATGCAATAATAGCACTGGAAGTATACATCATGCAAATAATCCTTATTTTTTAATATTATGATGAAGATGGTGGTGGTGGTGGTGGTGGTGGTGGTGGTGTGTGTGTGTGTGTGTGTGTGTGTGTGTGTGTGTGTATGAGTGCATGCATGTGCCACTCTGTGCTTGTGGAGGTCAGAGGATAGCTCTTTTGGGAGATGGTTCTCTCCTTCCACCTTGGGTCCCACATATGGAACTTAGGCTGTCAAACTTGGTGTTAGATGCCCTTACCTGCTGAGTCATTCCACAGTACCCAAATAATCCTCATGGCAGAATCTTATGTGCAGTTTGGCTCATTAGGAGAAGAAGCTCTGACTGGAAGTGTCTAAGCCCTGTACTGAGGGGTACCACAAATGCCTTTCATTTTCCCATGACATTTTTCAAGCCTTCATTATGGCTTAAGAATTTATCCTAAGTTTTTATAACTTAAATTTCATGACAACTTTTGAAAGTCAGTATGTTCTACCTTATTTTCCAGCAATATAACTACATTTTTGGGGGTTGTGTACACAGTCAAGATCTTATAGGAGCCCTGTCTTTATTTTATGGCTTGGTCTCAATCTTGAGCCAATAGAGGTCACTCCTGAGTTGTCCCTTGTCCCTGTGTGTTTCCATTCCTATGTTGGAATGCTCCCAGACCTTGTATAGTCTACATTTCTTGGGTTCTGCTTCTTTGTGCTGTTGATGGCCTTTATGCCTGGACCTGGGAGCTCAGAACTCTTCAGCATTACATAGACTCACTCTATATTCTTTTTTGCTTTCTGTCTCAACCTGAGTAATAGTTTTCTGAAAATATTCATTCTATGATGGAATTTTTTCCTCAAGGACACTTCACAATTCTTCATGGTTTCAGAAATTAGGAAAGATGATGCAGAACCCATCCCAGAACCATTGCTTTCCCAACCCCAAGTCTTCCATTGCCCTGACTGTGACTTCTGCAAAGAGTGCTTACTGGAGAGAGAGGTCAGAGAATCTGAGACAGGGATTTCTCCCCCTCCATCATCGTTCTAGTACCTGGTAACATTTTCTGTTCTTGTTTCTCAATCATTATATGGAGAGAAAACACCATTAAAAACAGCTCTGATAAAGTGCACTCACTTCTATGAATTGTGAAACCAAAAGGCAGGTGCAATATATTTTATATTCACAGAGCTGTAAGGTAGTATTATCCTATGGTGGTAAGGGTAGAGGATCCAATTTAGAGGCTGCTATCAGAGACTTAATTCTACTTTTCTAGTAAAGAGAGAGCCTGAAGGAGGGCTTTCAAGTTCTTGATGACTAATTGTGTACGTGTGTTTTGTTAGGTCTTTAAAAACTTATTTATACATTTTTATGTGTATGAATGTTTTGCCTAAATTCATGTCTGTGCACCATGTGCATGCAGTGCCAGTGGTGGCCAGAAGAGGGTGTCAGACCCCTGGGACTAGGGTTATGGTTATGGAGCCACCATAAGGGTGCTGGGGATGGAGCCTGGATCCTCTGAAAGAGCAGAGAGTGCTCTTAATCACTGGGCTTTCTCTCCAGCATAGGTCTTCTTTGTTGTTGTTTTTAACTGTGGATTGGGCACTGGTTTAGTAGGTCAGAATTAGTATTCCAAAAAGAAAGGGAATAGACCAGAATAAGAGACATTTACTGGGCGTCACACAGAACAGACAAAAGTATCATAGGAAGTGCCCTGGAAACTTCCATTTCCCACATGTTGCATATACTGAGGTGAGGTGAGACACAGGTGCTAGCTGAAGTTCTGAGAACACCATGTTGGATTATTTTTAGCTGACATTGAATTTGTTGTATCATTTAATTCTTTCTTGAACAGAAAATGCCTTATATTAAATTATTTTTAAACACTGGGTTTGCGAGTTGTAAGCTTGATTGAAATGTCATGGTTTTGTCTTCATAGTTAGGCATAGTTTCTATATTACCTGAAACATAGATAGACACTATCTTGCTGACCAGAAGATCGTTAATATCACAGCTTTGTAGCTAAACTCCCTCCCCCTCCATCACCCATTGCTGTTTCTTTCCCTACACCTTCCTCTTTCTCCTCTCTGAAGTTTTTGTTTTGGGATGTGGAACGCTCCTATAGTAGGTCTGACAAAGGTATTTCTATATCTATTGGGTCCTTTGGGGATAAAGATGGAGGTATTTCCTTATTTACTGCTGTTTTTATTTGCAATTTTCTGATTAAATTATTGATTATCCACAGATTTCTGATCTATTCTCTCATATTGTTTATCTTTCTGTTCTTCACTGTAGGAGTTTTCTCCTCCCTAATTCACCCCAGAGATTGCAGTGATTGTTTATTTGTTATTCTTTCTCTCCATTATCTATTTGACTTTAGCAATCATTTAGATAGATTTATATGAAGATGTCACAATGAAACCCATTTCTTCTTATGTCAACTAAATTTAGTTAGGAAAATATTTGGAAAAAAACCCTCAATACTAGTATTTAAAAATTTTAAGTCTTGCAAGGTGGCTTAACATGTAAAGGTGCTTGCTGCCAAGCCAGATGACCCAAGTTCTATCCTGGACCCTACATAGAAAAAGAGAGAACTGGTTCCTGCTAGGTGTCCTCTGATCTCCATATATGCCCACAGAGACAGAGTTAATTAATGAAATGTTTAATATTTTTTCCTTTTTAAAATTTTATTTTGTAAATTAATTTAATTTTACATATCAACCATGGGTTCCCCTATCCTATTTTAAAAGTACATAAAAATTAGTTTGTTTAGAATATGGCTGTATGAGTTTTGACAAACATGTGGTTAAATGATCACCGTAGTCATGATCAATTGTAAAATACTCTCTCACGTGTGTGTGTGTGTGTGTGTGTGTGTGTGTGTGTGTGTGTGTGTGTGTAGAGGTCAAAGGGTGATATTGGGCTGTTGTGGGATGTCTTTCTATATGCTGTGAATATGTGTGGCTCCCATTGCATAATAAATAAAGCTGTTTTGGCCTATGGCAAGAAAGCTTACAGCCAGGCAGGAAATCCAAGCAGAGATACAGAGAGAAGAAGGGTGGAGTCGGGGGAGACAGTTGAGCTGCTGAAGGAGCAACAAGATGCCAGCAGACCAGTAATGCTACGGCCACGTAGCAACATATAGATGAATAGAAATGGGTTAATTTAAGATGAAAGAGCTAGCTAGCAAGAAGCTGAAGCCATAGGCCCCACAGTTTGCAATTAATATAAGCCTCTGTGTAATTATTTTATAAGTGGTTATGGGATTGCAGATGGGAGAGATTCTTCCAGACTACTGGGCAAGGCAGGACTGAAGAAACTTTCGCCTACACTGGGCATCTTCCTCGACTGCTTTTCCGTTTTACTTTTTGAGGCAGGGTCTCTCACTGAACTTGGGGTTCACTGATTCATGACACTGGCTGGCTAGTCATCCCCAGGGTTCACTATCTCAGCTTCCCTACTGTTGGGACAGGACACTGCTGTGCCAGGCTTTTACATGGGTGCTGGGGATAAAACTCAGGTCTTCTTGCATGTACAGCAGGCATTGTACTAGGTAAGCCACCTCTCCACCTCCTAGAATACTTTGTCACTCCTAGAAATTCTCTCTGTGGTTCCTATGTAATCCACCTGTCCCTCACCCCCACGTCCACACCATGTGAACCACTTGTTTCAACAAACGTATTTTTAAGTTTCACTTTTCTGGTTTTTTTTTTTTTTTTTTTTTGGTGTTTTGGTTTGCATTTTTCTTTTTAGTAATTTGTCTTTGCTGGTGTGAGCATTTCAGTGTTCAGCGAGAAGAACTGTAGTGGCCTCTTGAATGTTTTACTCAGTTCTTGCACATGTGCTGTTTATTTCAGAGGTGGTCATATTCCCTATACCCCCGTCTTTCTCTGTCCTCTTTACGTATTTGTGTTTCTCTTCTTGCTGCAGAATTTTCTTTATTGGGGTGGGGTAGGAGGGTCATTAGTATTTATTCAGTTTGGGGAATGAAGGATGGAGCAGCAAAGGTGATCTGGATAACTTGCTCTTCAGATGGTGTGCTATCAATGGGCTTCAAGAGGCAAATGGCTGGGAATGCAGGCAGGCAGCTTCCTGGGGCAGGATGGAGAACTCTCAGGTTCTTGGAACATACAAAACTAAAATGGAAGCAAGGAGGAGGGTTGTGCTTTGTGGATTAAGTACCCCCACTTCATGTCTGAACATCTCATGTGGGGTCTGTATGTCACCTCACAGCCCACCATTATTATCTCAGGCCCCTGATTAGGATACAGACACCACAGGTGGATTGCTTTCTTTCTTTAGAGATAATTAGCATGCAAGGGCTTCTCTTGTCAGCTGGCCGGGATGTGTTTCTTTTAATAGCCTGGTCACTGTCACCCTGGTGACATTTCTAGAGTCCTCTTCTGTCAGGCTTGTCCACCAATCTGATCCTATGTGATTGTATCTTTCTTTAGCCTTTACCTTCTACTTTCAATGCTTGTTATTCTTTTCAACAATGTCCCCTGTCTGCCTTTCTCTTCCCCATATACACATACATACATGTATGTGTGTGTGTGTAAGAGTTGAAAATGTACATTTAAAAATATCTCAGCTGGGTTTTGAATAGGAAGTGCTTGGCTTTGCCATTTGAGTTGGAAGCTAATACATAAGATGAGTTTTGAATGTAGTAAATATGTTTCTTTTGAAACACGTCACCTACTTCAAACCTTCCACAAAGCTTTTTTTTTTTTTTTTTTTTTTCCATGTCATTAACCTGCGATAAAAAAGGTTAAGTCTGGACATTTTTCTTCCTACCCTGGGGCACTGAACCCAGGAGAAGCATAATGACCTATTGAGTTTTAGTGTAATCATACAATCAATGCCAGGAGCAAGTGTGTTGAAAGAAGAACACATATACTTATAGTCAGATTCTGCCTTCAGTGTTAAGGCTTGAGTAGCTAGGGCTTGCGTAGTGAGTTGTGTGGAATAGATAAAAGAGAACAGTCAAGGGCACAGTAGTTAAGCCAGATTATAATAATCCGTTCATTTTCTTTAATGCATAGTGGTGCAAAAGATGCTGGGTTTGTTTTAATTTCCTCTTTTCTTCCTCTAGTTTGCTTACCGTGGAAAAGAATATTAAAATAAATTTAATACACAACTTTAGAAGCTGACAAGTTGAAGTGTGTTGGACAATTTCCCACATTCCCAAGGATCGTTCTCTAATTCTGTAGTGGAAGCAATAGTTAAGTAGGTTTTCATTTGTTAAAATATGTTTTTCTAGCCTGAAAAGTGAGGAAACAAGCCACTTACAAATTATGAAATAAGTGAGTTCTGTGAATCACAAAGAGGTGCATGCTGTGGTCGGGGATGTTTGTCAGCGGTCACCTGGATCACTGTGTCAGAGGAATGTTGGGTCCTTTCTGGACTCTATGCAGAGTGATGTGCCTGAGTGTGGTCAGTGGGGTATGTGCTCAGTAAAGATCACTCCAGCAGTAGTGTTTCTTCTTCTCCTCCTCCTCCTCCTCCTCCTCCTCCTCCTCCTCCTCCTCCTCTTTCTCCTCTTCTCTTCCTCCTCCTCCTTCTCCTCTTCTCCTCCTCCTCCTTCTCCTCTTCTCCTTCTCCTTCTCCTTCTCCTCTCCCTCCCCCTTCCCCTCCCTCCTCCCTCCCCTCTCCCTCTCCTCCTCCTGCTCCTCCTCCTCTTCCTCTTCTTCTCATTATCATTATTAATTGTTTCCCCCACACAATTGATTTGGCTAACTTTTGGCCACAAATTCATCTCTGAGACAGTAAGATGTTAATGGAAATGATGTAGCTGAAAGTAAAATTACATTGTTAGTTTTATGTAAGTGTCTTCTTAAAACTAGAATTTTTGATGATTTCTTCCCTTTTGCTTCTATTTTTCCTGTTAGTACTGTAGTTATTATTTGTAACAAATAGATATATACAAGAACATATTTTTTTTGCTTCTGATTGTTTTCTTACAAGCTTTGTTTTAATGTATTTTCAGACTGCAGTCATATCTCAGACTCTCAAGTCACAGAGCTGCAGATGCTTTTCTTGGCTACAGTCAACAGTACCTTTTGATTGATATCCCATACTCCCTTGTTTGTATGTTCCCATGATCAATATCAGCAACAATGTAGGAAATAGAGTCTCCCCCAGGAGCTCATATTTTTCCTCAACAACATGTAAGGGTGTGTATGTGTGTGTGTGTGTGTGTGTGTGTGTGTGTGTGTGTGTGTGTATGTGTATGTGACCATGCACAGTCACACATATTAATACCTTGCCTTTTCTGCCATAATTCAAAATCTCAGTGACAGGTTCCAATAGCTGATAAGCATTTCCCAGTGCGGTGGGTCAGGTTTACTGTGTAATCCCTTTGATAATGCCTTCCTTTCTGAATACACGAGGGGAGTTACAATGGAGGCCTGCTGCGCAATGAGATCAATAGGTGGCAAGTTGTTTGACCCTCCGAGCCAGACAGAGAATTTGGTGAATTGTTAGACAGGTTATTGACTGCCCTTTGGAGAGTCAGGGTTTGCATTCTCCAGCTCCTTTCAGCTGGGGCTTGTATTTCATGTATGAGGCCGCCATTATCATAATCCATTTTTCGCTTTCATGTTATCTATCAGCAGCTCTCATAAGCCTCCTTTTTGAAGGGCATTTCCCATTTGCTTGCTCTAATTCTTTTTTTTTTTTTTTAAATCATAAAATTGATGTTTTGTAACCAGCAACATTCTGTGTGAGTTGTTTATGGAGGTGCTGTGGGGAGGAAGATTAGTGATGGAATTAAGTATGAGATGATGGCTGTGGAAGGAGACAGATGAACAGACAGCCCATCAGTGCCATCGGAGGACACGGGAAAGAAGTACATTAAAGCCGAAGTTCCTGGGAAATGTTATGATAAGAATTATGTATCTTTAGATAATGTTGAGTAGTGCTAATGGTCCACCAACACATTCCTACTTCAGTGGCCATATTAGATAGATAGAAAGACGTCTATATTGACCATATATATTATTTTAAAATGCCTCTACCTATCAAATGGGGGGGATTATTCCATCATTATTCAAATTAGATTGTTGGTGGAAATGTGCAGAATGGTTGATGTGCTTATCACAAGAATCTTCTGAACTCCACATACATGCCAGGGTATACTTACATGCATTTAATCTGAGGACTTTATTTATACAGTTTTCCACACTTAGAAAAGAAAAACAAATGAGATTCTTTTTTCCAAGGTATTGGCAAAATTTCCTAAGAACTTTAGAAAAGTTGTATTTTATTTTTAATTATATGTGCTTGTGTATGTTTGAATGTGGGATAGTGCATGGAAGTGCACAATCCCATGGAGACCAGAAGAAGGCATGAGGTACCCTGGAGCTGGAGTTTAAAAACGTTGTGAGATGTTAGATGGGTGCTGGGGACCCATCCCAGGCCCTCTACAAGAGCAGTAACTGCTCTTAATTGCTTAGCCATCTCTTCAGCCCCAGAGCTTTAAAATAGGTGTGTGTATGGTTGTGTACATAGTGTCTGTGTGTGTGCACCTGTGTATGTGTGTGTGTTTAGTGTCTGTGTGTGTGTACCTCTGTGTATGTGTGTGTAGTGTCTGTGTGTGTTTAGAGTGTGTGTGCATAATGTATGCATATGTGTATAGTGTCTGTCTGTCTCTCTGCATGTAGTGTGTGCATGCATGTCTGCATGTATGTGTGTATAGTGTCTGTATGTATGTCTCTGTGTGTGCATAATGTGTGCGTATATAAGTGTATAGTGTCAGTGTATATGTATGTCTGCTTGTGTAGTGTATGTGTGTAATGTGTGCACGTGTGTATGTAAGTGTGAAGTGTCTGTATGTATGTGTATGAGTATGTGACAGCATGTATGTGGAGTTCAGATATCAACATATCTGGGAGTTGGTAGGTACTCTTCTACATTGTTTGAGACCAGGTCTCTTATTTACCTCCACAGACAGCAGGAGAGCTGACCTGGGAACTTCTGGAGCTTCCCTTGTCTTTGCCTTCCCTCTGACTATTGTGCTGAAATTATGCTTCTTACACAGGTTCTGAATATCCAAACTCAGGTCCTCGCATTGACAGGCAAGCACTATGTCCTCTGAGCCATCTCCTCAGCTCATCCCAGGAACAGTTGTTGTTTGTAAGGAGGAAAAACCTATGGGTTTTCCAATCTTTCAAATAATGTCCTTTATGGTTCTCAAATTAACAAAGTCTATTGGATGCAAGGACCATGCTTACACACCCTGAAGAATGGAAGACTGGAGGTCTAAATGCACACACATGCTCTGATCTTGGAGGACAAGTGAAGGAAGCCCCGGGCTTGCCTTTGAAGGTTCAGACTTCTCAGTTTGGGCTGGTGGTATGAGAGACAGTGAGAAGCTTTTGCAGAGGCCGCACACCCTGGTGCTTTCTCTTCCTGCTGCGGCAGCTCAGAGCTGGCTTGTGTTCCGCTCTTCTAGGCATCAGAGAGGCCTTCCTTAAACAAATCTGTTCACATTTTTGTTTTCTGGAGAACACAGCACTGAGTAGATGTAAACTCACTGGTTCATGTTTCTGCCTGAAGTTGCTCCATCTTCCACACTTCCTGGGCCTCCCATCCCTTTGTGAGTGGGTACAGTTTCTGTTTGGCCTCCGTGGCTCTGCAGGCACCTGCTGCTCTCCTGCTGTCTTTATTCCACGGGTTTCCTGTGCTAGTGGAGGCTCTGGCTCAGCGTGGCTCCTTCTGGAGGCAGCGCCAGTGCCAGTTGCCTTTTCACGGTCATCGTGGGATTCCTGGTCCCTCTCTGTCTTAGCCTTGTTTTCTTTCACGATCTCTGTTCATTTCCCCCTGCCTCCCGTTCCTAGGATTCACTCCAGGTTCCCACCACTACCTTTCCTCACTACATCTGGGTGTGAATACAGACACAGACATCCTTAGTGAGGCACAGGACAGAACCTATGCTGACTCCTCCCACAGGGCACACTGTCACCATGCAGAACCTACCCGAAGGAGCTGTTGAAAGCTGTGTGATAGCTGCTGCTACACACTGGAGAGTCATTTCTGCTCAGACACCCTTTTTGATTGGCAAGTGCCACGATATGTTAGGGTTTCATAGTCCCTTCCCTTTTGTGGTGCTGGGTATCAAACTCAGGGTGTGTCATATGCTAAGCAAATGGTCTACCACGGAATTATACCCTGAGTCCCTGAGGCTACATATTTTGAATGCTACATGCCTGGGATTATCATGAGTTCTGTATTTCCCATGTTGGATATCTCTGTTCATTTTGTATTTGCTTGCTTGACCTAGTAATAATTGAGGGAATTATGTTGAAATTGTTCTCTGTTGGTGAGTATGCCAATTTCCATTGCCTTATTAACTTTACATTCTCTCCTTTGTCGTACATGTGTTCACAGATATTTATGCGTTGGAGGTTAATATTAGGCTTATTCCAGTTAAGATTTACTTTTGTTGGTGAATTCAATCTTTATCACTGTGTAATGCCTATATATATATATATATATATATATATATATATATATATATACTCAGTAACTTTTATTCTTACCAATAATTTTGTTTTATATTAGTGTAGCTGTTTCATGGTAGGATGAAAAATATAAAGTAATAGACTTTTATCTGGCAACCATTTCCCGATTACATTTTTATGATTATTGAATTATTTTTCTCAACTTCTAAATTTCTAGCTGACCTGTTTATTTGTTGCAGCTTCTTCCTTCTGTCCTCATTAAAAAGATTGTATTGAATAAGACTTTTGATACTTTAAAATTTTTACATTTTTTCAGTTTCATGAAATTTGAATTTATGTAGGATAATTCCATTCCTGATGGCTACACATAAAGTTTTATCACATGTATTTAAGCAAAATCTGAAACTCAATAATATTCTAATTCTTCTTATGAAGGACCTTAGAATACTTTAATTGTCTAGTACTTTAGATTCATCTTAGAAAGTTCTCAGATGGTTGACATTGTTCTTGTTCTGTGCACTGTATGCCTGTGTGTGTGTGTGGGCACACGTATATCTCCATGTACATGTGGACATACTGTGTGCCTGTGTGTCTATGTGGACATAGTGTGTGTCTGTGCATTCATGTGGACACACTATGCACATTTACACTTACATGCATAACCACTTTTTGGTATTGTCCTTTCAAATTATTTTCTTTCTTTCTGAAATGTCTCCTTACTAAGTGGCCTCCTAAGTGATCTAAGAGTTTGTTTATTTAAAATGGGTTACTTTCCTATCTTTAAAGGCAATTTTGAGTGATAGAAATTATGGCTATAAAATATAATTATTCATATTTGAGGAAAATATTCAAAATTACATATAAACCCCTGTCATCTTTCTACATCCAGAAGCAGTTGTTTTTGTCCATTGCTAACATTATCCCTTGGTGGAGCCACTGAGAGCATGAAAGATGGTCTAGGGTGGGGTCACTCCCATAACTCAGAAGAGTAGAGATGAGAAGTCAACTTAGTAGTACAGATCATAACATTTACTTTTAAAAATGTTCTTAAGAATTAAAGTTGTGGGCTGGAGAGATGGCTCAGAGGTTAAAAGCACCGACTGGTCTTCCAGAGGTCCTGAGTTCAATTCCCAGCACCCATATGGTGGCTCACAACCATCTGTAGTGAGTTCTGGCACCCTCTTCTATGTACAATAACAAACAAACAAACAAATAAATAAATAGAAGAATTAAAGTTGAATTTTTTAAAAAATAGTAGATACCATTTCAAAAGATGTTAAGATGCTTTTTTTCATGAAGAATATCTTGCCAGGCACAAAGGATCTATGTCAGTGGTCATTAAGACCATCCTCTGGTCCCATCATTGTTTTTAGGAGGCCTCCCAGGACCCAACATATGTATGTTCTTTAAAGCTATGGTCTGTTCTGAACATATCATAGTCACAGTCTATCAAAGAGAAAAAAACATGGGAGATTCCCAGGGGAAGCAAGCTGGGAGCTTTTAAGGCCTTCTCCTGGCAAAGTCACCAGCAACCCTTAGCTCCCCAAGGATGAGTTGTGGCAACCCATGGCTCATCTTGATGGTCAACTTGTTTGGACTGAGAAGCTCCCAGGAGTTTAGTAAAGTGCACCCTTGGTTGTGGTCATAAGGTGTTTCCAGAAAGGACTGACTAAGGGTGGGGAAGACATCTTGTGAGTAGCACCATCCTATAGGCTGGAGTTCCAAGTGGAATAAAGAGTGAAAAAAAAAAGACAAAGTCTGTGAGTGCAGGCATTCTCTCTGCTTCCTGGCCATGATGATGTGAACTGCTTGGTACTGCTATGCCTCCTTGTCATGATGGACTGAGACTTATGAACTTACGAGTCAAAATAAATCTTTCTCCCTTTAAACTCACCAGTATTTGTCATATTGATGAAAGTCTTATTAACCCACTGGTCAAATGTTGCTTACCAGGAGAAGCTCAGTAGATACTCTGTGCCTAGGATTCTTACTGGGGATCTAGATATGTAAAATGAGGTTTCTCAACTGTGGCATATTGGTATTTTTGACAGGAGAAGTTCTGTTTTGGGAAGTGGGGCTGACCAGCATCCCATAGGATGTTCTGCAATATTCTTGACTTCTACTCACTAGATGCTGGTTGTTTGCTTCTCCACTGGGACAGCCCGAATGCTCCAGATGCTGCATGTTGCTAACTGTCCTTGGAGGATGGTGCTTGAGAACCACTGAATTAAAGCATAGGTTTCACCTTAACCTCAAACAGAAGGATCTTAGGTTTGTAAATCCAAGTGGGCTACTATTGTCTCACATGCACAGCACCTTTCAATTTCTAAATCTTTGTCATGTGATTCTGGCAGCAACCTCATAGATGGGCAGGAATGTGTGCTCCCCTCATACAGAGGAAAGCGATGACACACAGAGGTGTAAAGCCTCTCTGTGGCAGAGCAAAGAGAGAAGAGTGGTAGTAACATGAGCACTGTTGGCAGTAGACATGCGGTTGAAAACTCTCTATGACTCCTGCCATTATTTGAAATGATTGTGTGACTATGATCCTCCAGCCCTCACACTCTTTCATTCTTCTCTTCCATGATGTTCCCTGAGCCTTAGGTGTAGGGATCATGTTATAGGTGTATCAGCTGAAGCTAGGGACCTCGCAGTCAGTTGTTCTCCTCCTTTTGACCAGTTGTAGATTTCTGTAATGGTCTCCATCTGCTGCCAAAATAAAATTCTCTGGTGAGGCATGGATGCTATACTTAACTGCGTGTATGAGGATAAATACTTATAATGCAGTTGGAAATCATACTGATTTAGGAAAGGAGCAGAAATAGGTCCTCCTCTAGGGTTCATGACCTCACCAGCTATAGGTAGCTGACTAGATTTCCAGCATGAGGCATGACTTTCTCCCTCTTGAGCAGGTCTCAAGTCCAGTTAGACAGACGTTGGTTGCCTCCAAGATATCAGTGTCACTATTGCACCCTTGGGGAACTCTTGTCATGCTGTTCATTGTTGTGGTTCTTATTTTAACAATTTGGCTCTTGCTTCTCTTAGAGCATCCAGTTTACACACCCTGTGCTCTTTATCCCAGGTTCTCATTTCTAATACTGCAAGGACAAAAACCTTCTTCCTATAAGCTTGGTAAATATTACCCTAGCAGGACATTAATTTGGGGAAGACCTTTTCGTGACCACTTAAAGACACTACACTGAAGGATCTAGGATGAGTTGTGTGCCATCACTACCCTTACCCACTGGAATGCTTCTTCATTTCTCTCTTCTGGGCTCTCATCAAGCTCTACTGTCCTCTTAGTTTATTTTGTGTCTGGCTTTCTTTTCTTCTGTAGTAGAGCTAGATGGATGGGGGGAAGCTGGGAGATGAGACTCTAGCTTCAGAGAAGATTGTCAGGTTAATTCAGATGGATGTTACTATTTGGACCTTGAGGAACCCAGCATTTGACAAGATTTTCAGACCTAGCCAGTATGGAAGAATTAATGAGGCTTCTCTGACTTTGTAAACACCACTTAATACAATGCACACAGTGCTACCATCTCTGTAATTACACTTATTTCTTCTGAGCCTTATGGTTTCAACTCATGAGGTTCTTCCATGTTTTCTTGATAGACATTTTTATTTGAAGACCATAATCTCTTGAATTTGCTGGCTCTATGACTTGAATTGTCAAATGCACAGGTTTAATTTTGTGTTAGTACCCATGACTTGTGATAGACCTTTCTGACATGAATACTTCTTTCCCTCAATATTGATTAGTTTGGTTCTAAGACTAAACTAGGGGGCTGGAGGGAGAGCTTAGTCAATAAAATGCTTGCTGTGAAAGTGTAAGGACCTGAGATGATTACCCTGTGCCTGTGTTTAAAAAAAAAAGCTGTGTGTAGTTGTGTGGGTTTGTAATCCCAATGCTACATGGATGGATACAGGATTCCTGGGGCTCACTGGCCAGCTAGTCTAGGCTAATTCGTGAGACCCAGAACAATGAGAGATCCTGTGCCAAAGAACTAAATGGACACCTGAGGCTATCCTCTGGCTTCCACCACCATATGCACACATTTGCAGATGCATAAACACACATATGCACACCCTATACTTACATATATGCATGTACAGACAAATAAATAAGTAAATAAATAAAGTAAATTGGGCTTTCCTTTCCACACTGAGATTTTGGATAATTTCATTTTGTCACAGTCTTTAAAGAAAGTTATATATAGATTAACCTACTATGAAAAAAAATCATTGAATGGCAGGATTGAAAAGGATATTGGAAAAAGTGTGATGTCTTGGCATCTTTTTATAGTTGTAAATATAACTGTAACTTTGCACAACCTGTCAGTAAGTCTGCTGTTTTGTAATCAGGTTAGCAAACTGTGTCTTCTAAAAAAACCCCACATTTTCAGTTGTTTTTGAACCCTCTTTTTTAAATAGGACTTCATATGTGCTGCTAAGATCAGAAGTTGTATAGAAGTGATGTTTTTCTATATGCATATATTTTAAGAGTTCAGATCCATTACATTTTCTCATTATGAAGTCCAGTGGTAAGAAGAGGTGATTTTTATGAAATGATACTTCAGAATTAGAACTCTGAGAGGCGAGTGAAATTGCATGGTACCCAATAGAAATAATTTTTTGTCTTACGAATAGGACACTTGAGTACATGCAGGAAGGCAGTTTGTAAAAACATTAGTGTGTTCTTGAAAATCTCATGTGATTTTTCACTTGTACATGATTGGCAGATGAAAAGTTGCCTCATAAAGAGCGTCTCCCCACCCTAAATGAGTTTACCTGCATGTGGGTACAGTTGGGGCTGAGCGGGTTAACGGCTTCACAGTACATGTGAGAATGCCTTCCAATTACAGTTTCAAAAACAAGATAGCATGCAGATTTTTTGAATGAAACAAAGTGGAACCCTGCAGATAACTATGAAACTTTAATATTATACATTAATATTATACATTTAATAGAATACATTTTGGGAAAAATCTTGCTAAATTATATCACAGTTTGTAAGTATGACAATCTACACTTGCTACATTTAAAGTCTAGTGAAGTTCCAGTTTTAATCCATAGCCTAGTGGAGCTGGCTGTTCATCTTGACCTGTCTGTTGCCTGGAGCACAGTGCCCAAGTTGTCCTTAGAAAGGTCTGGTGCCCAGGGAGTCTCCGCAGGAGACTCAGCAGGAGCAGATAACATCTTATCTATGGCAGATACTTACTATACAGTCAATGAATGTACTGATCACCATCATGACTGTGTTTTTTCTTAGTCTGAGTTAGAAGAAGGGAAGATGACCCTAGGGACTCAGGGCCATGTGAGAAATGATGTCTTGACATATCAGTTCAGGAAAAGCACAGTGAACTTGAGCCATTTAGGTCAACTGTCTGTGTAAACTTTAAAGAATGACTTTATTATATCATGATCTGACATCAATACAGCTCCAAACTGTCATGGAAAAAATATAAATTTGATTAGTATGTGTTCAGAGAAAGCAAGAAAAATGTAAAGGTTTTTGAAGAATGTTAACAAAAAATAGTTAAAGTGATTCTAATAGTTATGAGGTTAACTGCAGTTTCCTGAGACAGTGACTGTAGCTGGAGTATTTCTCTCTGGGCCCCGCCAAGCCCCTGTAGTCCCACAACTCACTTATAAAATAATCACTCAGAAGTTCATATTAATTAAACTGTTTGGCCATTCATTCAGGCTAACTATTGACTAGCTCTTACACTCAAACTCAGCCCATTTCTATTAATCTATACCTGGCCACGTGGCTCATGGCTTACTGGTAATTTACATCTTGCTACTCATCATGGCACTGGCAGCATCTCCTGACTCAGCCTTCTTCCACCCAGCATTCTCCTCTTTCCTTGTCCCGCCTACTCTATCCTTCCTGCCTGGCTACTGGTCAATCAGCATTTTATTTATCAATCAATCATAGCAACATATATTCACAGCATACAGGACATCCCACAGCAAGTGACTCTGTGGGATGTTAAATTATTGGAGGATGCTAGACAGATGAATATATGTGTGTGTGTGTGTGTGTGTGTGTGTGTGTGTGTGTGTGTGTGTGTTCCCACAATATATTTACTGCACAAGGTTGCAAAATACTTAATATTTATTTCCTGAGTGCTAATGCACATTGAATAGGTTCTAGAGAGTTTATTTGTGCTAACACAGGATTACTCCATCAGTGTTCTCCCAGCAAGCCAGGGACAGGGATGTAAAAAGAACCTTCTGCAAGGAAAGTAGACTTTAAAACCATGAGGCATGAAAGAGTTGGAGAAACCACAAAAGGTGACACAGGTGAATGTGAAGAAAGAAGGGGCCAGGGAGGTGGGAAGAAGAATGTCTTTTGAGGAGCAGGTCCCAGCTTCATGGATTTTGAGCTGATGGAGCCACATTAGCTAGGCGTGTCCTGTATGTTTCCGCTGAGTATTTGTGTTAGGAGTGGAGAGGACCACATCCCTGAGCCAATGTTTGTTCACCTACATGAAGGGAGGAAATATCATTTCCCTACTACCTGAAGGTCACATTGTAAGGCAAGCTTCATGTTTATCCAAGTGTGACAAAATGTGTCTACATCACATGCCAGGCCAAACTTTTCCTGTGGCCCACCTTGATCTTAGGCTTGGCTGTTTTCTCTCCATTCCTCCATTTCTTCTGTATGGAATATTTATCATATTTGTCTTTAATTGACACATAACAATTTTATACACACACACACACACACACACACACATATATATATATATATATGTACAAAATGGCCTTTCTGTACATGTGTACAATGTATAACAATCAGTTCAGGGTCATTGGCATATCTCTAATACACACAGATATATCATTTCTTTGTGTTGGGAACAGCCCAAGTCCTCTCTACTAGTTCTTTTGAAAGAGCTAATTAATCATTGTCAATCAGCCACCCTACGATGCTGGAGAGCATTAGAAGTTACTCTGCTGACTGTGTCCCTCACTCATTGTCCCCCCTCCCCCGCCCCACTCCCTGCTCCCCCAAGCAAGTATTTACTGAGCTCATGTTGTGAACCAGGCACCAGCAGGGTTGGAGATCATGCCAGGAATGTACTCTGACAAGGGGAGGATAGCCAGTTCTTGCTGCCACAGAACTTTCGTCAGAGGGGTTAGGGAAGGCTGGTCAGAAAACATGAATGAGGATGGGAAGCACTATAAGGAGGGGAGGAATGTCTATCCAGAGTGCTCTTACCCATCTTGGGAGGCTGGGAGTGCTTCCCAGAGAGGAGTGCTTCCTAAGGCAGGACCCTAAAGATAATCACGGTTTTCAAGGGAAGTGGAGTGGGAAGCAGATAGATGTTCCAGGCAAGAGGAATAGCATTTCCAAGGGAGATGGGACCAAGAAGTGTGAACTCTGAGGATGGAAGTGGTCCCCTTGGCCAGATCATAGAATGAGTGAGAGCTCTGGAGAGGGTTGGACATAGGGGCCTTGGAGGACAGGAGCCTGGACTTTATTCTAAGATAAGTGGGACACTATGGCACCGGTGCAAGGTTTTACTTGACATTGGAACCAGATTTGCATCTGCACCATTTATTTCAGCAATTCAGATAGGAGGGATAAGACCAGCAAGTATTGAATCACATGTTGGTTAATGTATGAGATGTTAAGGTTACCCCAAGATACCCAACTTATTCATTTCAGTCCCAATAGAAACGAGGAAACAGAAAACAGAGGAGGCATTTGTTCTAGGGATGGGAGGGATGATGAACAGCTGATTCTCAGGCTGACTGAGTGTGTGGTGGATGTGGGATGTTCAAAGGGAAATGCCGCTGGATCTGAAAACTGGGTTGAAAAGAAACCAGTGACTAGCAGGTCCTAAAAGCTGTAGGTAGTGGTGTGGACTGAGCAGAGGACAGCCTGTGTGAGGTGCCTGAGGTGGGCTACATGGAAGAAGATCTGACAGGACAGAGAGAAGGAGGAACCAGGGGGGGAAGCAGCCAGACTGGGCTGGGTGAGGACACGGAAGGTGAGAAAGAGCACATTTCAAAATAGAGGGACGGCTAAGCAGCAAGAGGACTTAAAATACCTACTAGATGTTTCCATGGGAAGTCATGGAGACTTCGGTGAGATAAGCTTCTAGAAATCAACTTTAGGCCTGGTGTACAGTTGAGCTGAGAGTTGGAGAGGAGATGACCCACTACAGAGAGGTGAAGCCACTTCTAAAGGAACTTTGGCTGTAGGTGAGAAGGACAGCCCACATGTTAGAGTAATGGGTGGGATGAAGTCAAGCACAATGAAAGTCAGGAGAGTTTCGAGCATGATCTGGTTCTTGATATGAGGATCTAACAGAACAGGGTTGGAGCTTTAAGTTTTGGGTCAGAGAGAAAAAACAACAACAAAAAACCCCCAAAAAAACAAACAAACAAACAACAAAAAAAAAAAAAAAAAAAAAAACAGCGACAGAGGGCCATGAGAAACGGATATGGAGTAATGACAGACATGATCTTAGCCAAGGGTACCAGTCCCTCTTCAAGTGTGGCAGGAGGAAAGGGTGAAATAATTGGTTTTAAAGCATCGCTTTATAGCATTTATTTTCATTGTGTTCTTTAAAAATGTTTCTTCACAGACACTATCCAAAGCAGTCCTTCACCACGGTGGCGGATACACCCGAAAACCTCCGTCTGAAGCAGCAGAGTGAACTGCAGAGTCAGGTAACATGCAGGAGGCCTGCTGTGTGATGCCGGTACTAAAGAGGATCCTTAAGCCATTGTTCTGAGAACGTTGTCATTGTGTGGTGCATGCTGGTCCCCAGCGGGCATGGAGACTGGCAGCAGGCCTGTCTGGGCACTCTGGGCGGAAGTACTGAACATGTGTATTGCTTGTACTCTTGGATCATCCCGATAGTCCCAGTTTTGTTATTCACATGGGACTAGGGCAAGTAAATGACTTCTGGTCAGAGTAAATGTTTTCCAACAATATTGATTTATGTGGTCCTAAATATTTGAAAACATTTTGTAAATAGCTTTCCCATACTGCATATGTGGGGGGAAACACAAGGTGCTAACTTGACCCGATTGCATTTCATGTGGGGCTCACACCCTGTCTGTGGATCTCACACCAGCGTCGAGCTTTGTTTGCATCCTGTCACTTTATTCATAGTTTTTCATATGTCACATTGACAGCATGAACAAAGATTAGAACACCACAATTGGCTCCCAGTCAACCATTTTAGATGCCAACTTGCCTTCAATATGTTGTAGCACTTGGGCTAGGACTAAGGTTTTGAGTGGTAGAGCTTTCCACGGGGACACCCAATTTCAGTGCAAGACGCAGGACACTCTTTCAAAGACATTACCTTAACTGACGTGGTAGAGGAGGACGCAACTTCTTGGAAGATTATTGGTCAAAGATGTAGTAAAAACTGCACCTTGGAGGGAGGGAGGAGGGAAGAGGGAGGAGAGAAGTGGCAAGAAAGGGCTGTAGGCCCTTTGAGCTGTTCTTTAGTTGCGGCCTTGGGTCAGCTGCCCAGGTTCTTTGTGCTTCTGTGAAACAAGACGATCTGCCTGGTGTGTCTGTCAGGAGGCAGCTGCAAGTATCTGAGTTAGGGAGAATGAACTCAGCCTGCCACAAAGCCACACGTTCCTTTGTAGTTTTGCTCTTCCAAAGCTGTGCCTATGGTAGGGAACTGATGGGTACTGGCTCATCAGCTGAGCTGAAGGCGCCCACAACGGATTACCATGCCCAAAGGGAGTTGTATGCCTAAGAAAGACAGAGTCATTGTACTATGAGATTCCTGCTCAGTCTTCAAGGCCCCATTCACACCCAGTAAGGAAAGGGTTAAAACATTTTTTAAAAGTTAAAAAAAAAAGTTCGTGAAAGTTTATGGCAATGTTCTGGAGAGTCCTTGCTATAAAAAGGGAAAAGGAGAAGTTGTAAAGAAGAGAGGTAGTTAATGAATAATCTTTGAAAATGTCAGTCTGGAGTTCTGTCCAAGAGCTGACAGTTCCCTAAGGTGAGATTATGTCCACTGTGGTTTATCCTCTCGTGGTGGGAGTTTGTGATTGCCTTCAGTCTCTTTCTGTGGGGCTTGGAACCATTTCTCAGCCCATTTGACGACAGGAATAGAGCTCAAAGAAGAATTCATTGTTGGTTAATGCCGTGAAAATTGGTTGGGAGCTAGTGTATGATTTGTGTAAAATGCCAGTCCTGGTGTGCTAAGCCATTAATTTCAAAATTGGGCACTGGCCAAGGAAAGATGCTGTTTGTATTGGTAAAGACATCTCTGCTTTACATTCCAGAGAACTCATGTCCAGCCCCTTTACATCACCACGCCTTTCTTCTTTCCAAGTTAGGGGTCATCAGATAATCATAGAGAATTGGGAAGAGGCAGGGTGCTGCAGAAGCTCTCAGGAATTCACAGGGATGACTCACCCTGGACTTCTGGCAGTGATTGAGGGGGTGCCTGGACTGATCTACTCTGGTGACCAGTCTAGTGAATACCCTAACTGTCATCATAGAGCCTTTATCCAGTGACTGATGGAGGTGGATGCAGGGATCCACGGCTGGGCGCCAGGCTGAGCTCTGGGAATCCAATCCATTAGAGAGAGGACAAGATTCCGTTCTGTTCTGTGGGAGACATCGAGGCCACAATAGGAAGTCGTGCAGAGATGACTGGCCACACTGGTGGAGACCCATGAACTGTGTGGATTAATGGCTGTGGAGCCCCCATGGGACTAGACTAGGCCCTCTGGATAAGGGAGACAGCTGTTTAGCTTGAACTGTTTGGGAGACACCTGGGCAGGGAGATTGGGATCCATCCCTGGTATGTGGGCAGGCCCTATGCCTATGGTGTGGCACCTTGCACAGCCTTGGTGGCCGAGAGGGGCTTGGACCTGCCTTGGCTAGGTGTGCTGGGCTCTGCCGACTCCCCATGGGAGACCCTGATTTGGAGGATGTGGGGATGGGGGTGGCTTGGGAAGGAGGGCTGGGGAGTGGGAGGTGGGAGGAAGTGGGATCTGTGGGTGGTATGTAGGGTGAGTAGAAAATTTCTTAATTAAAAAAAAATAAGAAAGAAAAAGAGCCACTATAGGGCAATCAAAGCTTACAAAATCCTTAGAAATCTGCATTATGAGCTACAGCTTGGGGCTGTCTCAAGTGAACCTCAGGGCTTTCAATAGAAATCTCGGTAAGGTTAGAACTTTGGAGTACAATGGTTACCCCTTACCCATAGGGGAATGCTCCAAGATTTCCCTGTGGGTTCCTGAAACCCAGGCTCGTACTGAGCCCTATAGATATACTACATAATAAGCACACCTATGATAAAGTTTAGTTTATAACTGAGTACAGGAAGAGATTAATAGTCAGAATTACATAACTAATAAAAAGTATAAATATGACAGTGAAAAAAATCATAAAGAATTAGTTCAAACATATCAGAAAACAGAAATAAGTCCACCAATCAAATGCTGTTTCTTGCCTGTTGCACACCCTGGTTCCGCAGGAAATTTACTTAACCCTCTCCTCACTAAGCCTACAGAGCCTGTGAGAACAGAGGACCAGCACACATGTGGATTGACTAAGTCTAATTAACAATATAGACTCAGAAAGAGGGATCTGTGTGGATTGGATGGAAGAGAGTTTCATGCTCATGATTGGGTGTGAATGGAGGTCTTGAAGGCTGAGTAGGAATCTCATAGCAATACTGTCTTTCATTAATACACAGCTCCCTTTGGGCATGGTGATCAGTTGTGGGAGCCTTCAGCTCAGCTGATGAGCCAGTACCCATTAGTTCCCTACAACATGCATGGCTCTGGAAACACAAATGGAAAAGGAGCGTGCGGCTTTGTGGAAAGCTGATCCCCACCCCCCCAAATGTAGCAAGTTGCAGACTTTGGAAGCAGCATGAACAGATGCTGCCAAGTGGGTAGGACAAAATCTAACAGATACATGCACAAGGGGCTGTGAGATCCCAGGCAGTGACCAGCTGAAGGCATCAGATTCTCTGTAAGATTTCATGAAACTACGATCTTCTCTTGAAAGAAAGGGTGGCGTCCTATCAAACAGACAATGTGTAAAGTTCACCTCCGTTCAGGAACCACAAACCCGTTTCCTGCTATGTACAAGGAATTGGGAAGTGGGTCACAGATATAAAGTCACTGTCTTCATCAACAACATCCTTTCTGTTTTCCAAACATGTAACTGCAAACCTTTTATTACCTTTTAAACAGTCCTCTGAGATAGGCATTTGTAGTTTCTCTTATTTGAGTGAAACATCTTGTAGAGGATTTAAATAACTTGACCTTCTAAGCTTACCTAATAAGGGGTCAGACTTAGAACTCAACCTGGATCCGTGTGCTCCTAAAGTCATACCATGTACCCTAGTCCTGTTGCTCTGAGGGTGCCTAGAGAACATGTACAAGCAAACCATTGCTGTGTGAGGGGTGCACAGTGCATGTAAATGAGGAACTATGTATGCAGTAGAAGTAGGAAGAGATCCTTAGGATTTTATCTGAGAGGTTACATTTCTGTTAACGGTGCATCCACTTTTGCAAAACAGTAGGAAGATACCTTCTTTAATTGTGATACTTAGTAATGGAATTTTTGATCTAATTTTAACTTATTAAATGATTTGATTCTGCAACAGACCATTTCCTTAGAGTCTTGATCTCTAGATTTTTAAACAACTCACCAGGTTGGGAGGGAGATTGACTATTAATCTCTTGTATACTTATTTTGGCAACTTTTTATGTTACCTGAATTAAATAGATTCATAGCTCTGAGTCTTCAAATTCTGAAATCTTTTAGACTTGTTTGCCTAATATTGGTTACTTTCAGTTCATTAGCTGATTTATCAAGTGAGAAAAAAAATGCAAAGAACAATGGAATTGATTTTTTTCAGTCCCATCTAGGCAGTTATTAATAGCTGTATGTCATTATCTCTTTACATTTTATCTCTCTTTTCTTTCCCTCCCCACGGTTTTCTGGAGAATTGTAAACGCTGGCAGTGGCATTTTTAACTACCACTCCATCCCCTCAAGCGTGTATGGGCTCTATAGGTGCCAAGTTGTCATTAGAAAGCGAAATCAAATGCTGGGAAGCAAACAAACACACCAGGAGTAGTAGCTCTGGGAACTGCAAAGCAGTGGCTCACTGGCGTTAACTAACTTGTATACAACTGGGGGACATCTACTTGGCCAGCCACAGACCATGGTGGATGTAGACTGCCCTGGAACCTGCCTTTCAAGAGGAAGAGAGCAAAGGAAAGCCCTTTTTATCACCACTAGCTCCCCTTTTTATCAGACTTCACAAGATGAACTACTTCAAAGAAATCACATCAGTGGTGCTTACGAACCCCCACTGGCCTGGGTAGACCATTTGACAAGGAGAAAAAGTGGAACTCTCTCTTCAGTGGTTAGCATTATAATTCACCTGTGGGGCATCAGGCTTTTATAGCTCACCCAGGGATCAACATAATAGCTTTTCTTCTTTTTATGGTAAAAAAGTGAGCTCTGGCTTCCTGAGAGATGGTTTAGTGGGTAAAGGCACTTGCCACCAAGCCCAAGGACATGAGTTCAATCCCTGGGTTCAAGTGCTTCAAGTTATCTTTTGTCTTCCATATGTATGTCATGACATGTGTGTACATGAGCATACACACACACACACACACACACACACACACACACACACACACAAAATATAATAAAAAATTTAAAGAGAAATTGAGCCTTGACTTCCACAGACCCAACTTACAAACAAAAGTTGGAAACCAAACGTGTAACTTGGAGAAACCTTAAACGTTTAAGACAGCTAGCCAGATGAAAAGCTCTTGGAGTACCCTGAGCTTACTATTTTAATATTCTGTTATAGGATATGTCTATCTTTCCAGGCTAGGTGGTCCACACTCTTTTTGAGAAAGAACATGCTCAAATATTATCAGTTCTCTGGGTCAGGAGCCTTTAGACTTTTCTTATGGCCAGGGAAATGATTCTTTAAACAATTATTCAGTGGAGGTTCACCTCTGTCCCATTGGAAAAAGAACAAAATGAGGCTGTGTACCCAAGGCCAGGTAGGGACAAACTCCCACTTCCTTCTAATTCCCACTTCTCTTTACTTTCCCACTTCCAGGGCTTTTGGGGACCATGAGCTTTAGAGGGCACAACTTTGAAAGCTACTACTGAAAATGAAGATGAGATGTCAGTAGCTTCCCCATTTCCGTGCAGATAGTAACAGCTCAGCTCTTTCCAACCCTGTTGGAAGCAACAGGGATTGGGCCTCGCCATGTTCTTTAATGGAGTATATGTAATTTATGATTATGGATCCCATAACAGATTAAGGATGATTATGATCTGGATACAGCTCATTCTGAGGCCTGAGACTTCACTTTGTACTGCTTGGTGGTTCTGTTTTAATCTCTCAAGGTTTTGCAGAGTCACAGCGGGTAGCTTGTGATAGCAGTCAGGGTTAGGAAGGGGCATGATGGTTTTCACAGGGAACCTAATAAACATCTTTGTGAACATAATGGAGATGTGTTCAACAGAAGCCTCAGGGGTCTCGCAAAAGTAGTATTGTGGTACATTTGTCTTTCTCTGGCTCGCCCCCACAGCCTTCTTGTACATCTTCACTCCATATTCCATTTCTAGAGGGTCTTCTTCAGCTACTGGCCATCTAAACACCTAAGGGAGTGTTAGTGATTACCCGACACAAGACCTCTCTCCAGGGACAGTTGCATTTTGAAAGCCATTCACTGGGCTCTGGGGAAGTGACTCAATGGCAGAGTGTTTGCCAGATAGTCCTCAGGCTCTGAGCCTCACCCCAAGTGCTGCTTTTCTTTCTAAGGAAAAGTAGTAATTGTGACATGACCTTTAGAGACAGTTGAGGTTATTTTACTGATATCATTATATTTTATGTCTGTGTGCATGCATTTATGTGTGCAGATACGCTTGCCTGTTCTTGTGCATGTGGAGACCCGAGGTCTCCTCTGGTGCTCTGTACCTTGCTGACTGATTGATTGTGATAGGCTCTCTCATTGAACCTGAAGTTCATTGTTTCAACAAGCTCCTGGGACTGCCTTTCTCTGACTCCTAGAGCTGGGGTTACAGACATGTGCTGCTGTGTTTACCTTTTACCTGAGTACTGGGAATATGAACTCAGGTCCCCATGCTTGTACAACTATCACTTTTTTCACCGAGCCATCTCTCCTGCCCTTCAATGGTTATGTCTATTATTATTTGACATGGGTAGTCCAGGCGAACCTCAAACCCACGATCTTTGCTCCTGCTTCTTAAATGCTGCCATTCTAGGCACGGGTCGCAACACCCACTTAAAAATAACTTATTGTTGTATTTGTGTATCTATGGGCATGTGTATGCCATGACCCACGTGTGGAGGCCAGAATACAACTTTGTGATGTCCGTTCTCTTTCTCCCTTTATGTGGATTCTGAGTGATGAACTTATATCACCATGCTTATTTATCAAGCTTCAGCTCACCAGCCCCACACCTGGTTTAATTATCTTTTAAAGACATTTAAAGGAGTTAGAGGCCTGCTTTCTTTCTGTAGACAAATATATCATTGATCCCATTTTGCTTTGCTGCATGCTAACCAGGGAACCCGATTCTAAATGCAGATCCATTCTCTCCTCAAATTCCCCATCTTAGTTGACTACTCTTCACTACCTTGGGGCCTCTTAACCATCCCTTGTTTTCTTGGCCATTTTAGACTTCTAAACACTAGAAGTCTCTTTAGATGGTTTCTGCTGGCAGTTACTGTGCTCTGGGGGTCTTGGATAATAAGCCTTTCATAGTTGCCTTTTAGTTTTATTTTTCCTTTGAATCTGACTTTGGCAGCTTTGTCTGTCTCATTTTTGGATTTTTTTTCACTGTTTGATGTTGTACTCTCATTGTGTGGTGGGGCTTCTTTCCCATCATGTCCATGTTTTTGTGGATGTGGAGGTAAAAGTTCATGGCGAGAAGCTTTGGTGTGTTTCTCTTAAGTGTTTTGAAGCTAAGAAAATAAGGCAAGATTATGTCTCATATGTAGGAAGGGATGAATGTGAATAGGAACTTCAAAGGAGAAACATGAACCCACTGATGGAGTGCATATCTTCAGGGAATGGAGAATGCTGAGCAGATGTTAACTCTAACCTTTGAGACTTTGCCGTTCCCTACAATTTCCCACTCTTGACTAAAATGATGTAAGAGATAACAATATCAATAGTGAGAGATAGGAGGATAGCCAAGATATTTTGAAGTGCTGTGTTATGACTAGGTTTTGGAGCTTTTCATTGTAAGAGCACAGTGCCTTACTCTTTAGCCTCTCCAAACACCCATAGCCCTCTGTTTCCAGAGCCCCCCAAAAGCTGGTTTATTGATGACCTCCCTGTTTACCCAACCTTTTTCCTACCTGCAGCTCTTGGTAGCGGGTGTAGACATTGTGCCTTGGGTGAGCAGACTACAGATTATTTTGCCACTATTAAGTGCTTGATAATCAGATAGCTGTCATTTTGAGATCTCCCCCTGTCGTTTCTCCCCTCCATATTTCTGGATTCTGTAGTTATGGATTCAACCTGTAGGTCAAAGATATTTGTAAGAGAAAATTGAATGTGTACTGAGTATATCCTAGCTTAAAACAACAACAACAACAACAACAACAACAACAACAACAGCAACAACAACAACAGCAACCGAACAAAACCTGTCACCGTTCCCTGAACAATGCACAGTATTTACATGGCATCTATATCATATTAGGTGTAGGCAGAGTTTTCCTGTCCTTACTGCTTGCTCCCAAATAACTGGCAGCCACTTCCCAAATAACTGACTTAGAGACTTAATATAAATTACAAATGCCCAGCCAATAGTTCAGGCTTTTTACTAACTAGCTCTTACAATTTAACCCATTTCTGTTCATCTATGTGCTGCCCCAGGCTTGTAGTTTTTACCTCTATCCCATTTTGTGTGTCTGACTCGTTCTCTGTCTGTCTGGCGGCTCCTCTGACTCCACCCTTCCTCAACCCATCATTCTCATTTTGGCTTTACTGCCTAACTTTATCTGTTCAGCTATTGGCTAGTCAGCTTGTTTATTAAACCAATCATAGCGACATATATTCATTCACATAGTGTACAGAAGAATTATTCCACAGCAGTTAGGTGTCCTAAGTAATCTAGAGATGATGTGCTTGTATCACACCATCTTATGTAGGGGACTTAGGTGCCTATGAATTTTGATATTAATAGGTGGGCAGCAGGTCATCTTAAAACCAATTTCCTGTTGATGTTGAGGGGCAATTACAAAGCCTGTCAGTTCCATGGCCTGGAGTCCTGTTCTTTCTCTCCCTTAAATTATGTTCTGCCATAGTATCTTACACTTAAGGGCCCCAAAGAAGAGAGCAAAGAGAGTGCCGCTTTGTGAAGGAGGAATGTCATCCTCCGTGTAGGAAACCAACTGTCTATTTCTGGCTATGGTAGATAGGAAGAAAGCTTTGGTCATGGTTTCTCTTGTGCTGGCTGAAGTCTCAGAGAAAGAAAGTAGAAGCCATCTTAGATACATGGAAGAAAAAAATCTAAAAGCAGAGGACCACCCCATAAGATGTACCCCAGGTCTTCCCACCTTAACTGCAGACCTGGGGCTCCTACACAGTGGTGGGCAGCATGAGAACCAGAACTGCATTCTTGGTACCTTAACGTCTTCTGTGATATTGGAAGGGGACACAAGTTCTGGGGAGCCACGTAAAGAGCTGTTGCGAATTCTCCCAGCGCATCTCGCAGGGGCATTGCTATTGTATGTCCTTGAATCCAAGGGAGAATTGTGCGAGAGTGGGGAGGTGGTCATGGAGGTTGGTTTGTTGAGAGTCAAGGAGGGCCAGAATCGGAAGATTATTATTAGGTTCTCTCTGCACCCAGGGGGAACACACGGTAGGAGGTCAGCAGCCACAGACCTGGGTATCAGATGTCAGTAGGGTGTCCAGCAACTGAGACCACAAATGCCACCAAGGTCTAAAGAATTTTAAGCAAGGGTGAAAGGATGTGAGCCATCAGAGCCCTCACCCAGTTGTGAATTTTTCATAACTCACATTCAAAATCATTTGTGACATTTATTTTTATTTCGTGTGTGTGTGTGTGTGTGTGTGTGTGTGTGTGTGTGTGTGTGTGTGGTTTATATATGTGTGTGTGTGTGTGTGTGTGTGGTTTATATATATATGTGTGTGTGTGTGGTTTATATATATATGTGTGTGTGTGTGTGTGTGTGGTTTATATATATATGTGTGTGTGTGTGTGGTTTATATATATATGTGTGTGTGTGTGGTTTATATATATATGTGTGTGTGTGTGTGTGGTTTATATATATATGTGTGTGTGTGTGTGTGGTTTATATATATATGTGTGTGTGTGTGGTTTATATATATATATGTGTGTGGTTTATATATATATGTGTGTGTGTGTGTGTGGTTTATATATATATATGTGTGTGTGTGTGTGTGTGTGTGTGTGTGTGGTATATATATATGTATATGTGTGTGTGTGTGTGTGGTTTATATATATGTGTGTGTGTGTGTGTGTGTGTGTGTGTGTGTATACACACACAGAGGCCGGAGGATATTGGCAAACTGCTTTGTTACTCTCTACCTTTTTCTTTGACACAGGATCTCTTGCTGAACCTGGAACTAGGCTGGTGGCGATTCTCCTGTTTCTCTGCCGACAGTGTTGGGGTTACAGGCCTGTGTGTAGCCACGCCCAACGTTTTTGCCTGGGTGCTGGGGATGGAACTCAGATCATCACGCTTGCCCAGCAAGCATTCTTACTTGCTAAGCCAGCTCCCCTGCACCCACTGCAACTTTTCGAGTTGCGTCACAAGACTTCTAATATTTTCTATTGATAATCAGAATAAGTATACTCACTGGCATACTTTCAGGAAGCTTCTTAGCTGTCTTACTTTACCATCCTTTACGTTTATTTCCCATCTTCTGGGCACCTTCCACTATGCAGTAGCATATGTACATTGAAAAAGCTCATCCATGTAAGTACGGGAGTATAGCTTGGTGCTAGGAAGTGTGCTTAGCATGTATGAGGCTCTGTGCTCAGTCCACAGCACCATGAAAACGTTGGCTTTATCTCTCTACAGTGCTATTATTTGTTCTTTGTCCCCACTTTTCATTTCCATAAGTAAACTGCTTTATTGAGACCCATGCTTGAGGTAATTCATTGGATCAAAGATTAGGTCAAGTACAATGCCCATGGATCTCAGTCCAGTGCACTGCTTTGCTTCCTTACCCCAAGAAGCTAATGCAGTGCCATTCTATTTCATTTACTCAGCAGGCACATTAATTAATACTCTTAATTAATTAGCTAAGAGATTCACTAATTATTAAAGAGATTAACTACAGACTGGAATGTGACTTATTTCTCTGGTGGCTGATGTTTCAGAGAGAGAGAGAGAGAGAGAGAGAGAGAGAGAGATAGGGAGACACATTAGGTTGGCCGAGGAAAAAGCCACAAACAAAAGAGACCACCCCATACAATGAAGTACTTATGTCTTCCTCACAAACCTGTGACAAATTTAGGGCTTCTGGAGCATGTTGGGCAGGATGAGACCCAAGCTGCATTTCCCAGTGGATTAGTCTCCCATCTGGGAGGCCTTGTGATAGAAGCCCAGGATGTTTGTTGGGATCCTGGGATGCACTTACAGTTTCTTCATGTAATTTTGGAATTTGGATGCTGCTCTGAAACCTTTGCCTTGTGGTGGAATCAGATAACCACTTGGATCTGCAGGACAATATTGAACTCTGAAAAGGCCTCTGAGGGCAGACAGCAGCACACGATAGACTTGCAATACTGAGGATTTCAACTCTTAGAAAGTATGTAGGTGTGTATAATTACTATTGCTTTTTAACCAAAATTTGTCTGACCTATCATTTCACTTTCGTTAGAACTTTGTTGTTAGTTCCCACTGGTTTCAGATTGACTTCCCAGTTGAGAAGGGGGAGGGAGTGAGGGAGCGAAGAAGAAGACGGGAGGGTGAAAGGGGCTCAGGAAGCTGGTATGATGGGGTGGGGTGTAGGGATGGGAGATGTTTAAGTTTTAAAATGCAAAAGTGCATTATCAAGTGGGAAAATGAGATGTTTGAACCAGGAGTCCTTCTGAGGAACAATGTAGGTTGATAGAAATTTATGTGGTATTATAAAAGTTTATTTTAAAAGGTACCCAACAGGTAGAAGGGCAGAAAAACAAGAAGACAGTGGATTTAACGACTCTGAGAGAAAATGCCTGTGAATTGAGAATGATTGTGAGTAAGACTGAATGTGTGAACTGATCTGCAGTGAAAATAACAGGCAAATAAAAACTGAAGTGTGTCAGCGATAGCTTGGATCAGAAATCCCAACTTACACAACCAGAGGCCCAAACTGTTCAATCAAGGATTAGAAGATCTCTTTCTTGGTAAATCAATGACTTTTCAGAAGACCATTTGTAACCATGCAAAAATATCCTTAAGTAAGTCAAACATTTACAATTTTTAGTTGTGATATGTTTTAGGAGCTTCCCATAAAATTAGAGCAGGGCAATAATGTTTGTTACCAGCAGGCTGTTTAATATTTATACCTGTATCTATGGCTACATCATCTATAGCTATATCTAACTATATGTAATATGATATGTAATAAAATACTGTACAAAAGTAGCAGTATTTTTTCATCCTTAAATTGTCTGGAATATATGAACCTGTTGTATGACCATATAGGAGTACAATGACCAACTAAACAGTAATTAAAAATGAAATTGTCATTGAAGCTGTTTTTAAAAAAAATAAATGGGAGACGTTTCTTTATTTTTTAAAAATCACTTCCTTCCATTTGGACAACTAATGTGCTATTTCTGAAGCAAGATCTCTATTTGGACTTCCAGTAATACTGGTTGTATTGTTTTTTAAATTTTTTTTCTGAGATATGGGTCTCAATTATGTAACCCAGGTTGGCCTGCAACCCTGTTGCCCTCCTGCCTCCACCTTCTGAGTGCTGAGATTACAAGTACTGGCTGATTTCACCTTTCAACTCAGTTGTTCATTATAAAGTGTCCCAAGAGAGCAATTAAAACTTTCTTCCCTATTTCCCTCCCTCCCTCCCTCCCTCCCTCCCTCCCTCCCTCCCTCCCTCCCTTCCTCCTGCCATCTGATAGGAGGACCAGGATGATGGCAAATCAGAAATGAAGGTGACACAATTTGATCCCAATAGTAGAGAGTTCTGGATTAGATTTGTCTGACACTCTGCCTGTTTATGTGAAACTGTTATTGACAGACTCTGACCTGTGACTGGGGGGTGCGGGGGGGGGGGGGGGGGGGGAACTAATAAGCATCTCCTGTTGCAGAGGTGGCTTTTTCAGTACACAGTTCTTTTAGACACAACACATATGCCGGATTTGAAACTCCCTATTTAAACCAGAGAAGTCAAGACTAGCGAAACCGAGAATTCCATCCTATTTTTAATTAAGAGATCAATTGTAGGGGTTTAAAACAATTCACTTCTAGGATGAGTATTATGTTTATAAGCCACATGCTGAAGGCAAGGCTTAAGTATCTCTATATTATTGGACAAATAACAGATTCTTTCCAGGATCATCTTAGAATGATCATCTTAGAGTGTCTGTCTGCTGCTATCCTGGCTTGAAGTGTTCCCACCAGTCTTAGCACCTTCGGCATGATGATTAGTACTTGTGCAGGAGAATTTGGTAATCTCCAGGGGTCTGACTTCCTTTATTTTCAAATTTTTTATTCTTTACTGGTCTATCACTTGTCATAAATATGTATGCAAAATATACATACGTGTACATATGCCAATAACACACATAAAATGTTCCTTTATTTACTCGTGTATATGCACCTGTACACACACATACACTGTACAGTTAACTTGGAGAATGAGCTGCTGTTCATTAAAGGCAGAAGAGACCGAGAAAACATATCCATCTTTTCTTTCCTGTTGTTAATGGCTAAATATTAGAGTTGCTGCTGGGTACTTGTCTCAGTTACATTTCTATTGATGTCACAAAACACCATGTTATGGGACTGCTTAATAACTTTTACAACTGAGCTACTTTTATTCAAAAATATTACCTATCCTGGGCAGATACCCATCTTTTTGTTTTGTTTTTCGAGACAGGGTTTCTCTGTGTAGCTTTGCGCCTTTCCCGGAACTTGCTATGTACACCAGGCTGGCCTCAAACTCACAGAGACCCGCCTTGCTCTGCCTCCCTAGTGCTGGGATTGAAGGCATGCACTGCTGCCACCACCGCCGCCTTCGTCACCACCACCACCACTGCCCGGCTTTGCAGATACCCATCTTATAAACATAAACTGAAAGAGTTCCTACCTGTTTTGATGGAGGCTTGTTAGTGTCCTTTTTTTTTCACCTTCAGGGTTGGGGACAGAAAACAGAGGCTTGTGCATGTAGGGAAGTGGTTTGTCACTGCGTCCCACTCCTAGCTTTTGGCTTTCCCATCATTTCTTATGCTGGATTTGAGCTCACTGTGTAACCCAGGCTGATTCCAAATTCTCTCTCTTCTTGTGTGCTACCTGCTGGGATTACAGGTACACTCCATCATGTTCTGCTTACTGGTTTTTTGTTTTTGTTTTTTTTTTAAAGCCTACTTTAAGTTTTTGTTCCTCCATGTATATTTTGAACCAGCAGCTAGTAGTCTTATTAATCCCATGGCTATTATTCAATAACCATGCTACTCAAGAATCAGGAATATAACATTTAATGGTAAGGATGGTAGTGTATGAAGCAAAGGAAAAGGGGAAGTAGTTTCATAAAAATCAGGAGCCTTCCAAGGATGAAGAATTAGACACTTTCTAAGAGGTGGGTGGATAGATTGCCTGTTTAATTCTGTCTTGGCATTAATTACAAATGGGGGCAAAATCACGGCATCCTCAATTTTAAACCATTACCAGCAAAGCAATCTCATGGAAGGGCCTGTCTGCATTTCCTTTAATCGATTCTGTATAAAGCTGCTTCAATTATTTATTGGTCTAATCTACATTTGCTGAAAGTCTTTCTTGGCTCCACAATGCTTGACTTCCATGTGTCTATTGAGTCTCCTCAGGAGATATATACTCCCAAACCTGCAAACACCGAGGTTCGCTTTCTCCTGCACCTCATTTGTCTGTCCCCTCTCATCCTTGGTGGATGTGTTTATCTTTCTTTGGAAGGAAGCCAATGACAACTCGATTTTTCTTTACATATATGGAATGGCCAATTCTCTTTGAAACTCAATTCAGAGAAGAAATGATTTGTGGCCTGGTTTGGAAAAAAACTCTTTCTGTTCTTTTTCCCTCTTCACCCCCTTTAAGTTACTTGTAGAGCTCGTTCCTTCTTAATATCATGATGGAGGTGTTGCTGCAGGGAGATTATGGATGTCCTGCCTTCTAGGCACCATTTAAAATGTTCTGTTTTGGAAATGTGAATGCTACTGTCTCTTTAAGAAAAACCATCTAATGACAATAGTTGAAACTTAAGAACATATATACTCCTTTCCTACAGTTCTACACCCCTGGAATTTCTTCTGTACATAAACACAAAATCACTAGCAAAGATGGCATCTGTATACACACCTCTAGGTTTAAGATCTCTGTTTTATCTCCTTGTCTATGACAACACTGTATAGTTCATATTGGCAGGGGCTAAATTAGCCAATTTTAATGAAATTTCCTTGTTGGCTGCTTAGACTCCCTGTGAGTTACTTCTCCAAAGTTATTCAGTATTTTAATAAATATTTATTGAATGCCTTTTATAGAGCTTTTGTGCTGAAAAGTACTCAAAGAACTGAGATGTGATCTCCCCCCATTTTGTGTGTGTGTGTGTGTGTGTGTGTGTGTGTGTGTGTGTGTGTGTGTGTGTGTTTATGTATACACCTACCTCAAGGACTGTTTGCACGTGAACTTATCATCTTGTTAATGATGCATGGGGCTTCCTTTCCTTCTGTTAAACTCCACCTCTTTATTCAGTTGTATGTGTGTGAACATGGAGCATGAAAAGTACTATTGTAATGTTAGTTGGAAATAAGGGTTTGTTTGGAGTGAGATCTTGAGTTTCTTTCTTTTGCCTCTACAAGATGACAGTTGCTGTTTCTGTTTTCCCATAGAGATGCCTACAGCCCTTGGGAGAATAATCCTGAGAAAATTTTGAATAAAAAAGGTTTTCTAGATTGGGGTTTAAATAGGTCTCCTGCCTATCCCTGCCATGGTTCTGTAGTGAACTACACTCATTCATGGACCTGGCCCCTGACATGCTAAGTGTGTGGCCCAGAAATATGCTTGGTTGGTGAGTGCCTGTGTAATTCTTGCATGTGTTGATACTTGCATGTGTTGACCAGTTTATATGGCATTTCATCTCAGATAATGAACCTTCTAGACATTATTTCTCAGAATTTCCCAAGATTCTCTAGTCCTTGAAAGCCTTCTCTCACATGACATGGAGTTTTAATATTTTGCAACATTAAAACCAGTCAACATCTGAAAGACCAAGGAAGGTCTGTGATGTGAGATACTTGTAGTCATGTGCTACTGTAGATGGCTCATGGAATGCACCTCATCATTCCCATTCCAGGACAAATGGATGGAAAGGTGAGAAGGAGTGCTTGGATTTAGTTCTGAGGTACTAAAGTTTTTGACACAATGCATTATTCCTTTGAAATGCTCTGGCATTTGAAATGGCTCTGAATTTTCAGTGTTTAATTCACAAATGATATTTGCAGTTTAAAAAGATCTTCTGAAGGTTCATCTTTTTCAGATGACATCACTGCCACCAAATATACAAAATTACCATTCTAAGGGCAAAGAAACCAATATAGGTCAGATCCAGACTCTAATGTTGTTTTTTTTTTTTAAAAAAAAAACAACAACAAAAACCCAGCAATCTGAAGCACGTATTTCAATATCTTTAAATGATGGAGGCAGCAGATAGATGTAGATATACACTTACATATAAGAAAAAATTAGTTTTTATTAAATTTTGTAGTTTGTAACCATCAGAGTGAAACAAGAAATCATACCCATTTCACCACAGGGATGGGGAATGGATTCTTTATTCTTTGAATTCCTTTTTTAAAAAATGAATTTCTGTAACAAAGATAAGAATTGGAAGTGTTCTTCAGAAATTTATATTTCATCCCCTTTCACATTTCCAAGAATTTTGAGATTTATCTAAAGTCTCAAATTAATGAAGCAAGGCTTGTTCATGTGCCTAGCAGAGTTATATGAACACTCTTTCTATAGCTCTTGTATAATTGTCCCTGTGTAGATAGCAGCTTTTATCCTTTTCTGATTTGAAAGGTCCTGTCTGAGAACCTTTTATCTCCTCAGCAGGATATATACAACCCAAATCGATGGAAGAAATCCATGACATCATCCTTCAATCAATAGCCATCGATTGAGAAGACTTAATTTTAGTGCTATGTATTAGGTGCCAGGAGGGACACAGAAAGGAAAAGCCATGATTTCTATCTTTGAAGAATAATGCAGTTCAGGAAGTAGCTCAAACATGCATGTTATGACATGATTCTGCAACAAAAGGTCATTTAAGCAAATACTGGTAGGGCTGGTGAGGGGTTGGAGGCCATGGACATTTGTTGAATTGTCAGGAGACAGCTGATGAAGAACAAGACAGGAAGGATGGCTGGATGGCAAGGGAGGCTAGTCAGGTGAGCCTGTGTTCCTGAGGATGAGGAAAGCTGTAGCAGTAACAACAGTCCATAGACTAGTTAGACTCCCATTACTGTAGCAGAATGCCTGAGTTAACCAACTTATAAAGACAAAAGGCACATTTTACCTTACAGTTTTAGAGGTTTCATTCCCTGATTGAAATCTTTCCCAAGAGTTCTTTTGAAAGATGTTTATAGTCCAAAGTATAACAACCCAGATGAGGTTCTCAGCAAGAGTAGAGAAAACACCATGAAGGAACTGTGTTCTAAAGATTTATAAAACATGAAGTACGATAAACAGTGGTGGGTATACAACAGAGGTGGGGCTGGTGAGATAGCTCAGTGGCTAAGGGCACTTGCCACAAAGCTGGGCAGCTTGGATTTTATCCCTGGAGCTCATGTCAAAAGCTAGGTGCCTTGGCATGCATCTGTAATGTTACGACTGAGTGAGCAGGTAGAGACAGGAGACTTGGCCAGAAGCACTCAGGCCAGCTGGCTTTGAGAAGATAGAACAGCAGAAGCCACAAGAGAGACCCTGGGAGGAGATGCCCGAGGGGTGCCCTCAGACTCCTCATGTATTCAGCACCACCCCTTCCCGCCCCCCAATAACAACATTTAAAAAACAGAGAATCAGACTCTTTTTGGAGAAAACTGGTTTTTAGTGATGTTGGGGGTGGGTAGTTATAACTGAAAACAACAGTAAAACTTTAGACTATCATACTGGTCTAACCCATGGCTTCTGTGTTTAACCTCAATGAGAAAGGGCTCTGAAGAGTGTTGAGAAAGGAAATTGCTTAGCTGCTTTTTAATCCTTTAATTTCTGTGGATTCTGAATTTTCAAAATTCATTTGTATAAGGAAGTGTCTCCCACCTTTGACATGGCGAATCTTACACAGTTTAGCATAACTTTGTAGAGTTCCACATAGTATGTGTAAGTTGGCGCCAGATGACAGTTCTAGTATTTATCTTGCAAAGTAAAAGGCAATTAAGTAAGTTTTTTTGGCGTAGGACACAAAACTGTTCAATTATTTTTGAATACTTTTTTTATGACTCATGTTAGCAACTATTGCAAATTAACATTTAAAAGAACAATGTCATACCAACATTAAAAAAATAAGGCTCTTCCTACCCACATCAGGGATATTTTATTCTTTTCTAAAAAGTACCTACTTCTCTTCAGAGGTTGGCATTTATAATGAGCAGAGTCCTTTCATATCTTGAAAAGAACATATAAATACAGTGAGGACCAAACAAATCACCCTGATTAAGGTGTAGGCATTTATGTCAATCCCAAAAGAAGAGATAATTGATATTAGAAAAATTAGAGAACCTGCTTGGATTATATTTGACGTGGTGGGAGTGAAAACTGGGTACATTAAATTGCTACCTTAGAGCAAAGAGAACAGTTCTTAGTTTTTGCTGGAAAATAAAAACATGGATGATTTTAAAGGGCTTGGGTTTGAAAGAGTGTGTTGATATGCCAAGGAACATTGAGCTGCCGAGATCTGTTCACATACAGGATGCAGAGTCAGCCACCTCCCCGTTACTGAAAATTGGGCTTTACCAACTGCAGCATTACTTGCTTATTTCCCTGGATTATTTGTGATAACACCATGTGTTGCCCTGCAAGCCATGTACTTGGGTAGGCATGAAATTGTGACCACTGTAATCTTTGTATGACCTTGTGGGTTCTTGTCCTGTGGGATATATATGTGATACAATATCTATCTGCTTCTCACAATGTGCCAACTTCTCCTTCTTCTTATGGGATATGATGGGAGGCCGCTATGAGCTTATTTCTCTGGGAGTCTGCCAGGAAATCAGCCAGGGCAGTCACAGTGGCTATCAAAGACTGCCTTTGGACGACCTTCTTCTTGACTACCTTCAGCTCTGACATTTTGAATGCTGTTTTTTTTGTTTGTTTTTTTGTTTTTTTGTTTTGTTTTGTTTTTTTACAAGAAAGTGAGAGCTATCAAAACTAACTGAGCATCTGCACTAGGTTTCACAGGCAATCCCAGAACTTGGGCAGGTGGGAAGATTCCCGAACTGGCTTAGATCCTCCAGGGTTGGGCCTCTCTTCCTGAGACTGTTCTCCATACCTATCTCGAAGGCTTCTGGTGTTTCCTCTGCCTCTGGCATTCAACCTTGGCCATCAAGGTCACCTCATCACCACCATCTTCCTTGCCCTTGATTGCTCTATTCCTCTTCAGCATCTGACTTTCACCTTCACATTTTAAATGCCAAAGGAGCAGAGTCCCAGGAAAGAAAGAGGAGTGGGGGTGAGGGCCAGGGGTGGGGGTGGGACTTGGCATCTCTACTTCAGGCCTGTTGTTTGTTTACTAAAAGTCATTTAGGAATGTTGCTTCCTTGTTTAGTGCTCACTGAGCACTAACATAAACTTCCCCCTTCAACTGCAGTTTAGGGCCGGACTTTTGCCTCTCGCGGATTATGCCAGGATGTTTCTCAGCTGAGCAGGAACAAACCTGTTTTGTGAATCTCTGGCTTCCTTTTCCCGTTTCCCTATTCCTGTTGCTGAAGTTCATTGTGAGGGATTCACAAAGCTCTCTCCCTCCATGTAGTTCACAGAGGCAGTTAGAGCTCAGTTTTTAAGCCTTTCATACGAAAAGGAAGTACTTTATAGTAAGAGCCTGTGTTGCTTGAAATAATTTACGTGTGGAGTCTTCATTGTATTCCTCAGTCATTAAGCTTGTGTCACGTGGTCTTTTCTCAAACATCAGCGTTGGTGAACCAACGATGAAATTGCATTTCTTTGGTTTAGAGTGCAGATTATTATGGGAAGGAAAAAGACATTACAAGAGAGATGTTCATATCTATATTTGAATAAATGGAGCAAGCTTCACAGCCTCTGAGGCGGTTGGAGCGTTTATAAAGCACTGTGGGGCCGTTGTACCACTTTGCTTGGGACTTGTCTCAGAATGTGTGGGAGGAGCACTTCAATTTGTCCAGGCCCAAGTATAGAAACCATCAAAGAAGCATGGAATACATTCATTGTGGGGCTAGGAGAGTATAGCATCATTCATGGCTCTGGTTTTACCTCAGGGCTGGAACACACTAGGCAGTTAGTAATCGGTTGTTGGAACAGATTACTCAGAGCCTACTCCCTTCTTGTCCCCCCTTATTCTTTCTTGACTCTCTGTAGCCCCACCTGCATAGTGTTGGAATGGCTTTCCAGGTAGGAATATAATATTAAAACACAAGTCTGGGGAAAGAATTATTGCTTGCTTGAGTTTATTTACTTGGCTTCATCTAGTTGGTCTTCACTGGGTCCAGATGGCTTGTGTCTTGTGGTTGGCTCCCAGAACTTGTGAGGGTGACCTGTCTCATGCCACTCTACAGTCTCAGCCTTGCTACAGCCTCATTGACTGGTATTGTGGATGAACAGGAGTCACTTAAAGGTAAAGTGGAATGATCGAGCTAAATGACTTTATATTACGATTTTTATGGGACATCAAAGTTGACAGGTTGCAGGCGCTAAAAACAAAGCCAGTTGGGTTTTTAATGTACTGTGCAGATAGGAAAGTAGTATTGCTGTGTGTTTCCTTATAATTTCTCTCTTCCATCACAGCCATCTGCTATGCTATATGTGTTTTTATTACCATGTCAAGTATGAGTCATGGATATAGCTTTTGCTTTTTATTCTTCTATCATCTTTTCTGCTTTCTTCTACCTTCTCACGTCTTCTTTGTTTTACAGTCAGAACTTATGGCTTCCACAAGCTTATTGTTTTCGAGAACTCTAGCAAAAGTAGAAACCTTTTTTTGTGTGTGTTTCCAAAAGATTTTAGATGAATGAATAAGTAAAAGGTTGGAAACCATATCAACTATTACTTAGTAGAGATGGGCTGGTCACCTGCTAAGGGTGTTTTCTCCAGTATCCACCTTAATCTATACAACAACTTGACTAGATAAGCATGTTGTTCTTAAATTTAAAAAGTTTTCACTTATTATTGTGCATATATATGTATTGTAGGAAGCTCGGAGTGAGTAAAGTCCTGGATGTGTGTTGTTGACATGGACACAGCCATGTCAAGGACCTCAAAGTATCAGACATGGGGTATGTGTGGCAAAGCTTTCCCCAGGCTAGGTTCAGGGAAATGGCAAAGCCTGCCTTTCTGGTCTGAGTGTTAATGTTGACAGTGTATGCAAAAAATGCCCTCCATAGCTTTCCCCCCTGGATATTTATGGCCTGAAGACTGTTCTCCCCACAGAAACAGCTCCTACCAAGATTAGTTAAACTTGTCTCTTTCAACCAGCTGTATACCATAAACCCTGACTCCTTTGAATCTGCATGTAATAAGCCTGCCACCCTATTCAACTGTATATAATAACCATGAGCTTCTGAGGTGTTGGGATTTCTCCATCAGAGAGCCCGTCCACCCAAGCCCAACTATTTCTGTGTATCTGTGTGTTTGTCTTTTCTTCATTCCCTCATCGCCCATAGTCAGGCCAAGACCCTGAGAGCCAAGTAAGGACTTGGCAGTGTATGATATGTGTGGGATTGTGTATGTCATGGTACATGTGTACAGTCAGTTTGTCCTTCAGTCTCTGTGTGAGTTGCAGGGATTTAATACAGGTTATGAAGGTAACAAAGCAAGTTCTTTTATTTGCTGAGCCACCTTCCCGGTCCAGTTGTGCTAATTTTTTAAACATGAAAGCTGTGGCTTAGAGAAGTTCCCTTTTTTACAGAGTCCTGGAAACAAATCCAGGCAATATTGCCACCTTAGGCTGGGTCTTACACCTCAGTGAAACTAATCAAGACAACTCCCTCATGGACATGCCTACAGGTCAACTAACCTAGATAATTCCCTCATGAACATGTGCACGCACAGGTCAACTAATCTAGACAATTCCCTCATGGACATGCCTACAAGTCAACCAATCTAGACAATTCCTCTTTGAGAGTCTCTTCCCAGGTGATTCTAGATTGTGTTGAGTTGACAATTGAAACCAACCAGCACAGTAGCCCAGGCTGGCTAAGAATGTGTGGTTCTTCTGCCTGTGATTCCCCAAGTGCTGGGACTGCAGGTATGTACCACCATGCCTGACATAGCTTAACAGTTTAATACATAGTGTGTTGGAGAATTAGGTGTAAATCCTAAATTATTCAGGTGGCAATTTTTATTGCCAAACATGTCTCCTACCTCCTAACTTCATTGTTCTCTTCTGAGACTCAGCAGCACCCAGAACACCCAGAACACACTCTAACATTTTAAAGCAGTGTGAATATTAGTTTCTGATTTTGCTAGTACCAGTATTGTCCAGTGAAGTTAATTATGAAGAAGCTATCATAGCTACTATCCAATGAGTAAGCAGCTATCCCCTACAGTCGGTAGCACACAGGTGCTCTTGCAGGTTGGGCAGGGCTCTCAGCCTGTGTGTGCACTTGCATTCCGAACACTGCTGGTGTCAAATAGTATTGAAGATAACTCCAATTGGTAAGAAAAACTTTTCTATTTACAATTTCAAACAGAAAACAAGACTCTTTAGAGAAGGTAGGGCCTTAGTGGATCAATGGGTCATGGACAGGTGTCAGGAGAAAGGGATGGGCCTAGTATACTCCAGGAAGAACTGGCATACGGTAAATGTCTTGTGTGGCCATCCATGGGGTAGTGACTATACAGAAAATCTAGAAAGAGTAAGAGATTCTTGTAAAGATGCTAGTAGTACACTAAGGAGGTTGGCCTTGACACTAGGTGTGGAGATGTGCAGGATCTTATACAAGGGAGTGATTTGCTCGAAGCAGTGTTACAGGAAAATGAATCTGGTAGCACATGGATTGCATTGGGGGAGATCTAAAGTAAGGAGTCACTTGCTGTATAGGAATTGGATAAGAATAACCGAGGTGATGGAAAGGAAGGGAGAAGACACTGAAAGAGGCAGCCCATTTGCTTTTATCTTGTGGTCATGTGTGTTTATGTGGGTCTTGTGTGCCACAGTGAATGTGTGGAGGTCAGGGAAACCTTTAGGACCAGCCCTCACCTTACATCTTGTTTGAGACCAAGTCTTTTTTTATTTGCTGCTCTGTACAGCAGGCTAGTTGGCCCTTGAGCATCTGAGGAGTCTCCTCTTTCCACCTCCCATCTCACCAAAGGAGTGCTGGGATTATAGGTAAAGCTGTACCATACCCAGTTTTATATGAGTTCTAGGGTTCAGAACAATCGTCCTCATGCTTGTGGGGAATTGCTTTACCCTGGAGCCATCTCTCCAGTCTATGGGGTTCATTTTGAGGAGTGCCTGTATAGGATTGGGGAAGGTAGTGATAGTTTTGAACTTTCCGTTGGGGAGCATTTATAGTGGGAAGTGCCATGGGTGCTGTGTTAATGTAGCCAGTACATCATTTTTGATCAAATAAAGGTTGTGTATTGATTTTGTCTTGTTTGAGGTAGTGGAAGATTGTCTAACAAAGGCTATGCCCTTCCCTACCCAATACCTCCCTAGGTTGTACCCCTGGGAGAGATTTCTGGTCTAATGTTGCTGATGCCTTTGAGTTTCTAGACCTGGATAGCTGGAGTTGTTGTCAGGTAGTGGTAAAAGTTGATTGGGGGAGGGGTTAGGGTCAGGCTAGGCCCACTGTCTTTGTAACTCCACATTTGTAAATGTTTGTGGGAAGAAAGGAGAGAGTAAGTGAGCAGTCAGAATCAGAATTGATTCAAAGCATTCAGAGAGTATTTGTGCAGATGACTTCTGTGCAATGGATAAACAGTGCTGTACAGGAGAAGGCCAAGGAGGACTGAGTTACAGAAGATTCCCAAGGCTATGTCTATATTAGTATGGAAGTGGTGACTTCTGAAAAGAAGTTTATGTTTATGATTTATGGATAAGAAACCTACATTTTATGGGTAAGAATAGATTATTATCCTGTCTTAACATTTGATTTTCAAAATGGCCATGGCAGTGGCTGCTGGCACACACATACACCTCAGAGTTTCTTCTGGGGCATCCATTGAGAGAAGGAACAGAGAACCATTTTTAGCACAAAAACAGCACTTTTCACTTAGCACTAGTGTTTTGGGGATGAGGGTGTGTTTTCGATTTGTTGAGCTTTGCCATTAATCTTGAAATTGAGGCATATAAAAACTTTCCCTGTACAGCTTTCTGGCTGTTTTTAGGAAATTAATATGGCATTTTAATGAAAGTAACTTATGCAGTTTAATATCTTGGTCAGCAAATTTTGCTGTTATGTAGCCTAACCTCCCAGAACTGATGGAATGGAGAGTGGGGGTCTTAGTGTGAGGTGAACTTGGATTTAAATTTGCTTTCACTACTTACCACTATGTAGCCCTGGACACGTACACTCTCAGTTTCATTTAAAAATACTTTCTATTTTTTCTTAAGGGGTTATTGAGAAGTTGTAGGTAATATATGAAGGGAGCAGTTCTAGGATTGGCCCCGCACCTAGCTGCAGCCGTCATTCCAATGACTCTGGCACATATTTCACAGAATTAAGGGAGGACTGTTTCCTGTATCTTGGGGAGTGGTTTAAGGGTGGGTATGAAAGCAAGGACGCTTTCTGGAAATAGTATTTGGAAACTTGGTTGGCTTACCTCATCTCCTGGGGGAAAATTACTCTCCAAAAACTTGATGTGGAATCTTTAAGGTTGAATAGAAGAGAGTGGACTCAGATTTTGGTTCAAAATGCCTTCTATTTCTTGCTAGTTCTGTGGCTTAGAGATTATACTAAGTTTTGAGTTTACAGTCACAAAATGAGGTTATTGTAGCAACAATGCATGAGTGGATCACATGACAGAGCATATCTGAAGATTTTGAAGTCCAGGGTCCATTGGAATAGACTTGAGGAGGTTCAAAGTTTTTCTTTGTTTAATTTACTTATTTATTTTTGTTTTGTCTTGTTTGTTTTTTTTTTTTTTTTCAGCACTGGAGACTGAATACAGAGGCTTGTGTACACTATGCAGGTCCTCTGTCACTGAGCTTCATCCCTAGCTAGAAGGGACATGGTTTAAAACGACATAGAAGAAACAGGATTGGCTGACTAGGTGTTTCAGTGTTATTCCTTCCAAAGTTAAGAAGGAAGAGGGTTAGGAGGTGTTACTTGCTAATACTTTCAATAATATTTGTGAAATTCGGATTTATAAGAATTAAAGGTTTAAAGATGACTTTGCAGATGATTAAATAGTAGGAGACCATCTGAACACAGACTTAAGAGAGACCAGTGGACAGATGTGATTCAGGCAGTATTTACCTGTCTCAACCCTGTGGTGCTGATAGAGGTTGAACTGGAAATGTCTCCTGCAGGCTCGTGTTTTGGATGCTTACTCTTGAGTATAGAAGGCAGTGGGACCCTGAGGGGTATAGCACAGCTGGTTGCTAAGGGTGGTCCTTCGAAGGTGACAGTCCGGACTCTGGTGTCAGTGCTTTCCTATGTCCTGACCCTGCATAGTGTGAGCCTCCCTCACCACAGGGTCTGTCACTGTTACCTGCATCACAACACCTTTCGTACTGGCATGGGCTAGTTATACCTTCTGAAACCAAGTCCAAATAAACCCTTCCTTAGGTCCCTCCTGTTAGATGTTTTGGGCACAGCAATTAAAAAATAACTGTGCCGGAGGGATAGACTGAAGAGGCAGAGAGAAGCAGAGTCCTGTGCATGAGGCCAGCCTGGGCTAACCTTTAAAAGTCAGGCATAGTGTGACATCACCTTTAATCTCAGCACTGGGGAAGCAGAGGCAGAAGGATCTCTCTGAGTTCAAGGTCAGCCTGGCTTATGTATCTAGTTTCAGGCTAGTAAAAACTACATACTGAAACCTTATTTCAAAAAAGAAATACAAAGATACATATTTACTTATTTTACTTATATGTACACAAATTGTTGAATTAGTGGAATTATAAAGTGGAAATAAGTATGTAAAGTTACCTTTCAATCTGTAGGCAACTTTGACAAATGGTAAGGTATTCTACTGATGATTAAGATGTATTAGCACTTCCTTTTTGTGCTCAATGACTTGAACCAAGACTTCAAATCACACTATTAGGTGAGCGATCCAAGCAATAATATATTCATACTTCAAGACATTTCAAGTCTCAAGGCTGTTATGTGAGAAGATGTAGTTATTTGTGGCATATTTTATGTCAAGTAGACTGTTGGGAAGGCAACAATTCCAATGATCTGGGTATTTTCTGGCAACCCTATGGCTCAGGGTCAGGGTCCTACATCACAGTGACTGATCATTCTTCTATGTTAGAAGCATCTAGAAGGTTCCAACTTTCCCAGATTCATGATGAATATGAGGGACTCCAGACTCTCATGTAGAGTAATCTGAGCTAGGAATCGGTCATGCTGTTCTCTGGGACTTGCTGGCAGAGATTAGTTGTGGGAGGGAATCTGGCCTTGGAAGGGGGAGTACTTCCTGCTTAAGATTTAAAAATGGAAGCACAGAATTAAAAACAACAATACCAACTACTGCAAAGGAAGACACATTAGTGCCACCGAGGGATGCTGGTTGGAATGCAGTGAGACCCGCTCCTCATGGCACTCAGCACCACCAGCCTCTCCATTCAGAAGTGATGATTTTCAGACAGAACAGCTTTGCAGGAAGCTCAGAAACAGCTGCATCAGCTTCCAGTGTGCAAAGATGGCTCAAGAATAAACCACGAAAGTAGGTTTTGTGAGTTACAAAACAGTAAGAGTCCCTCCTGGGGTGTTTTGCCCTGTATGCCGTTATTAGCTGGAGTTTACCAAGATAAGGAACAGTGAAGTTGGGGGCCTTCTCTTCCCTTCCCTAGCCTCTCACACTTGATTTTGCTGATGGATTTGTCTCCTCGGTTACCATAGAGCTGCTCATTGGTATTCCTGAGTGTTGCTGAGAAACTCCTCATGATTATACCAAACAGGAGAATCTCAGCTTTTAGGTCTTGATCAAGCTCAGAAACCTTTTCCTTTTTATGTGGCAGATTTAATTCTGCACAAAATTGGCCGCTATGGTCCTATGCTTTTTTAAATATGTTCTTCTTCTCACTGGAAGGCTGGCCAAGAAACTATCTTTACACCTGATGCCATTACAGATCTGTCTCTGTCCCAGTAAGACAGCTGGCCAGAGTCCCTAACCACCTTCCCCACACCCTCACCCCTGAGATCATCTTTATGATGTCAGAACACCATCCAAGCTCTATTGGCCTTGGGTCCCAGCTCTCTGTTACTGGGAGGTGCTGTGTGTTTTTCAGAGGAGAGTAAGTTGTTTTGTTTTGATTTTTTTCTTCCTCAAGACAATTTCCCTTTTACACTTTCCTCTGTTTTGAACTTGGTTCTTTGCATCAAAAGTGAGGGGATCCAGTGTCCTCAAGAGTTTTTTCAATTTAGCATGGGCATCTGCAGTTGCTAATAGAAGATGTGACTATAAATACATGACCACCTCCTAATTACTTTTCTAAGGTAGCTGCTATAACATTAAAAACCCTTAGATCCTGGCCAATGAGACAAATTATGTCTTAGTCTGAATTTTGAAAGCAAAAAGACATTAAATTAATTACATTTGAATCCTCTTCATATCCATCAATTACTGCCAGGATTTCCAGGGTGGAGATTTATGTATAGTAGATGCAATTACTCTTTTTTGGATGCCATGGATTAAATTCACTGAAAGATCCCTCTGGAGATGCCTTAGCTGTACTTTGCCTCTAGCCTCTCTTCCACGGAATCAGTTTCAAGTTCAAATACGTTTTGTCTGATAAATTGACTACACATGCAGGGACTAAAGAGAGCAATTAAGTATGACATCAAATAAATGACTCAGTGACAAGGTGTATTCCATTTAGGACATTGTAATTCAAAATGTGAGAAAACTTGATTTAGCTAGCTGGCCTGAAAGGCAGATTAAATTACTGGGTGGGAAGAATTTAGTAATTGGAGAAATGTAACATTTAAATGTGTGTTCTGAGATGATTTTGTTGTAAAATGGTGCAGTTCTTTATGTGGCTGTAGCCTAATTTGACATTTTGGGGATCTTGTCTAATCTTGATACTTAATATGAGGTACCACTGAGTAAGATGAGGCTGGAGGTGCTAGGTGGCTGAAGCCCATTATGTTATAATAAAGCAATATATTTTCTCCTTAACAGTTAATTGGAGTGGGATGCTGTAGATATGGGTTGGGTGACTTCTGTAATCCAGTGCAATCTTTCCCCATTCATCACCTCTCCTTTTTAGACATATGTGCCTATA